>NC_081855.1:16861461-17161461 GCF_963259705.1 Myotis daubentonii
CCCAGGCTGAGGGCAGCTCTCCTGGTCTTGCAGGCCCTGAACTCCTCAGGGGAGGAGCATGAGGCAGTGGGTGGGGAGTTGTGGTAGAGGAAGAATGCCAGCCTCATGGGCCCTGCTTCCACCTCCCAGCTTTTACCGTCTGAACCCCTTCCCTGGGCAGGGACATGGCCTCTGTGCTGAAGCAGGACCGGGAGCGGCTCCGGGCCATGCAAAAGCAGCAGCCTCGCTTTTCGGAGGACCAGCGGAGGGAACTGGGCGCCGTGCACTCCTGGGTCCGGAAGGGCCAGCTGCCTCGGGTCCTTGATGTGATGGTGAGAGGAGAAGTCTGGGGTAGGAGGGAGAAGAAAGAATTGAACTCAGGTCAAGAGGATAGAGGCTAAGGGCTGATTCCCTTTACTGTCATTGGATTATTCTAAAGGATCTTAATTTTACTGAGGTTGCTGCTAGGTTACATAGTGTTAAACCGCATGAGTTTTTGTAGTCATGCTAATGAACATTGTGACTATCCCATAGTGAGGTCTGGATACAGGGCACAGTGGATTTTCCAATCTTGGCCCACATGCATTTGTGTGGACTAGTGTTTTCTCGGAGTACATTTTGGGAAGTACTCAGGGAGCTGGGGCAGTGGGTCATCGGTGGGAGAACCATGCCTGACTCACCCCCTTTCTCTCCAAGGCCTGTGTGGACTGCGCTAGTAGCACCCAAAACCTTGGCCACCCTGAAGACCCACTCTTCTCAGGACTGGATGGATTGGGGCTGGAGCCCATGGAGGAGGGTGGAGGCGAAGGTGGCTGTGGCAGTTGTGAGGATGAGGGCAGAGATGAGGCCCAGGCCCAAGCTGGGGCTGGGGTCTCAAGCTTTCAGGACCTGGCCATGGAGGAGGAGGAGCAAGGTGGGAGCTCATCCAGTCCAGCCTTACCTGCCACAGGAAATGGCACCAGCTAAACTACATCTGGAGGCCACCTCTAGGAGTACATGAGAAGCTTCTTCCACATCCAACTCTCAGAACTCAGATGTGGCTGGACCAACCAATAGCAAACTGTCCCAGCTTCTGCCGCTGTGGGGGCTGGACCCCCGTCACCATCCGCCCAGATCCAGGGGCTGCCTCTGGCCTCTAGGGCACAAAGGGTGGAACTCTCCAGAGAAGCCTCAGCTCCCACCCCTGTTGAGTCCTTTCTTCCCTGGACAGGGTTGCTGACAGGCTGCTGACGTGGCCTCTCCAAGTCCCAGCTGAGCCCTAGTCTTGGGAACTAAGGGTGGGGGCTGCACTTATTTATTGGGGAGGCAGTCCTCTCCTACCTCTTCCCCAGGTGGGAGAAGAAGGGCCCCGGGCTCAAGCAGGAGCCAGTGGTCCAAACCTCTAGCTGCTCCAGGGTGGGGGAGGGTGGTGGACCATGGGGTCCCTGGTGCTGCCCCTCAGGGTGGGGGAGGTTGGTGGACCATGGAGTCCCTGGTGCTGCCCCTCAGGTGGGACCCAGGCGTTCTCAGCTGTACCCTCTACCTAAGACATTTGTGTTTTTGATATTGTGTCTGTTAATATTTTTAATACAAAAAATAAAAATAAAACCCAGGGCTTTGTGGAATAAAGTTTGGGGTTGGGTAAGGGAGGTCTTTGTGAGGAGGTGTGGCTCTGCTTCCAGGAAGGTTGTAGTGAGAGTGAGCAATTCCTGTCCCTCTTCTCCCGCACCCTTTCCTGCTGAAGGGCTGTGCTGAGCCTGCTAAATCTGCACCTAATTCAAACCCTGCTCTCACCGCTAGCATTGCCTCGGCTGCCTTTGTCCACGGAAGGTGACATGAGAAGCAACCTGTGGCTGGGGGCTTGGGCAAGCACCACGGTGGGTCAGCCCCTGAGACAACGGGAGACTCAACCTGCCGGTGTCCTGAAGCAGCTGAGGATTCTGACCTCTGTCGCCACACAGGAGAAGGCCTGAAGGTGTTAGGTGGCCAAGGGAGGAGGAGTCACGAGCCCATGCGTGGTCAAGTTGGCCCCCAAAAGTGTGGAAGGAGGAGGGGCGGAGCATTAGCTTTAAGGTTCAAATCGCAAGACCTTTGGGAAGGGAAACCTTTGAAAGGGCTGAATCACTGCGGACTTGAAACAGCCATTGTTCTGCAATTCGTCTTCGCTGGCCACATAAATAGCTCGTCTGTCTGCACATGTACCAGCTTGGCATCGGCGCCACGGCTTAGCTGGTTAAAGCTCCGGTCCAGCTCTGGCTGGGTAGCGCGGTTAGAGCATCATCCGGGTACACCAAAGTTGCCCTTGGATCCCTAGTTAGGGCACATACAAGAATCAACAAATGAACGCATAAATAAGCGGAACAACAAATCAATGTGTCTCGCTCTTCCTCTCTAAAATCAATAAAGTGCGCAAAAAGGAGATCCTGGATTCGAATCCCAGCGGTACCTGGCCCAGTTGCCAGTAGCATATTATCGCTGAGGGGCGAGCGCATTTCCGCCTCCTCCAAAAGGCTTCTCGCAATCGGGCATCCCTTTGCTTTCAAGGGTTTGGGGCCGATTTGGGCTTATTTTGATGGAGCCACACTTGGCTCCGTGCGAGGAAGGAGAAAAGGAAAGTTGCGCCCACACAGCTGCTAATGCCTGATGCAAAGCAGGCGCGGCCAGCAGCATCCAGTCCAGGTCCATATGCAAAATATCTCGAGATAACCGGGTGGAAGCGGGGCGGGATCGGCCAGGGGCAAACCCCTTTATAGACAGCTATAGTTGTGCAGAGGTAGGGCCCCTTGTGGCTGTGATGGCCGAGTGGTTAAGGCGTTGGACTCGAAATCCAATGGGGTCTCCCCGCGCAGGTTCGAATCCTGCTCACAGCGCCAGTAGTTTTGGGAATGTGAATACTGCCTTCGGAAGAAGAGTAATTTGTTTTCCCAGTCATTTCTTTCCTTGGAGAAGATCCTGCATTTATTCTCGAACTCAGAGACTCAGTCACGCGTGGCCACCCCATGAACGCCCTCTTGCGGGCTTTAGAGTCCTTCCTACATTTCCGGAGGTTGTGTCCTGCAGAAGCCTTTTAACTGCCAATTTGAATTCGTAATTCCACCAAACTCAGGTGATTCCTCAAGTCCATTGATCAATCGTATTATACATTTCCGTAATTCATTCACCTTGCAACCCTTCTATACTATTTTGTTTCCTTTCCTTTCACTACAAACCATAAATCCCTGCATCCCCCCTAAATTTTATTTCCTGTTTCACCGAGAAAATAAGGCATTCTGAAGAGATTTTACCATCGGTATCCACAATCGCACCTACCTGCCTACTTACCTACCTACCTGTCTGTGGCCACAGACCCTTCCTTCCTTTCCCTCAGCACTGTAGATGAATCCTTCCACTTACCACCAACCTCTACACTTACTAAGTAGATCTCCATTTCCCTCTGGCCCACAAGGGCTCACGAACATTGCTCCCTTTCCCATACCCTCAGATTTTCCCTCTCTAACTGGATTATTCCCACCAGCCTACAGACTAAAATGTATTCCAATTTAGAGTAAGCAAGACAACAAAAGCTATCCTGACCTCATGTTCCCCCTTCGTCTATCCCTCCATTTCTCTGTTCCCCTCTCCTGCAACATGTTATACCCACTGCCTCCAATTCCATTTTCCCAGTCTCCTTTGAACTCTCTCCAATCAGGTGCTCCTGCTCCCATTCATCAAAGCTGCCTTCGTGAAGGTTACCAAATGACCAGTTGACACAGATGCTTACTCCCTCAGAGAAACGCTCTCTTCACTTGCCTCCCAAGACACCACACTCTTCTGATATTCCTTCTAGGTCATTAGCAGTTCATTCACAAACTCCTTTGCTGACTCATCATCTCCTGGATCTCTAAATGTTGGCTTGTTTCTAAGACTCAATTTTCCAACCTCTTTTGAATCTGTACTCACTCCTTTAGTGACCTCCAGTCTCAGGGATTTACATATCAACTAGTAATACATTAATACATCCAAAATTCTCTTCTCTAGCTCCAGCACTGTTCCCTGAGTTACAGATGCATTGCATATATAGTATTGCCTACATATCATTTCCACTTGAATATCTAGTTGGCAATAACAAACTTAAAATGTCCAAACCAAACTCCTGATGTGTCTTCCTAAAACCTGCTCCACCTGTAGTCTTTCCATCTGGGTTAATGGACATTCCATTTCTTCAATTGGTCAGACTGAAAACCTTAGGATCCTCTCTGATTCTTCTCTCACACACTGCACGTTGAGTGTCAGCAACTTCTTATTTAAAATACGTAAAAAAAAATTGACTACTTCACCACTACACCCTCATCTTTCACCCCGATTATCTGCTCTTGTTTCTTGTTCCCTTACAGTCTATTCTGAACACATTGAGCAAAGTGATTTTTTTTAAAAAAAAGTTTTTTTGGTTAATCCTTACCCGAGGATATTTTTCCATTGGTTTTTAGAAAGAGTAGAAGGGAGGGAGGGAGAGAGAGAAACATAGATGTGAGACAGACATATTAACTGGTTGCTCCCTCCCCCTGCACTTGCCAGTGGAACGGGGATTGAACCTTCAACCCAGGTACATGCTCTTGGCCGGGAATAGAACCCAAGACCTTTTGGTGTGTGGCCTGGTGCTCTAACCACTGAGCAACCAACCAGGGTCAAAGTGATTCTTTGTAAAAAATAAATAATTTTCATTCCTCTCTTCTTTCAATGGAGTATCTATGAATTTCTTGCTTTTAATATATAGATAAAGAAATAAACACAGCCCTAGCCATTTTGGCACAGTGGATAGAGCGTCGTCCTGTGGACTAAAGGGTCCTGGGTTCTATTGGTCCTGGGTTCGATTCCGGTCAAGGGCACATGCCTGGATTGCAGGCTCTATCCCCATGGGGGGTGTGCAGGAAGTAGCTGGTCAATGATTCTCTCTCACCATTGTTGTTTCTATATCTCTCTCCCTCTCCCTTCCTCTCTTGAAATCAATAAAAATATATTTTAAAAAAGAAATACATGCATTCGCGTACACACACACACATATATTTCTTAGCTCTGCCCACTGGGAGAGCCTCAAAGGAATGATACACAACTAGTGATAGTGATAAGTACACCAAGTGTCCAGATCTTGGTTCCTGAGTATCACGCTATTAAAATGAATCCGAGCTCCTTGGGGAAAAAGGCTGACTTCAGGGCTGGGGTTTCAAAATTATGAGATTATCTTTTAAACATTTTGTTGCCAGAAAGTAAAGAGATACTCAAAGAATATTGGGTATATATAAAAAAGACACAATAGCTAGAGACTGAAGTCAAAATCTGGGACAATCTGAGCATAAAATAAATAATGATTGTGGTGGATTACAGATCATTGAAAGTTCACATCAGTATAAATAAATAAAGGAGAGGAAAACTGAAAGTTCTTTTTACAGTAAATTGCCAACTAATAAATATAGAGGGAGTACTAAAGTTGGAAATCATCAATGGACACTAAATTAGTGGGTGAACTTTTTTGATGAGGCGTTAAGGAATCTCAAAGTATCTTCCCACAAATTACATGTTAATTACCACTAAAAGGAAATAGTTACTTTACGGTGAAGAACCCAGGCAAACACCACTTTAACCACATGATCGAAGACAATATCTCAATATTGGGACAAACTGACACCTGTCTTCTGATGGAATGCTTTGAGAAAGACATAACATCACTTCTGGGTGACATTTCTGCCAAAACTGCACAAACTGAATAATTTGAATTTAACCACGGAGAACCATCTGACAAGCCAAACTGAAGGACAGTCTACAAAATGACGATCCTGAACTCTGCAAAACTGTGAAGCTCAAGAACAACAAAGATTCTTCCAGATTAGAATTTGATAACCAAACTATCAATTAAATTAGGTGAAGACATTTTCAGACATGTAATGTTTAAAAAGAAAAATCCCATCCATTCCTTCTCAAGGCAAACTAGAGACTGCATAACACCAAAACAGAGGAAGTAAGGCAAGAGGACATGACTTACAAGAAACCCAGAGCCTAACACACAAAAAAAGACGTGAAGGGAATTCTCAAGGTGATGATGAAGAAAACCCCAGGAGCTGTGGAGCAAAGAGAAGCAGAAACCCATCCAGGTGGGAGCAGTATGCTGATCAGTGATTCTCTCTCATGATTGCTGCTTTAAATAATTGTTAAAGCTGAAATTGATGGGTTATGTGACCGGTTTGCTCACACTTGAGAGTTTAAGTTGAGCTTGGGTAAAGAATTAATAATACATTATAGAAAACGAAAACAAACCAAAAACACAAAGCAAGTATTGACTCTAAGAAAAAGGAAACTACACAATAAAATTTTGTCATTTCACTTAGACCTAAGTTTATAGAATAAAACTTACGTCCCAAAGTTACTCACCTGCTAATCAATATTCCACTAAAATCTCCAGGTTCTAAAGTAAATAATTTTTCCTTGTTTGAAGAAAAGCATATGATTAAAATAATATCCTTTAAATGTTAAAAAATATATATATTCTTCCAGATTAAATAAGACTGAAGAGACATAATGACTAAATGCAACATGTGACCCTGGATTGGGAAAAAGAGCTTAAAGGATGTCATTGAAACACTTGAGGAAATCTGAATATGGATCGGGGATTAAATAATAGTATTATATTAATTTTCATCTCCTGATATTGATTTTTGTCCTATTACATACTATTATGCTAGAAATGCCCTTGTTCTTAGGAAACACACACTGAGTTTGTGTTCAGAAGACAAATATTTCCTATTTAGAGGGCAGTGATAAGGTGAAGGGGCAAATGTACATAGTTAATAGGCCTGGGGAAGAGTATACAGGCATTCTTGTATTATTACAACTTTTCTTAAAGTTTAAAATTATATAAAAAAAGCAAACAGAGAAAAAGCCCTTCACTGGCTGAAACCGGTCTGGCTCAGTGGATAGAGCGTCGGCCTGCGGACTGAAAGGTCCCGGGTTCGATTCCGGTCAGGGGCATGTACCTGGGTTGCGGGCACATCCCCAGTAGGAGGTGTGCAGGAGGAGGCTGATCGATGTTTCTCTCCCATCGATGTTTCTAGCTCTCTATCTCTCTCTCCCTTCCTCTCTGTAAAAAATCAATAAAATATATTTAAAAAAAAAAGCCCTTCACTGGCTTCTCATCTCACTGCGAGATCAGTGAGTCCTGACAAAGCCTTCTCAGGGCCTGGAGCCGTGATGGCGAACCTATGACACGCGTGTCAGAGGTGACACGCGCACTCATTTTTCTGGTTGATTTTTCTTTGTTACATGGCATTTAAATATATAAAATAAATATCAAAAATATAGGTCTTTGTTTTACTATGGTTGCAAAGATCAAAAAATTCTATATGTGACACGGCACCAGAGTTAAGTTAGGGTTTTTCAAAATGCTGACACGCCGAGCTCAAAAGGTTCGCCGTCACTGGCCTAGACGGTCCTTCATAACCAGCCTTCCCGTGATGGCTCCAATCTTACCTCCTAAACTTCTGCACTTGCTGCCTCCATTCCAACCATGCCTATGCAGGCCCGCTGCTCTCTGTTCTTCTGACAAACCAGGCATGTTGCCCCTCAAGGCCTTTCTGTAGGCCAAACCCCTCTGCCTGGAGTGTTCTTCCCCCAGGCAGCCCTGTAGTTTGACCTCACCTTACTTTCACCTCAATGAGTCCTTCCTTGACCATACCGTCTAAAATTGCAGTTCTCACTCTCCACTCCCCTGCCTCACTTTTCCCCCTAGCACTTACCATCATCCAACAAAAGATAAGTTTTGTACAATGTTCATTGGACTGTTTCCCCCACAAGAAGTGTATGATTCTAAGAGCAAGGAGTATTGTTTGTTTTGTTTGGGGATATAGGAAGGTCTTCTATCCTGATTCTTCCTTTGGCCCAGAGGCCTGGTCCTCCTACTTCCCAACCCCCAACCCCCAGGATCCAACCCTCTAGAGTCAGACACTCCCCCTACCCAGGACCCAGGGGGGTCCCAGGAAGCCAGCTTTCCCTTTGAAGAACAAAGAGGGAGGAGCTGAGCCTTGGAACCCAGGCCTGGGGAGGTATCCCAGCAGGGAGGGGAAGCTCAGACAACTGGACCAGCTGTGCTGTCTCAGTTCCTCCCTGCCCCCTGCCTCTCTATGGACCCAGCACGTGTGGGACAGGAGCTCCTCTCTCCCAAGCCAGTGGCCCAGTGTCAAGAACATGGCCAGGAAGAGGCTGGAGGCCCAGATGTTCATACACACGCCACGTGCACAGACACAAACAGACATGCATATAGGCCCACACTGACATAGAGGCATGCCAGACCCACAGACACCCTATCCAATACCCCCATAAATGCTGGGAATGGGGGTAAGAGTGTCCTCAGAGCCACATCTGCATAGGAACAGTGGCTGGAGAAAAATCACTGGGCCCCAACAACTCCTCTCAGGTTTGGGGGGCCTGAAGTGAGTGAGTGAGTGTGTGTGTGTGTGTGTGTTTGGAGCGAGAAGGGCTTTTTTTTAAATATATATTTTATTGATTTTTTACAGAGAGGAAAGGAGAGGGATAGAGAGTTAGAAACATCGATGAGAGAGAAACATCTATCAGCCGCCTCCTGCACACCCGGGGAAGTACCCGCAACCAAGGTACATGCCCTTGACTGGAATCGAACCCAGGACCCTTCAGTCCACAGGCCGACGCTCCATCCACTGAGCCTAATTGGTCAGAGTGAGAAGGGCTTTTTAGAAAAATATACAAAATTAGGTACAGAAAGTATTTAATATATTTTATTGATTTTTTACAGAGAGGAGGGGAGAGGGATAGTTAGAAACATCGATCAGCTGCCTCCTGCACACCTCCTACTGGGGATGTGCCGGCAACCAAGGTACATGCCCTTGACCGGAATCAAACCTGGGACCTTTCAGTCCGCAGGCCGATGCTCCATCCACTGAGCCAAACCGGTGGGCAATACAGAAAGTATTTAGAGTGAAACAAGAGATCACAACTCTATCCTGAATCTTGTTTCTCCTCTATTATCATATGTGCCCTCTGACTTTGCCCCTTCACAGCACAAAGCCTGGTGAATGGGCACAGGCGATAGTATTCCTGGAAGCCATTCCTACACCAGGACGGCTAGGCTTACTTACCTGGATGTGGAATGACTGGGAACCATAGTGACACATCCCACAAAAATGTAAATCTTGGGTCTTTCCAACTCCCCTTCTCCATACCTGGACCCCCCCAGATGCCCACAGCCGTTCCAACACAGCGGGGGCGGGGGGGGGGGCAGAGGGAATGTGACCGAGGGAAAGCAGAGTGGGAGGTGACAGTGGTCTTTACCTTTTACAGTTAAGAATATCTTCAATTTGCAAATATGACAGAAGCATATGGCCATGTGAAGACGTCGCTAGGCCCTCCCAGAGGCCTGTGTAAGTGAGGGGTCCTGAAGCCTAAACTGCTTTAGCTTCACGGTGAATTGGCCTCTGAAACTCCAATGTTTGATCCCAAATCTCGGATGGACTCTCCACCTGCCTAGAAATCCTGGTCTCGTCGCTGAGGCCTTAGAAGCTTTGCTTTGCTGCGCTCCAAAATGAACACTTCCCCCCTTTCTCTTCAAACAACCTGTAGCTGTCTCTCCTCCAGAGGTGAGCTTGGTTCCTTCTTCTTGGAGAAAATGAGCGCGCCGGCGATAACTTGCCTCATCCTCCCCCACCCCGAGCGACCCGGCCCTCTGCCTCCCCTACTAGCTGAGGCCGACTTCTCTGCCTGCCACTGGAGTCTACCTACCTCGCCTCCACCTCCCCCCACCACCCAGGACTTGGTTATTCCCACCCTCCCCAAACCTTTCTAGCAAACCTCATCTGCCTGCCGCACATGGGCGTGCTCACCATTCACCGCAAAACTTGTCAACGTCTGCTGTCCCTCTGCCTTCGCTTCCCCTTCTTACCTCACCCCACTCATCGGGACGCGCAGCCGCTCTCACCCCGGCATCTGTGCTAAACCAGGTGATCGCTTCTCTTTCTTCTGACTTGACTTCCCAATAGCTTAGCTAGAGCTGACTGCTCCCTCCTTCTTCATACCCCCCCCCCTTTCTTGGTTTCCTAGACTCCCCACTCCCCTGGCTTTTCTGCTGTCTCTCTGATCACCTTTGACAATTCTCCCTCCTCAACTTGACCTCAAGTGTTAGGATGCCTCAGGGCTCCTCGCTAAACCTCTTCTCTCTCCACATTCTCTCCCTAGGTGTTCCCGGTCTCATAGCCTTAAAAACCATCCAATGACTCCCCTGTATTTACCCTCCAGCTCTGACCCCCAAACTTGTATATCCCTGGCCTACCTGTAGTCTCCACTTGAATGTCTAAGGGGATCTCAACTAACCTGAGAGTAAAGTAAAATGCTTATTTTCTCTTCCCAAATCTTTTCCGTCCCCCCCCCCCCCCCACCACACACACCCTCTTCCCATCTCAATAAAAGGCACCTCCAACCTCCTGGTACTCAAGCCAAAAACATATGCGTTCACTTTCCCTCTCCACTGCCACCACCTCAGGACAAGCCACAATCATATCTTGCCTAGATTTCTGCTCTGGCAACCAGATGATATCTCTGCTTCCATCTTCCACACAGCAGACAAAGTGATCTTTTAATACAAAAGTCAGTGAATATAACTTTCCTAATAAAATTCTCCACCAGTTTCCCATTGCACTTAGACGAAAATCCATTCCTTCCATTTTTGCAGCTCAAAATTCTCCCTCCTGGGGACAATGACCCTCTTTCTCTAGCTCCCACCAGCAAACCCCTTTCCTGACCCAGAGCCTTTGCACTTGCTGGGTTTCTTTCTTTCTTCTTTTTTTTTTTTTGCTGTTGTTCTTTGTTTGTTTTTGTGTGGGTTTTTTTTTTTATTTTTGTGTATGTTGTTGTTGTTTTTTTGCCTGGTCTCATGGCTGGCTAAAATGTCACCTCCTGACAGAGGCTGCCTCTGAACGCCCAGACTGAAAGTAGCACTTCCCTCACTCTCAAGTCATTGCCATATCCGGTGTCCCTCGCCCGCCGCAGCCTCATGGCATCTGAATTTATATTATTTTCTGCTTTCTTAGTTATTTTCTGTCTCCCCTGCCCACTGTAAGTTTCAGGGGAGACCAGACTTTTCCCTCAAAGTCTAACCATAGCACCACAGGAGGCACTCCGTGAACACCGGCTGCGTGCGTAAAACAGCGCTGTGCGCACAGACACACAGATGCTCAGACTGTTGTCCAATTTCCTTCTGGGGGCCACTGTCCCACCTTAGAATCGAGAAGAGAGCGTTGCCATTCACGGACACAATCCAGAGACGAGAAAGACCCAGACCGGGCCCAGATGAAAAAGACAACTGAGAGGGACAGGAGACAGAAACCTGCGGCAGGGACCCGGGCCCAGGCCGAGCTCCAGAGAGAGTGACCGAGGCAGACAAGGCCGAGACGCAGCCTCAGCACAGCCTAGGCAGCTGCCGGAGCCAGATCCAGGAGGAGGGGCGCGGAGGGGGGCCAAACCCGCCGGAAGACCTGAAACCCGCGCGGCCAGCGGGGGGACCCAGCCGCCCCGCCCCCGCTTAAGAGTGGCCGCGGCAGCTGGCGGGGGCGCCGGGCCTCCCGCTGGCGCGACGCGTGCGGGATCAAAGCCCCCGGGAAGGGGCGGGCGGGGAGGTGGCAGGATCCCGGAGGTGTGAGCGGGCTTCCCAGGGGATGTCAGGAGCGTGGGAGCGCGGAGTGCGGGCAGGGGACAGAGACCCGAGGGAAGCCGAGCGATCCCAGAGACACCCAGCCACCGAGACGCAGACGCAGAGAGAGACGGAGAAGCTGGAGAGATCCCGGGTCAAAAACGCAGAGACAACTAAAGACCCAGAGAGGTGAGCGCAAAAGTTGCTAAGAGACCTGGAAAGAACGTGAAATATACAGAGACAGAGACGCCAAGAGGTACGCAGCACAGAAAGACTGCAAGACACCGAAGGCCGAGACCCTTGGACTTGGGAAAAGAAAGGGCGCTTCAGAGAGAGCAGGAGGTAGGACAGAGAGAGCGAGCGAGGCGGAGAGGTGGAAAGAAGAGCAAGGGGATTAGATAGAGCGCACGGGGCGGGAAGACCTCGCCCCTCCCCCGCGGAGGGCCCAGAGGACCCCCGGGGCAGGGATCCGAGGGCGGTGCCCTTTCTCAGGGTCACGCCTGCGGAGGTGCGGGGGCTGGGGGCGAAGCGAGTGGTGGGCAAGGCAGCAGGACCCCCTGGTTGGGAGGATGGACGTGTGAGGAGGTATGGAATCAAGATCTCCACCAGAGCCTCAAACCCTTCAGTAGAGTAAAAAGTAATATATTAATATGTGGTGAAAATATTAATGATAGGTGCTTCTCAGAGAAATATCAAACTTCTTTCAGTTTTTGTTGTGAAAAAGAAAAAGTAGGCAGTGTTGCATTGGCCGGGAATCGAACCCGGGCCTCCCGCGTGGCAGGCGAGAATTCTACCACTGAACCACCAATGCGCGCCCTAGCCAGGCTTCACCAGAGCTTATAAGAGGTCAACGTAGCGGTGATCAGGCGGGTTGTGTCAGCGAGGGACCTAGCGAAAGAGTGGGTCTGAATAGTTCAAGTGGGTGGAGCAACCCAGCCATCCTTCCTCTCTCCCGGATACGGCCACTGGGCCATAAAGTCGCCCCATATGGCCAGGGGCGGCCCCACACCCGGGTGCGAACAGCCCGGGGCCCCCAAACCTCGCGTGCAGGTGAGAAAAACTCAGCCTGAGCCCAGGTTCCCAAGGAGGGGGGCGGCGGGGGCTACTGGGGCCACACATCTGCGTTCCCATTTGGCCCAGGTACGGGGAGGTGGGATTGCTGGGGGCCCTGAACCCAAATGGGAGCGCCCTCCCCAAGGTCTGCGTCCCTTCGGGCTCGGGCTTTGGCAGGGTAGGCTCCGTGAAGAATATCAAGTTGTGGAGGGGCACGGGGAGGGCCAGGCGGAGTCCCATCCGCTCCCTACTCCGCGTCTATCTTCCGACTTGGTCTCCAACCTTGTCTTGACGTCTCTTTGTCGCTAGCACTCTTGCTGTCCTGTTAAATCTCTGATTTTACCTCATCGATCGTTTCCCCCTGAAGTCGCGCCATTCTGCAGAGGGTCATGGTCTTGGTTTGGGGTGGGTGTAGGTCCCTTTTTTGTATCCCTTTCTTGTCCCTTTAAGAAAACTGCCTGCTCCCTGCTCCCCTATAGTTACCAGGAGGTTCCTGGGAGCGAACACACTCGTGTCAGGTGTCCTGGCAGCCACACGCCCGAAACTCCCACCTTTTTAAAATCAAATACTTGTAAATGGAAAGATCTCTCCACCTCCTGCCCGTGCTTTGCTTCCTCTTCCTTGAGGTTCCCCTCGCCCCAGTCCAGACACCCCTCAGGGCGGTCTTCTTCCCACTTTGATTCTGTAACAGCTACTTGATAACACGCGTGGTTCCCCCCACTGGATCCTGCAGGGATGAGCTGGACCTCGAGCGCATACCTCAGCGCTAACGGCCCAGGCCCAGACCGGTGCGCCCGAGCGCGGGCTCCCGCCGCCCCTCTGGACTCGGGTGCGGCCCCGGTCCCCTGCCCCCCCCCCCCGCCCCGTTGGGGAATTAAATACGACCGCCTTCGGTCTCACAGCGCGTCTCTTCCCCTTCCAGGCAGAACCCAGCTGAACTAGATAGATCCGCCTCCCACCCGTTAGGTCTCTTCTTATTTTAAGCAGGATAATTGGGGTGAAGATGTATAAGGTCCAGCCTAGGGACCGAGGGGTGCTCACTTCCTTTTTACTGTCAGCGGGGGTACGGTGACCGCCCAAACAAGCTGCGATTCTGGTGGCAAATTCTGACCCCAAATCACCTGAACTCTCTCCCCCCTAATAACCTCCTCCCTTCAGCTGGGCCCGCCTCATTATACAGCCTTATGGTCCTTAAAACAGCTGGTGCTCCGCTGACCCCTCATTTCCCACACTCCGGGCCCGTTCCACGCCTTCCCCTCCCCCTAGCGCTCCTCCCCTTTCCGGGAGCCTCGTGCCTGGGGCCAAGCCGGAGGGATCCGGGTGCCTAAGAGGGCGGGTCCTGGTCCCCCCCCCCCGCCCGCCCCGGGGAGCCTGAGGGATATAAGGCGCAACGGGAGCAGGGGCTCGTCCACACCAGGGTCCGGAGGAGCGATGGTCACCCGGGATCGAGCCGAGAATAGGGACGGCCCCAAGGTGAGCGGCGGGAGAAGAGGGAGCGGAGATCCCTGGGCCGGGCAGGGGACCGGGTCTCTGAGAGCTGGGCTGCAGGGGGCCGATATGCACGGGAGACCCGCGGAGCCAGGAGCTGGGGAGCAAGCTGCAAAGCCTGAAGGAGGGGGACAGGGTCAGGCAGGACCTGCGTGGGCGGCAGAAGCACCGGCTGGGGGTTTGGGTCACGGGAGTTTGCGGCTTGCGGTCGCGGGGACCCGGGCGGGGGCTGGTGTTGGCGTGAAACCACCGAGAGGAGCACAGAGCTCGGGGAGGAGGGAGGAGGGAGGAGGGCGGGAATAAAAGGCGAGACGCGCACTTGCTCCGCGCGGGCTGGCCCGGTGGGCACGGGCTCCAGAGGCCCGAGGCGGGGTGGAGGATTTTAGAACCAGTTACGAAGGGTGACCGCTCAGACGGGTTAGAGGGAGAAGAGGAGGTGCGGTCGCGCTAGGTATCTCCCTTTCTACACTCAGGGCCGCCAACTCTGAGTCCGGCACCTTGTGGCCCACGTGTCTGGGCGCAAAGAGGGCCCTCAAAGTTCTCCACTGAGACAGAGAGACACTGCACGATGCGGAGAAGTAGAGAGAAAAGAGGAGGAGAGACACAGAGAGGGGAGGAGGGAGGACAAGACTGAGAGAGGAGAATGCAGAAGATCCGGGAGAGAGAGGAGGCGAGCTTCAGAAATTGACCCCTAGGGGCGCTGGGAGGGGGAGCGGAGAGGGGTCGAGCGGGTCGGGCCCTAGGCTCTCAGGAGTCTTGGGGAAGGGGGTGGAGGCCGGACTGCCCCAGCGGCGGGGTCCCCACGCCCGCGCGGCCGCGCTGAGTCTTGGTCCCGTCGGCCCGCTCTCCCTTTCCTGCTGGTCCCAGATGCTGAAGCCGCTCGTGGAGAAGCGGCGCCGAGATCGCATCAACCGCAGCCTAGAGGAGCTGAGGCTGCTGCTGCTGGAGCGGACCCGGGACCAGGTCAGTCCTTCCGGACCCCCAAGCACCCCGTCCTCGCGTCCCAGGGCTTCCCACTTGGGTGGGGACAAATGCTGGCTGCATTGGCGACCCTGGCCCCGAGGCACCCTCGCCTGAGTCCCGCCCTGGGAACCCCATCCCAGACCCCTTCTTGCTCTCAGAACGCGATCTTCGTGGCCGCCTCTCGGGCCTGTAAGTTTCACACCTTGCTCTGTACATTTCCCTCCGGGGTGGGTCTGTTTCAACCTCCGGGTCTGCAAATTCTTCCTCCTCCTCCCCCCCCCCCCAACAGCCAGCAGGGTGGTCCATTTCACCCACTGCGTTTGCTACTTTAAATGCCCTCCTCCCAACGCGGGGTGGGTTTCCTCCCCTCGGGTCGGACAGTTTCCTCGCAGGGTGGGTGAGGACCATTCTCGGTCATCTCCACCCCGCATTCGGGAGCGCGCTCTGCGGTCAGCGCGCACACGCGATCCGGGGGCACCCCCAGCCCCTGCACCCCTCCCTCCTTTCTTCCCCCTGCCACTTTCCCCCTCTCTCCCCACCCCTCTGTCTTTGCGCCCTCCCCTCCTGTCTGTAGAACCTCCGGAACCCGAAGCTGGAGAAAGCAGAGATACTGGAGTTCGCCGTGGGCTACTTGAGGGAGCGAAGCCGGGTGGAGCCCCCGGGTACAGCGCGGGGGTGGGGCAGCGGAGGGGAGGGGGGATCACCGAGGCCCGGGCCGGGGTAGATGGGGCGGACTCTGCCGTGGACGGTGGGCTTGGGGAGTGGCAGGTTCTGCTCTGAGGCGAGGTTAATAACACCCGCGCGTGTCTGTCTCTGTGTCTCCCTCATTTTCTCTCTGTCCGTCCATTTGGTTTCCTGTCTCTGTGCGCCTGTCCGGCCTTGGTACTTCTGCGCCCCGCCCCTTCCCTTACCCCTGCCGGGCCCCTGCCCTGACCGCCCGTCCTCCCGTCGGCCGCACCCGCCCCGCGGCTCCAGGGGTCCCCCGGTTCCCAGCCCAGGACGCCGAGGCGCTCGCCAGCTGCTACTTGTCGGGTTTCCGGGAGTGCCTGCTTCGCCTGGCGGCTTTCGCGCACGACGCCAGCCCGGCCGCCCGTGCCCAGCTCTTCTCCGCGCTGCATGTCTACCTGCGCCCCAAGCCGCCCCGGCCGGAACCCATCGATCCGAGGCCCCAAGCATCGCGCCCACCGCTGGACCCCGCCGCCCCGGCGCCTGGCCCCGCGCTGCACCAGCGCCCCCCAGTGCACCAGGGCTCCCCTAGCCCTGGTTGCGCCTGGTCCCCGTCCCCTTGCTCCCCCCACGCCGGGGATTCCGGCGAGCCGGCACCCCTCACCGGACTGCAGCCGCCGCCTCCGCCTCCTTACAGACAAGACGGGGCGCCCAAGGCCCCGCCGCTCCCGCCGCCCGCTTTCTGGAGACCTTGGCCCTAAGCTTTGGGGGGTGGGGGCGGGGCTGGGGGTAGGGTAGAGACTCCAGCCTAAGGGCAGCAGAGGGATCCGGGAGTCGGGGCGAGGAGGTGTTGGGGAGGGCAGCGGGGCGCGCGGGCGCAGCGCGCGGGTGAGATGTGGTCTATATTAGAGTATCTATATAAATATATATTTTCCTGGTTCCTGTCCCTTTCCCCTGCCCCCCGCTTGCGTCTAGGATTGTACCCTCTCTGTCCCAGCCCAGCCCCAATCCCTTCTCGAGTCCCTAGTGCATGGAATAAAGTGGTTATTAAATCCCCGTGTGTCCCAAAGCCAGGGGCCTGCCTTTATCTCGGCGTCCACGCCTACTTTCCCTCCCCTTCTGTCTCCCGTCCCCCCAGTCCTGCTCCGAGGCCCAAGTCCCAGGGCAGACAGGTAAGTAAAGAAGAGTGCAGAGCAGAGACTGAGGCTGGAACTGAAAACAGACGGAAAACAGAGTTAGGATCGGGGGAGAGGGACGGGACCTTTAGGGGAAAAAAAAAAAAAAAAAGGAAAGAAAATAAAAGTTGGAATAAAACCGACTCTGGTGGGATTCGAACCCACAACCTTTGAATCGCTCTTTCGTCACTAGAAGTCCAATGCGCTATCCATTGCGCCACAGAGCCCGCTATCCAGCGGCGGCGTCTGACGGCATACGGGAGCTGGATGGGGGAGGGGGAGAGGGAGGGGCGTACCAAGAGCTCGCGGTTAGGACCTGAGGCCTGCCAGGGAGAGGTAGCGGGCGCAAAGCAGGCGAGCCAGGTGGGAGTGCGGGAGCACATGGGTGGAGGAAATAGGGAGAGAGAGCAACATGAGTGAGGGGACGAGCACAGAGCTCCAGCTGCCTGCTTGGAGGATGATGCTTCCAGCCCAGGCGCACCCCACTCCCAGATGTGGCCCCACTCATCAAAATAAACTCATTTCGTTGTAAATTTCTGTGTGTCTTTGTTTCCTTGGGCCTATCTGCTTTGTTATCCGCTGCTCTGCAGTTCTAAATCTAGATGGTTTCCAAAGAAGACCAGCCAATTTAATACAACCATTTCTAGCTTACTTTTCTATAGTCTCTTAGGAGGAGTGTGGAGGAACCCTTACTTCACGCAGGTAGCGTGGCCGAGCGGTCTAAGGCGCTGGATTTAGGCTCCAGTCTCTCCGGAGGCGTGGGTTCGAATCCCACCGCTGCCAAACTAAAGTTTTTTCCCCCCTCTCGTGGTTCATGAATCCTGTAACAATTCATGCAGGACCTTGTGGGATCTTCCTCAATTTTATAAGGACTCCTGATAGAGGTCTCACCACTGTTATCCCTCTTTGGTATTCAAGACATATCCTACCTAGATCTGCATCCCAGCCCCAAACCAAGACCTGATGGAAACTGTCGAAGTTACCTTTTCTTAGTAACTGATCTCCCCATTAACATGTTCTCAAATAACATTCTTATCTCTCAAAATTAGCGCAACACGTGTTCATATACATATTCAAGTGATTGACTGTGTTTTCCTCAGAGTGTGCTAGGGGCTTCAATTGCCTAGTGCGAAAGCTCAAAGAACAGAATTGTAGTTTTTCTTTTTAAATACTCTTCATAAAAGAACCTCATACATGAAACCAATACATAATGGAACATATTGACAATTGTGAAAAACAAAACTTTAGGTTCCACCGAGATTTGAACTCGGATCGCTGGATTCAGAGTCCAGAGTGCTAACCATTACACCATGGAACCAACTGGTACGAAGCTCTTCTGAATATTTATATAATTGTAAACTCTGTTCTTATTGCCCTGCACTCTACTATTTACAGAAGACAAAACAACACAAAAACAATTGTTGGATAAGGTAGATGCCGTTATCAAGCATCTAAAATATGAATTGAAATGTACTGTAAATGTAAAATGGAAACTGTACATAGAAGACTTAGTACAGAAAAAGTTATAATTTCATTAACATTAAAATATTGATTATATGTTAAAATGCTCGGATTTTGGATACTTGGGGTTAAATAAAATATGTTATTAAAATTAATTTCAACTGTTGCTTTTTACTCTTTTAAAGAAAATGACAGATTTTATTTCTTAGAGCAGTTTTAGGTTTACAGAAAAATTGAACAGAAAGTACAGAGATCTCCCATGTACTCCTGTTACCCCCTAGTTTCTTTTTCTATTATTATTATTCCATTTTTAGTTTTATTGAAGTATAATTGATATACAAAAACTGCTCACACTTAATGTATACACATCTTTTTTTTTTTTTTTTTTTTTTTTTTTTTTAATTAAATCTTTATTGTTCAGATTATTACATTTGTTCCTTTTTTTTCCCCCCCATAACTCCCCTCCTCCCAGTTCCCGCCCTACCCTGCGCCCTCACTCCCCACCCACTGTCCTCATCCATAGGTACACGATTTTTGTCCAGTCTCTTCCCACATCTCCCACACCCCTTTCCCCCCCAAGAATAGTCAGTCCATTCCCTTTCTATGTCCCTGATTCTATTATAATCAACAGTTTATTCTGTTCATCAGATTATTTATTCACTTGATTCTTAGATTCACTTGTTGATAGATGCATATTTGTTGTTCATAATTTGTATCTTTACCTTTTTCTTCCTCTTCCTCTTCTTAAAGGATACCTTTCAGCATTTCATATAATCCTGGTTTGGTGGTGATGAACTCCTTTAGCTTTTCCTTATCTGTGAAGCTCTTTATCTGACCTTCAATTCTGAATGATAGCTTTGCTGGATAAAGTAATCTTGGTTGTAGGTTCTTGGCATTCATCACTTTGAATATTTCTTGCCACTCCCTTCTGGCCTGCAAAGTTTCTGTGGAGAAATCAGCTGACAGTCGTATGGGTATTCCCTTGTAGGTAACTGAGTTTCTTTCTCTTGCTGTTTTTAAGATTCTCTCTTTATCTTTTGCTCTTGGCATTTTAATTATGATGTGTCTTGGTGTGGTCCTCTTTGGATTCCTTTTGTTTGGGGTTCTCCGCGCTTCTTGGACCTGTAAGTCCATTTCTTTCACCAGGTGGGGGAAGTTTTCTGTCATTATTTCTTCAAATAGGTTTTCAATATCTTGCTCTCTCTCATCTTCTGGCACCCCTATAATTCTGATGTTGGTACGCTTGAAGCTGTCCCAGAGGCTCCTTACACTATCCTCGCATTTTTGGATTCTTTTTTCATTTTGCTTTTCCGGTTGGATGTTTTTTGCTTCCTCGCATTTCAAATCATTGACTTGATTCTTGCGCTCCTCTGGTCTGCTGTCGGGCGTCTGTATAATATTCGTTATTTCAGTCCGTGTGTGCTTAATTTCTAGTTGGTTCCCCAATATAAGATCGAGGGTCTTATTAGTTTTCGTGTAGATCTCATTAAGTTTATCGGCAGCTTCTAAACAGTTCTTGAGAGACCTTAAAAGTGTGGTTCTGAACTCTATTTCTTCCATTGATAATTTTGTCCTGTTTCTTTGTCTCCGCATTTTGTTATGCTTCCTTGGTGCACCCCCTAGTGGTCTTTGTTCGCAGTCTTATAGATAAATCTTTGTTGTAGCTAATTCCAGGGAGGGTTTGACCTCCAGGCCAAGTGACTATGAGATTCAGCTGTGTCAGCGGTGAGAGAACTTCTGTCCTCTAGGGAGGTGCTAATCTAGCCTTTGCCTGAGGCTATCCGGCAAATGCCTCTGTGCAGGGCTTGGGCAGGGCGGGTCGAACAGGATCAACAGCGTGGGCCGGAGAGAGCAGTTATGGCGGCTCTCAGTCCTGTCCCAAGGGGCTCTGCCTCTCTGAGTCCCAGCACCCGCTGCAAAGCTCGGAGAGAAAGCTGCACTGGCTCTGACCGAAGCCAGACAGTCCCGCTTCTCCCGCCTGAGTCTGGGTCCCTAAAGACTCGCCCGGATCTGGAGCTCAGAGTCTGCGACTCCCTCCCGATTGAAAACAACAACCGGGCCCTCCGCCGCCAGCCCGCTCAGCGCACTCCGCACCTCAGAATTTGACTTCAGCACTGCGCCTCCTCTGAGTGTCCTTATGCGTTTCTCTTTCCTCCTAGTTGTAGGACTTCCACTCAGCCAGCGCCCCTGTGGTTCTGGGTGATGTCCCTTCCGTTTTTTGGTTTCACTTTTGAAGTAGTTGTTCAAAGCAGCAAACTCCAGCGTTAACCTATGCCGCCATCTTGGTTCTCCTCAATGTATACACATCTTGATTAAACTTTCTATTCTTTTTAATGTGGCTACTAGAAAATTTAAGTTAGCATATATGACTCGTATATGTACTACTCTAAAGCAACTCTACTTTCCTTCCTATTATTCGTTCTATCTTCTGAAAACTAAAAACTTGGCGTTTTACCACTTCCTTTTAAATACCACTTCCTTTTAAAACTAATTAAGAGAATTTTTGTTATTCCTTTGTTTTGTTTGAAGGCATACAAATATTAATTGTACTTAGAAATGAGTGTTTAGGTAGAAAAAAGTTGAACGCCCGAACAGGGACTTGAACCCTGGACCCTCAGATTAAAAGTCTGATGCTCTACCGACTGAGCTATCCGGGCTCTCAGGCTCTTCCTGCTCTGGCATCTTTAAGAGTATTAGACCTGTAAAATTTCACGCTCGCAAAACCGACGGGGAATTGTATGCAAGTGCTCGGAGGATGCCGGCACAGACCCTAAGGAAGCTGGAGCACCGGGCAACTGCTGATCGCGCTTCTTAGCGGCTTCCCTCGAGTAGTTTCCGCCGTTCGGTTAGCTAGGGCTGGAGGCCCGGGGGCTGGGATAGCGCGGTGCCGGGACTTGCCGCGCGGGGCCGCTGCCGGCTGCGGGCTTTCCTCGCCGGGAGGTTTCTCCAGGGTATGAATGACCTAAATCTTAGGCACTCGGGCACCCCCGCTCCCGCCCACCCGCCCGAAGGTCGAGGGCGGGCCCGAATGCCACATGGGACCTTGAGATACTGTGCGCCGGGAGTCCACTTCGATACCCTGACGAGCTCCATTCCAAGGGAGAGATTGAGATCTGGCATGCCAAAGACAGGGGTCACGGAGGGCCGGGCGTGGGAGGGCGGTGCAGAGTGTGGGGTGACAGGAGAGCTGTTTCTGACCCTCACGCGAGGTGCAGGAATGCGCGTGAGACTCACCTGCGTGTGGCTGAAGGCACGTGTGATTTCTGGCTGAGTGTGTCTCACTCCTGTACAGTGATTCACGCGGATGATTCACAAGTGGGAATGTGGGTGCTTTGTCCCCGGTTGTGGCTGAGAGACGAGGAAAGGGTCTTGGGGAGGGGGGATTTGGGAGTGGCCGGGCGGACAAGGGCCCGGGAGCATCTGTAGGGCCCGGACCAGGAGGAGGGCCATGTCCCAATCATACAGGCGTCACCTACTCGCTGTCTCTTCCTGAGCATTTGGTCCCTCCCTTCCCAGTGAGGCTGGGACTCCTGATATCCATCTGGGTGAGCCCTGTCCTGCCAGCCAGAGAGACCGGCTGCGCCAGAGGCAAGCAAACAACTATTAGAAGACAGGTGTGGGCGGGGAGAGGGAGCCGGCACTGAGCAGAGGACCCGGCAGAGGCCGGGAGCTTCAGGACAGAGAAAACATCTCGGAGGGAGCTGGGCCTTTCCTCCAAGGCCTTTCCCCCTACCCCCCACCCCCCCAGACCTCCCATCCGGCGGCTCAGCAACACAGCCGTCCAGTCCTGCTCGGCCTGCTGCTCACCTCCAGGCCGGCCGCTGCTGGGGCTCACCTTGTCGCGAGGTACCCCTCCTTCCCTCCCATCATGGCCGTGTACCGCGTGTGTGTGACCACTGGTGCCTACCTGGGGGCAGGCACACTGGACAACATCTCCGTCACTCTGGTGGGCATGTATGGTGAGAGCCCCAAGCAGCTGCTGGATCGCGTGGGCAGGGACTTTGCCCCCGGATCGGTGAGTACAGAGGAGAGAGGGAGGAGCACCCCTGAGGGGCAGGGCCAGCAGGGACCCTGAAGGAGGGTGCCGTCTTCCTTCAGGGCTCATCACCTCCTGCAGAACTCTGGCTGCTGGCTCTGACCTCCTCCCCGTCCCTGTTCCGTCTGGTTCCTGTCTTTCCTGGGGATGATAAACCCTACGCAGGCGGGGCTGTGAAGGAGTCCTGGGCAAGGGGGCAGAATTCCAAAGGCTTCCCAGCTTCTCCTCTCATAACTGAAGGTGGGCTCTGGGCAAGTCGCTTGAACTCCCAGAGTCTCTGGGTTTCTTCTTCTCTGGAGGGCATCCACCTGCCTCTACCAGGCCCAGGATTGTTTGTTGGTGGGTCTTAGGGAGAAGTCGGCCACCAAGGGGGCTAGTGCAACCCAGAACCTGCTCTGCCTGTGGTAGCTGTGGTTGCTTCTGCCTGGTGAAGGGGTGCTTTTGTTCTAATTCATACAAAATCCTCACATGGGTTAGCGGCAGCTCAGGTTTCTATGCCAGAATAGGTGTAGGTTTAGACGCACCTCGCAAGGTGCAGGACAGCTCCGGCAGTTCCTTGCCTCTCACCTGCTTCCTCTGTTGGTCCCCTCAGGTGCAGAAGTACAAAGTGCGCTGCTCAGCAGAGCTGGGTGAGCTCTTGCTGCTTCGTCTACACAAGGAGCGCTATGCTTATTTCCGCAAGGACTCCTGGTACTGCAGCCACATCTGTGTCACTGCCCCCAATGGTACCCTTTTCCACTTCCCCTGCTATCAGTGGATTGAGGGCTTCTGCACTGTAGAGCTGCGACCAGGAACAGGTGGGCCAGAGGCAGGGGCTGGCCTTGTGCTGCAGAACGCACCTTTTGGGATTAGGGGTGGGGTCTCCCAGAGCCCAGGGTGCAGGGAACAGGGTTGGGGTTAGTGTCACAAGTTCAGGGCTCCAAGTAGATGCTTTCTGGGAAAGGTGAGCCTCTAAACCCTGAAATGCAGGGGCTTCTCGGACAGTATCTACCCCTCTGGAGACCGACAGAGACTAGACCACACTGTGTACACTCACACCACCCAGACACACACACACACACACACAGATGGCAGTTTGCTCTCCGCCGACTCCCTCTGCACTTCCCCTAAGTGAATTCCTCCAGAACCCCAAAGGAGCTATCCTGCAAGCTGAGTACTTGCATTTCACCAGGTGGAGAAGCCCGGAGTGTTGAGCTGGAAAGGCCCTGTCCACCACTCCGGGCTTTTCCAGTGTGGCTGAAGTCCCTGTGGGCTGCAGTTAGGATTCCTTTTTGAATTTGGATGACCTTTCAAGAATGCCACGGTCTAACTCCCTCAGCCTCTGACCCGCCACATCTCCTGAGCTGTCTGATCTAGAAAAGCATGGCTAGTTTGAGATGAGCCTTAGGGATGAGAGATGCTGTTCTAGGTCAAGGTAAAATAAGTGAACATGACCCCTTGGCCCATCGTGAGTTCTTCATAGACCTCACTCTGAACCCCATCTATCATCATCGCAATCTATCCACCACGTGACAAAATATATGTGCTCATCTCATTTATCAAATGCATGCTATGTGCACCATGCCAGGTGCTGGGACTAAAACTGAATACAATGTGATTTCTGCTCAGAAAGAGTTTATAGTCTTGGAAAGGAAACAAACA
This sequence comes from Myotis daubentonii, assembly GCF_963259705.1. Lineage (NCBI taxonomy): Eukaryota > Metazoa > Chordata > Mammalia > Chiroptera > Vespertilionidae > Myotis > Myotis daubentonii. The sequence continues at coordinate 16,885,583 of NC_081855.1, forward strand.
TGCAAGCTATAAGGAACGTTGTTAGGATCTGGGGGCGAGGTTATCCTGAATCTCTGGTGAATGCACAAAGAACATGGGGTGTCCACATTACTGAGGGGTTGTGTGCAAGGGTTAGGGGCTCAGGCAAGCTTTGATGGAGAAGTTGTTGTTTAAAAAAGGACTTAAACGATGAGTAATTTCATTCCCCACAGCGAGAACTATTTGTCAAGACTCCCTTCCCCTCCTTCTGGACCACAGGAAACGGGAACTCCAGGCCCGACAGGAATGCTACCGGTGAGGGTGACCTAACTTCACTTCTTTCCCCATTTTTATTCTGACTTCAGAATTAATCACACTGTTACTAACTCTGACCTCTGTCCCCACCTTGGGGCCCAACTCCAATCAGGGCCACTATTTAAACCTAATGGCAACCTACTATTGACCTGGAGTCCAGACCCAGAACACCAGTACCAATCATTGTCCCGAACCCATCAGTGAATCCACACTCAGCCCCTGATGTGACTGTGGTACTGACAGATCTCAGCCTATCCTCAACCTCACCCCCAAACGGGCCGTGATCTTCATCTCAGCATAAACCCGACTCTAACCCAGCCTGGACATTCATGTCACCCGCAGATGCTACCCTGATCTGAAGCCAGTGCCTTGGGGAGAAAATCCCAATTCTTTGTCACTTACCCAGAAAGTGGGAGTTTTAATTTCAAGGCATGTCTTTAGAAGCTAAAGTTTCTGTGTACCCTAAGTTTGACTCACCATCTCTAACCTCTTCCCCCCGGAAGTTGGAAGGTCTATGCCCCTGGCTTCCCAGGCATCGTGGACGTCAGCAGCTTTGAGCAGATGGAGTCAGACAAGAAATTTACCTTGACCAGGACAACAACGCGTGCGAATCAGGACGACAGGTGAGCAAGGACCCAGGCGTGGGAAGAAGGCGGAGGGCTGTGAAGTGAAGGGCCTGTTGAGAGGATGGGCCCAGACAGCCTGGAAAGAGAAGTTGTGAACTACAATAAGGGCAATTTAATTCAAGTGCCCGGAGCAGAGTGGGCAGGGGTGGCCCCCGGGATATGGCAGAGAAGAGGAGGTGGCTTCAGGCCTGATGGGAGAGGGCAGGGGAGGAGCCCAGAGTGAGGGGAGGCCTACGGAGTCAGGGGGAAGAGAGAGGGAAGGAATTGGAGAGGTGAGCTGTAGGCCTTTCTGACTGTCCTCTGTTCTTCCGCCCCCACCTTCTCCTATTCCCTAGCAGTGGGAATCGGTACCTGCCTGGCTTCCCCATGAAAATTGACATCCCCTCCCTGCTGCACATGGAGCCCAATATCAGATACTCGGCCACCAAGACGACCTCGCTGATCTTCAATGCCATCCCTGCGTGAGGCACCTGAACTCCTGCTCACTCTTCCGTCCGCCTCTGCCCCTCGATGCACAGCCACATCTCTGCCTCACTTTCCCTTCTCCCTGCCCTCTTCGCTCTCTTTGTCCCCTGTCTCCCCTCTCCCTGCCCCAGTCTATGGCCCCTTCCATGGCCCCAGTCTCTTCTCTCTGCCCCTCAGGCTCCTCTCTCTCTCCTTAGACTCCTCCATGCCCTATATCCCTGTGGGCTCCTCTTTGCTCCTTAGTCATCCGTTCTTTTTCCATCCCCCCGACTAATACAATGAATTGTGCACAGCCTGGTTCCAGGCACTGCTGGGAGCTCGTTGAGTAGAAAAGAGAGGTCTGGCTCTTAAGCTTTAGGAAAGTGGTCAGACCACGTCAGTTTCAATTCCCAATACCAATGCTTTCTAGCTGGGTGACCTTGATTTTCACTCAGCCTCTAAATCAGCGGTTCTCAACCTGTGGGTCGCGACCCCTTTGGCAGTCGAACGACCCTTTCACAGGGGTCGCCTAAGACCATCCTGCATATCAGATATTTACATTACGATCCATAACAGTAGCAACATTACAGTTATGAAGTAGCAACGAAAATAATTTTATGGTTGGGTCCCAACATGAGCAACTGTATTTAAAGGGCCAGAAGGTTGAGAACCACTGCTCTAAATGGTTTCCTCATCTATAAAATGACAATAATATTCATGCCTACCGTAAAGGTTTGGGAGAGAATTTAATGAAGTAACACCCAGCACAAAATAATGTCTCAGTAGATGCTAGTAGTGTTAGGATATACTCTTGGCCGGGAGGAACTCAGTATCATTAGGGAACAGAGTTAATTAGCCATCGAAGCAGCTCAAGGCAACAGCTGAAGCTGTGAGTGACATGGCGGGAGGGGGTACAGTGGACACGCGGGTGTCTAGAGGAGGCAGAGGCTGGGGGTGGGTGGGCAGGAAGTGGCTCCTGGAGTGGCAGGTGGGATGGAAGCAGGCTTTGAGCCAGGGAGACAAGGAGAGGGGAGGGGGGCGCGGGGGGGGGGGGCGCGTTCTGGGCAAACCTGGGTAGGTTTGGCAGGAGAGAGAGGCTCAGCGAGCCCTTTGTGCAGTGGCTGCTCTAAGAGGCCCAGCGGAGGCCAGAACAGTAAGCCAGCTCCTCATGTCTAGGCCTCTGAGCCAGAATGATGCTTTTGGAGAAGGACCGGCAGTGGGTGAGAAGGTGGGGTGGGGCTCCAGAAGGTCTGTCAGGGGCTGGGGCCCAGAGGGGCTTTCGGGAAGGTAGAGGCACCCGAGTTGCTCCCCAAATGGCTATGGGGTTCTAGGCAGGGGACGTCCCAGGAGACCACAGGACAGCTGGCATGGGGCTCAGAGAAGGCTGGTGGGAAGAGGGAGCAGGCAGTTGGCAGCTCAGCTGCTCATGGAGAGGAGGGGACAGTGCGGGGCTGTGAGTGCGGGGTTACTGCAGGGCGTTATGGAAAGGCCTGCGGCAGGCCCTTGGAAAGAGGAGGTCTTTTCTTTCTCCTTTATCGCCTCCTCCCACCCGGTTTTTCCCATCTCTGGGCCCTGGTGGGCAGGCACTCAGCAAGTACATGTGGCAGGCGGAGGCGTGTCCTGGGCTTGTCAGGCCACTACTGCCCCCTGCCCTCTGTCTTCAGTTATCCACACCAGCGTCCTACAGAGCCTACCTTATTGACCAGTTGCCACAAACCTGCCTGATCTGTGTTGTATTCCCTTCTTTGGGACTTGGCCCAGGGAGCGAGTGATTATTATGAACTGGGTACGTCAGGGCAGTCAGAGCCAAGCCACAGCCCTAAGAGCCCACGGTACAATGGGAGATGATAAGAGGGAGTACATTGTATTCACAAGGGAGCGATGAGCGTTTGGGAAAGACACGGAAAGGCGTGTGTTTGGAGACAATCGGGCATGCTTCAGAAAGGATGTTGCATCTAAAATGCACACAGAAGAACAGATGGGTTTGGTGCTCGGTGGAGATGTAGGAGATGGCTTTCTGGGAGAGGCGTAGTTGAATGAAAGCCCTGGACAGGGGGGAAAGCAGACTTCATTTCAAGCACGTTCCCTCCCCGATTATAAAATAACATATGCTCATTGTTAAAAATATCCAAACGGTACAGACATCCACAAAGTGGAACGTGCACGCCCCTCAGGTTGCCAAGCCCACCTTTATCAGTCCTGTGCCCAAAATATAGTTTTGGTGGTGTTAGCTGCGTTGGCTTTCTCTAGTGCCCCTGGTAGGAGAAAAAACTGCACAGGTTGACAGAAACCGGCCGGTGGGGCGTTTCCAAGCCTGCCTTCGCAGTTGGGGCTTTGTCCTGTAGGAAGAGGGGTGCCAGTGAATGTCTGCGACAAGATGGAAGCTCGCAGAAAGCAGGCCCAAAACACCAGTGAAGACGACTTGCCTGCACCACGTTCGCCACCTTTGCATCCACATATGGAGGCACCCCTACAAAGCCTCAGCTGGCCATTAGGCGTTTCTTCCATGAGGATTGTTAGGCACCTCTGCTCTGGACATGGATCTTGTCAGTTCCCTCCAGACCTCTAGGCTGGGGACACAGGGCCCCTGGCAGCCCCAGACACCATCTCCTCCCCTCCCCCCCTTCCAGGTCCTTGGGCATGAAGCTTCGAGGGCTGCTGGACCGAAAGGGCTCCTGGAAGAAGCTGGATGACATGCGGAATATCTTCTGGTGCCACAAGACCTTCACTTCAGGTGTGCAGAGCCAAGCAGGAGCTGTCCCCCCTCCACCCTGTCCCATGCTCAGGCCCGCGGGCCCATCTGGGAAAGCCCCTCCAGCGCTCAGAGAGCAGGCTCCTCGGGGGAAGCAGTTTCCAGACCAACCAGTTCCTCCCCCTCCTGCTCCCTAGAGTATGTCACGGAGCACTGGTGCGAGGACTCCTTCTTCGGGTACCAGTACCTGAATGGCGTCAATCCTGTCATGCTGCACTGCCTCTCCAGCTTGCCCAGCAAGCTGCCTGTCACCAATGACATGGTGGCCCCCTTGCTGGGCCCTGGCACCTGCCTGCAGACAGAGCTAGAGGTGGGTGAGTTGCCCCCAGGGACAAAGGATGGGTGTGAAGGGAAAGGAGGAGATGGCCAGGAACAGTCATGGAGAACTAGGAGCTCCGCAGCCACGGCCTCAGGTCTCCCCCAGAAGGCTGCGGTGGTTGGTGATTTTGCTTTTCTTGGATACACCGAGGTCATCTGCATTAAAGTAGGAAGGAGCAGGTACGGGGAGAAGGGAGAGGATGCTGGCTTATCCAAGCCTGGAAGCCAGGTGAAAGGTTGCAAAAGGAGGGACTCTGCTGGGCCTCATTCTGGACATTCTGGGATGGGTGGGGTACCCCACATTGACCACTGAGGCCAGAGGTGAGGGGGGAGTGGGCAGAGAACGGGGAGAAAGGCGGCGCGCCGGTGGGAAGTGTATTCTGAGGCTCTGTGCACCTTCCCCAGAGGGGGAACCTCTTCCTAGCCGACTACTGGATCCTGGCGGAGGCCCCGGTCCACTGCCTCAACGGCCGCCAGCAGTACGTGGCCGCCCCGCTCTGCCTCTTGTGGCTCAACCCCCAGGGGGCGCTAATGCCCTTGGCCATCCAGGTGAGCCCGGGGCCGGGCTTTGGGGGGTGGGGCCTCCAGGGGCACACCAGCAGGCTGGAGTCTCACCCCCTTGATTCCTGGACGCAGCTCAGCCAGACCCCCGGGCCGGATAGCCCCATCTTCCTCCCCACGGACTCCGACTGGGATTGGCTGCTGGCCAAGACGTGGGTGCGCAACTCCGAGTTCCTGGTGCACGAGAACAACACGCACTTCTTGTGCACGCACTTGCTGTGCGAGGCCTTCGCCATGGCCACGCTGCGTCAGCTGCCGCTCTGCCACCCCGTCTACAAGGTCGGTGCGACCCCCGGGCCGGGCCAGAGGGGGCGGGCCAGGCGGCCTCCTCCCCTCGGCTCCCGGGACCTTATTCCGTTCGCAGCTCCTGCTCCCCCACACTCGGTACACGCTGCAGGTGAACACCATCGCCCGCGCCACGCTGCTCAACCCTGAGGGCCTGGTGGACCAGGTGCGGCCCCCCGCCCCCCGCCCCTGCCCCTGCCCCTGCCCGCCGCCCCTGCCCCTGCCCCGCGCCCTCTCTGAAGGCCTCGCCCCTGCCCGCCGCCCTCTCTGAGGCCCCGCCCCCGCCCCGCCCTCGCCCTCTCTGAGGCCCCGCCCCCGGTCTACCGCCCCTCTGAGGCCCCGCCCCGGAAGACGCTTTTCCCCGCCTACAAGCTCGTTGGGCGTCCAATCTCATTCCACGGTTCCTGCCAGCCCCTCCCCTCCAGTCTCTTACTTGCCCCGCCCACAAACCCGGTCTCCGCCCACCCATCCCACCCACGGGCCCACCCCCTCAGACCAAGTTCCAGATGCTCCTTGCGGTGGGTGGGGTACCCCACCCCCATCTAAGCACAGCCCCTCGCTAACCCTGCGCCGAGCCCTGCTCTCGCCTCCCTGCCTCCGTAGCAGCAGTTCATTCTTTTAGTTACTAAATACCTAAGGATTATCTCCTGTGCACATAGTAGGGCCGCACCCTGCGCCGCCAATGTCGGGCCCCTCATGGGGGTTTTGATCCGTGGTCTTGGGCTGCTTGATTAACTGAAAAATCTCCTCCGCTGCGTCACTAGCCACGTTAGGTCCCCAGGCCCTGGGGGAGGAGGGGTGGAATGGGGAGGGCCCGGGAGCTGAGCTGTGATGTGTCCTCAGGTCACCTCCATCGGAAGGCAAGGCCTCCTCTACCTCATGAGCACGGGCCTGGCGCACTTCACCTACACCAATTTCTGCTTTCCGGACAGCCTGCGGGCCCGCGGGGTTTTGGCTATCCCCAACTACCATTACCGGGATGACGGCCTGAAGATCTGGGCCGCCATTGAGAGGTGTGGGCCTGGGACCCTGAAGCCAGTCTGGCCCCTCGGGGCCTCCTCGTCCAGGGGCAGTGTGGGTCTCTACGTTTATGCAGGCTGGGGCGCTGGGTGCGGGGACTCCCAGGTGTTGTCAGGCCCAAGCATGGGGCACTCCGAGGATGAGAGTTGGGGTTGGGGTCCCCTATGAAATGGCTGATAGCTTTGGGCTGGGGAGAGGTTGGGCTGTGTACGAACACAGTGGAGGAGGGGAAGGACAGGGTGTCCAGAGAAGGTGAGAAATGGAGGTGTAGGCTGGGGCCTCTAGGCAGGCAGGCCTTCCTGTCTGCTGGGTGCTGAGTGGGGAGGAGATGCAGCATGAGCCTGGCTCTCCTCTGTGTACCCCCCCCCCCCAGCCCTCTGTGCAGGAAGGAGGCCCAGAGCAGCCGTGACTCAGGAGTGGAGGGCGAGACTTGAGGGAAGCCTGGGTACTTGGGTTCCAACTGCATCTGGCGGGAGGGGCGTCTCCACTGAACCCCCATGGGCTCTCGTGGACTCTGACCAGCTGGCTCCCCCCTCAGCACTGGACCTTGGTTTTCTGGTCAGGCCTGGAGCCCAAGGTCACTGCCATGGCATGGGCATCTTTTTCCTGCAGCTTTGTCTCAGAAATTGTGGGCTACTACTATCCCAGTGACGCGTCTGTGCAGCAGGATTCGGAACTGCAGGCCTGGGTCGGCGAGATTTTTGCTTGGGCGTTCCTGAGCCGGGAAAGCTCAGGTATTCCTTCTCCATCCCCCACCCACAGGCTCCCAGTGACCCAGTGCTCCCCCCGGCCCCACCATTAACCAGTTCCTATTTACTGATCAACTGTTGGAGTGCATCCTACTAGCCCCACTGAACAGATGAGGAATAGGCAGAGAGAAGGTTATACAATAAGTGGCAGGAGCAGGACCCAGAGCCAGCTCCTCTGGTCTGCAAAGCCCTTGCTTTCAACTACTACCCTGTGCCCATCTGCTCCCTTCTAGACCTTTCCATGAGCCTGAGCCCAACCATTCACTTCTCTTTGCTGAGCTGTATGGATGTTCGCATCATGTAGGGGGAGTAATCTTTGGCTTCAAACACAAAGGATTCTGGAACCTTCTCTCACACTCTCTTATGACTGTGCTGCCAGGTGGCCCCTCCAGCCCTCAACCTCTTTCACTTCCTTTGGCTTCAAAGGGTGAGTTGGTCCTGCTGCTGCCTAATTCCCCCTTATTTACTCCAGTTACCTAACCCTAACTCCTCCCTCTCTTCTGACACTGCCTCAGAGGCCTCTGAGACCCGCCAACCCCTCCGTAGACTTCCGCTTAACCTCAGCGCCAAGCAGATGCCTAGCACACCCTCCCTTCCTTAGAGTCTTCCCTTAGCTCTTGGCAGAACATGTCCTTCTGAACCTCCCGCTTCTTCCCAGGTCCCTGCTGCTGGCTTATCCTGGATCTCTGCCTCCTCTCTACCCCTCCCTCTTGAAGGATCTTGTCTCCTGTTTCTCCTCTGTAGCTGATTCCAGGCTTGGAAATCCTCCACCCCGCCTTTCCTGAAGGACTTTCCTTGTTGGCTCTTTCATTGTCACTCTTTTTTTTTTTTTTTTAAATATATTTTATTGATTTCTCACAGAGAGGAAGGGAGAGAGATAGAGAGTTAGAAACATCGATGAGAGAGAAACATCAATCAGCCGCCTCCTGCACATCTCCTACTGGGGATGTGCCTGCAACCCAGGTACATGCCCTTGACCGGAATCGAACCTGGGACCTTTCAGTCCGCAGGCCGACGCTCTATCCACTGAGCCAAACCGGTTTCGGCCATTGTCACTCTTGAGACCCAAACATGAAACGATGTCATTCCAAAGGATCTCTGGCCTCACCCGGGTTATATGCCCCATTGCTACTCTTCAAAGCAGGGGTCCTCAAACTACGGCCCGCGGGCCACATGCAAATACAAATATTGTATTTGTTCCCGTTTTGTTTTTTTACTTCAAAATAAGATATGTGCAGTGTGCATAGGAATTTGTTCATAGTTTTTTTTTTTTTTAAACTATAGTCCGGCCCTCGAACGGTCTGAGGGACAGTGAACTGGCCCCCTGTTTAAAAAGTTTGAGGACCCCCTGCTTCAAAGCCTGTTTCCCTGGTGCCGCTGTATTATGGTCTGTACGTCAGCACTGGAAAATGGAGAGGAGCCTTCTATACCTGGGTGTAGTGGAAGAGAGGGCAAAGCTCCAAGCGGCACAGATGTCCGTCCATCTTCCAGTGCCCCCAGCCCTGGCCTGAGTGGGGAAGACTCTCGCTGCACAGGACGTCTCCTCTCAGCAGGGATGTGGCTTTCAGCTGACTTAGAACTTCCAGTGGCCGCCCGAAGAGGTTCCTGTGTGTGTGTGTGTGTGTGTGTGTGTGTGTGTGTACCCAGGGAGGGGGAATGGTCTCACATCACCCACAAATAGAATGAGCAGCTCTTGCAGCTTCAAGGCTTTAAAAAATCCTCCTGGAGGTATGTTTTTATTGATGAGAGAGAGAGAGAGAGAGAGAGAGAGAGAGAGAGAGAGAAACAACTGTGTGAGAGAGAAAGGTCCTGAAACCCCCAGTAACCTAGGTATGTGCCCTGACCAGTAATCAAACCCACAACCTTTCGGTGTATGGAATGATGCTCCAACCATCTGAGCCACCCAGCCAGGGCCTGAAGCTTTTTTAAAACACAACATTTTAAGCATATAGAAAAGTAGAGAGTATAACGTAATGAACACCCATTTACTTACCACCCAGATTCAGCAATTGTTAGCATCTTTGCTATATTTGATTAATCTGTTGCTTTGTTTATTGACAAAATCTTTTATTTTATTTTTTTTAATATATTTTATTGATTTTTTACAGAGAGGGAGGGAGAGAGATAGAGAGTTAGAAACATTGATGAGAGAGAAACATCGATCAGCCGCCTCCTGCACATCTCCTACTGGGGATGTGCCCGCAACCCAGGTACATGCCCTTGACCGGAATCGAACCTGGGACCTCTCAGTCCGCAGGCTGACGCTCTATCCACTGAGCCAAACCGGTTTTGGCGGCAAAATCTTTTAGAGCAAATACATATCTTTCATATTTCACCCCAATCAATAAGCCTCCTCTAAAAATGATGATGTTTTTCTACACAACTACAATACTGTCATCTCACTAACAAAATTGATAGTAATCTCCAATATCGCCCTTTTCTCTAGTCCATATTCAAATTCCCTCACTTGTCCCATTTCCCCTCATTTGATCCTGTTGATTCTGGAGCCAGTCAAGGACCCCATGTACATTTGTTTTGACTCTAAAGTGTCTTAATTTAGGACCGCACTCCCCTCCTTTTTAGTAAAATCACAGGGCATCTGACAAAGACTACTGAAAAAGCCAGAAGCGGTTTTGCACGATGTCTCACCTTCTGAGTTTATCTAGTTGCTGCCTCATGCTGTCATTCAGCTGGATCCTCTAGCCCCTGTAATAACTAAAGGCTAAATATTTTTTGGCGGGAATATTTCTCAGGTGATGCTGTGGTCTCCTCGTTGCATCATCTTGGGAGGCTCATCATGCCAGGCTGTCTCACCATTAGTGAGGCCTAGAGTGAGTTCTGAGTAAAGGTAGTGACAGCCAGATTGCCTTGGGCTCTTTTCAAGGGTGACGCCTCCCCGAGCTTTGCCAGCCTGCTGTCAATCCGGGGCAGCCCTGGTTCAGATTGCTCCTCTTCCGGGAGGCAGTTTCCCTTTGGGATTATCTAATTCCTAGTTAAGACCCAGAGGGGGATATAATTACTGTTCGCTCAACTCTCCTCTCTTACTTTATTAAACTCTCTGATTTAATACATCAGAACATTCTTCAGATTGGCAAACAGCTCTCCTAACAAACTTATTCTAGATTCATATGTTTTAAGGTAAAGGCTCATTCATTAACCTCCGTCAGTATGCCTTTTGTTCCATAGTTCAAGGGGGGAAAATAACCAGTATGAGCTGCAGAAAAATTCCCATAGATAATCTGCTTTATTTTTATTTTTTTTAATAGCTTTATTTTTTTTTTCAGCCCTCAAGGTTAGACTATCAACCAGGAACTGAACATTCAGAAAATTCCCACACACTCCCAGGCAGATACCAGGCCTCCCTCCAAACCTCTCTGTCTGCTCTGTTGCATTAGTCTCTCTCCAGTCATCCTGACTCCAAACCTCGGATCCATCTTTGACTCATGTCCCCTCTGCCTTCCTCTTCACCTAAATCCAGTTGGGTAGCTAACCCTATTGTCCCCATCATTTCCCACTGTCTCCACCCTAGTCCCAATCCTCACATTGTTCCTGCATTGTGGCAGCTGCTTCTCAACCAGACCCACCTCTCCCCGCCTTTTATGCTTGCCCGCCAAGCCTGTGGGGCGCCACCCCGGTAATCCTCTGAAATAGCGCCCAGAAACCACCTGGCCTGGCGCACTGCTGCAGCCCCACCCCCAATAACCCTTCACCTTGCTTACACCCCATTCCTTTCCACTCTGGCTTCTTAGCCTCTCATGTATTCACTTCATTCAACCAGTCATTACCGGGCTGCTAATATGCGTTAACTATTGTTCTAGGTGCTGGGGTTTAGCAGTGAACGTGACAGACAAAAGCCCCAGCTTTCATGGAGCTTAACATTCTTGTGGGGAGACACAGATAACAAAAAATTATGTCAGGTGGTTAAGAATGGTAAGAAGAATGAAACAGCATCCGAAATCACTAGTGTGTCGAGGTGGGGGGATAATTTTATTTTATTTTATTTATTTATTTTTAATATATTTTATTGAGTTTTTACAGAGAGGAAAGGAGAGAGATAGTTAGAAACATCGATGAGAGAGAAACATCGACCAGCTGCCTCCTGCACACTCCCCACTGGGGGTGTGCCCGCAACCAAGGTACATGCCCTTGACCGGAATTGAACCGGGGACCTTTCAGTCCGCAGGCCGACGCTCTATCCACTGAGCCAAACCGGTTTCGGCGGGGGGGGGGGGGGGGGGGGATAATTTTAGATAGGTGGTCAGGGAAGGCTTCCCAGAGGAGGTGATGTTTGAGCAGGGGTGTGAGGACGTGAGAGAGCTGGTTCTATGGGTAGCCGGCATAAGAGTGTGCGGGCAGAGGTGAGAGGACAAGGCCCTGAGGTGGGAGCATGCTGGGAGTTTTGAGGAATATAAGGAAGGCCTGCATGGCTGGAGTGGAGTAAGTGAGAGGGAGAAAAGTTGGAAAGGAACTGAAGTCCGAGAACAAGCCAGAGCCAGGTCAAGTGAGATCACGGTGAGGTAAGTGAGATGGGAAGCCCGTAGAGGGTTTGGGCCAGTAGTGACATCACTGAATTTAGGATTCTAAAGGGTCACTTACTCTAGCTGTCGGGGTCATGGCAGAAGCAGGTAGATTCATCCAGGAGTGAGAGGATGGATAGTGGGTAGTGGTGGTGACAAGGTGGTGAGACCATTGGCTTCTGGAAGTGTTCCTGACATGTGTGGGGCGAGACAAAAAGAGTCAGTGTGCAGGACAAAGCGTATCCACGTGGGATGACTGTGGGAAGCACAGGTTTGGGGAGTGTGTAGGGTAAGGAGTCAAGCATTAGGTTGTACAGATGGGAAGTTTGAGTCTAGAGTTCAGGGGCCAGTGGGAGCCAGCCAGAGATGTGAACTCAGGAGTTGTCAGCCGGGGAAGTGGTTAAACCAAGGACTTGGATAAGACCAGTGACATACAGAGAGAAGAGGGCCAAGGGCTGAAATGCTTCCTCTGTCATCTTCTTTCTATTCAAAGCTCACCCACTCACTCAGGGAGGCCTCTTCCCCAATGGTGTGCCCCCTGTGCCTTGCCTGCCTGCCCCTGGAGCTCCCTTCCGCTTCCATCTCTGTGAGCTTATTAGTAGCACATTCTAAGCCCAGTGGCAGATGACTGGCTACTGGGTGCTTGCTTGGACAAATCTCAGTGAACTGGGTAGAATTAAATCATTAAATGCTAATATAGGCTGCAGACAGAGGTGCCTTGGTGGTCTGCTTGAACCTGGCTCTTCCGCTGTGAGCTCTGCTGACTGGGCATTTTCTGGTCTGATCCCAGTTCCCAGCTCCTATCCTGACCCCCTTCAGAGACCACAAACCTTGGTGATGACCATCCTTAACCTCGGCCTAACCCTAACCCTAGTCTAAAGACCGTGGTGGCCAAATGTTTAGTCCTCCCTTTCTTACTCTCCCCCTATGCTGAGCCCCAGACCCGAGCTGCCCCTAGGAATCCAGTCCCCTCCACACTCTCTTCCCTCCCTCCTGTACCCAGGCTTCCCGTGCCAGCTGCGCACCCGACAGGAGCTGCTGAAGTTCCTCACAGCAATCATCTTCAACTGTTCCGCCCAGCACGCTGCTGTCAACAGTGGGCAGGTGAGGCTGCAGAGGGCAGGCCAGTGGGCAATTTGGCCAGGAAAGGTTAGGCTCAGCAATGCAGCTGAGGCCAGAGTTCCCGATGAGAGCATGGGCGGGATGGGTTTATCACTAGGGATGGGATTGGAGTGGTGACTAGGTGGAGTGAAGGCCTGGTGTTGTGTGATGACTGGGGTGGAGTTGGGTCCAAGGCTATAATGTTGACTTGAGTTGGTGTTGCATAGGGAGTAGAACTTATGGATTTCTGTCATGGTTAGGATGCAGTCAAGTGGAGTTTCAGGTTGCTGTGTTTGGCATGCTAGCCCCAGGCCCATTTCTAGGGTTACCTCCTCTCTGAGTCCTCCTTGTTCCTTGGTGATTCACTCCACCCAGTCCTGGAACATTGGGTGGAGAGTAATAAGGGTTGAGGCAGGCTCCTGCCTCACTTCTGGAACTTTCTGTCCTATATCACTCCCTCGCCTCCCTTTCCACAGTCCCTCATTTCCCAAATGCAAGACCTGGGATGGTAGGGGGCAGGATCAGGAATTATGATAAAGAAGCTGGTCCTCTCCCTCTGGCCAGTTGACTCAACTGGGGTGGGGTCTCCACAGCATGACTTTGGGGCCTGGATGCCCAATGCTCCATCATCCATGAGGCAGCCCCCACCACAGACCAAGGGGACGACCACCCTGAAGTGTTACCTGGAGACCCTCCCAGAAGTGAACATCACCTGTAACAACCTTCTCCTCTTCTGGTTGGTCAGCCAAGAGCCCAAGGACCAGGTTTGTGTGTGGGGTGTTTTTCGGTGGTGGATAGAGGTTTGCAGGGCCTGGGCAGTGGCGGTGATGTTAGCTGTCCCAGGGGGACTTGGGGAATGACTGCTGGCATTTATGTCTGCTACTGAACTGCCCTGGGTTCTTCAGTTTCTTCAGGAAATTATACTTGATCCCAAGAGACATATATTGAAGCAAATACCTGTTAGTGGCTGGGATACAACATCCATCCAGTTCACCAGTTTACCAGACCACCCATCTATCCAACCATTTATTCTTCCATCCATCAGCCACTCATCTATCAACCACTCATCCATTCATCAAACATTCAACAGACATTTTTTGAATACCTCCCATGTGTCAACACAGTGTTGGGCACCAGGCATATAAAGATGAGTCAGACCTGCCTACAGGAATCCTACTGTCTAGCTGAAGAGATACACAGATAAATGGAAAAGGGTACCACAGTGTTGGAGAAATTATTTAGGTATAATTCCTCCATTTGAACATGTACTTCTTGAGTGCCTGCAATGTGCCAGACACTGATGGGCAGATATGAGCCCTGTCCTCATGAGCTTGCTATAGTCTCATGGTAGAGGTGAAGACAGGGCCCTGTGGAACCTGACTGAGTCTGGGTGAACCCAGGGCAGCTTGCTGGAGGAAGGGACATCTAAGCTGAAATCTGTGAGACAAGCAGGAATTTGGCAGACATAGCAGGGGCAGGGTTACTTTCTAGGCAGAGGGAAGGATGAGGCCAAGTGACATGAAGGGAAGCGAAGGCAAGAGTTCGTTGGCGTGTCTTGAGGATCCTAAAAGCTACAGTGTAGGCACAGTATTCATTCAGAACACAGCGGGGAGATACTGAGGAGACTTAAGACCGGGGTGACATGGCTAAATTTGTGTTTTAGCAAGAGTGCTTCTGTGGCTGTGTAGATAGATGGGAAGGGCTATTTTGGAGTCAGGAATGACAGGGAGGAGGCTGTTACTTAGGCTAGGTTTTATGTAGGGGAGCAGCCCTTTAATCACCAATTACCATAATCTTCATTTACACACTATCAGTCATGCCTCTGCCCTCCTGGCATTGTTCACAAATTCTCTGACATTACAAGAATACCCTCATTTATCATGCTGGACTCCATTTGGTGTAGCTCTTTTATCTCCTTAACAAGTTTTAACTTAACCATCTTATAGCCTTGGGATGCCAGAAACTCATGCCTGGATCCTAGACCCATTCTGGTCCCATCTCCCAAGGATTTCAAGATGTTTGTTTCTGTCAATTTAAAGGAAAAACTCTCTTGTTTTTTGTCTACTCACAGAATAGTCTATTACTACTCTCAGTCTCTCACTCAATGCTTCTGGCCACCAAATGCATGGGCATTGTTCCCACACCAAGCAATTCTCAGACTCTAGCTATACGTCCTGTAATTTAGCTCAGTTCTGACACCACCTGGAGACAGTGTCAGATCCCTCAGGTGAAGGGCTCTGACCCACAAGACTGCCCCTGCCCCACTTCAGGTGCCAATTGCCGAGCAAAAGTCCAGGTTGTCAGCTGTGTTTCTGACCAAACAACTATCAATCAGAAGTTTCTACAACCCCTTCCTCAGGGCCATTGATTTGCTGAGGCAGCTCACAGAACTCAGGAAAACAGTTTACTAGATTACTGGTTTATTATAAGAGGTTGCAACTCAGGAGCTACCAGATGGAAGAAATGCACAGGGCAAGGTGCCTGGGAGGGGTGCAGAGCTTTAATGCTCTGGGTGTGCCACCCTCTCAGCATCTCCACACTTCCCCAACCTGGAGGCTCTCCAAACCTGCATTTTAGGGATTTTGATGGAGGCTTTGTTACACAGGGATAATTGATTAAATTATTAGCCATTGGGGACTAATTTAGCCACCAGCTCCACTCCCCTCCCCAGAGGTTCAGAGGTGGGACTAAAAGTTGCAAGTCTCTAATCAGTTGGTTGATTCCCATGTATCCCATCCTTAGGGGCTTTCCAGAACTCACCTCATTAACATAAACTGAGGTATGGTTGAAAAGGGCTTATTTTGAATAACAAAAGATATCTTAACACTCTATCATGAAATTATAAGGGTTTTAGAAGCTCTGTGCCAGGAATGGGAGGAAGACCAAATATATATTTCTTTTTTTAAAAAAAATGATTTCATTGATGTTAGAGAGAGAGACAGAGGGAGTGGAGTGGGAGAGAGAAACATCGATGCAAGAGAGAAACATGAATCAGTTGCCTCCTGCAAGACAGCTTGGCCAGGGATCTAACTGGTAACCTTTTGGTTCATGAGATGATACTCAACCAACTGAGCTACTCCAGCCAGGCAAAATCATATTTCTTATAAATCACAATATCACAGTGGAAAGGGATGAGTAGGTAAGAGGATGAGGGTGAAGGATTCCCTCCCCAGGAAACAATGGGAAGTTTAACCTGGACAATTATAACCACCACCACAATAATAGCAGCTAACTCTTCTTGAGGATCTGTCATATCTTAGTCATTAAATTAGATACCATATGTCCACCATTTTAATATACAAAATAAATGAGTAGCTATATTTAAAATGCTTAATACAGTGCCTAGTATATAACTGTTCAGGAAATGGTAGTTTCATTTTATTTTTTATAAATATATTTTTACTGATTTCAGAGAGGTAGGGAGAGGGCTAGAGAGATAGAAACATCAATGATGAGAGAAAAGTCACTGATTGGCTGCCTCCAGCACACCCCTCACTGGGGATTGAGCCCGAAACCTGGGCATATGCCCTGACCGGGAATTGAACCGTGACCTCCTGGTTTATAGGTCGACGCTCAACCACTGAGCCACACTGGCCTGGCAGTAGTTCCATTTTACAGAGGAGAAAATGGAGATTTAGAGGCATTAAGCAATTTGTCCAAGGTCACACAGTAGTGAAAGGGCTTTGAACCCAGTCTCCCGTACTTCTGGGTTCTGCTTTTTAAACAGCTAAACTATAGTTTTAGAAATCAGATGTCAGTTTAGTAAATAAGACATAAAATTGATTCTCCGAAAGGACCAATACAAGCAAGAAAGCAGAAACAATTCTAATGAAGACAAAAAAGAAAGAATATAAATGTACAACATTAAGAATGGGAAAGGCATACAGCTACAAATACAGAGAAGACTGAAGAAGTTAGAAAAAAATTCCAATTACAGTTTTATGCAAATAATGTGGAAATCTAGACGAAATGAATGATTTTCTAGGAAAACATAAACAAAACGTAACCCCAGAAAGCTATACATAAATGGAAATGGTTGTAAAAGACCTGAACCCCGTCCTTGCAAAGCTAGATTCTAATAAACCTCCAAAAAACAAGTAATTCCTAAATTATTCAAACTGCTTGAAGGTATAGAAAAAGTTTAAAGTTATAGAAAAAGTTGAAAGTTTCCAAAATTACTTTACTGGGCTCCGTTTTACTGGGGACCCTGATACAAGCAACTAGCAAATGTAGTGTTCTTAAGAGAGGTGGGCTCTTACCAAACCGGTTTGGCTCAGTGGATAGAGCGTCCCAGGTTCGATTCCGGTCTAAGGGCATGTACCTGGGTTACAGGCACATCCCCAGTGGGAGGTGTGCAGGAGGTGGCTGGTCGATGTTTCTAACTCTCTATCCCTCTCCCTTGCTCTCTGTAAAAAATCAATAAAAAATATATTAAAAAAAAAAGAGAGAGAGGTGGGCTCTGGCCAGTGTAGCTCAGTTGGTTGGAAAGGTTTCAGGTTCGGTTTCCCATCAGGGCACATGCCCCAGTTTTGCGCTCACACTGATGTTTCTCTCTCTCTCTCTCCCTCTCCCTTCTTCTCTCTCTCTTAAAAAAAAAATCAATGACCTATTCTTTTTTAAAAAATATATTTTATTGATTATTTATAGAGAGGAAGGGAGAGGGATAGAGAGCTAGAAACATCTATGAGAGAGAAACATCGACCAGCTGCCTCCTACTGGGGATGTGCCCACAACCAAGGTACATGCCCTTGACCGGAATTGAACCTGGGACCAGGCCGACGCTCTATCCACTGAGCCAAGCCGGTTAGGGCAATGACCTATTCTTAAAAAAATAAAAAAGAAGACAGGTGGGTCTCAGGTAGACATCACAGATCTACACCTCCCACCCATGTGAACTTGGCTATATAACTGGGCATCTCCAAACCTCAGTTCCTTCCTCCCTTCCTTCCTTCCTTCCTTCCTTCCTTCCTTCCTTCCTTCCTTCCTTCCTTCCTTCCTCCCTTACTCCCTCCCTCCCTTTCTCCCTTCCTTCCTTCCTTCCCTTCCTTCCTACCTTCCTTTCCTTCCTTCCTTCCTTCCTTCCTTCCTTCCTTCCTTCCTTCCTTCCTTCCTTCCTTCCTCCCTTACTCCCTCCCTCCCTTTCTCCCTTCCTTCCTTCCTTCCCTTCCTTCCTACCTTCCTTTCCTTCCTTCCTTCCTTCCTTCCTTCCTTCCTTCCTTCCTTCCTTCCTTCCTCCCTTACTCCCTCCCTCCCTTTCTCCCTTCCTTCCTTCCTTCCCTTCCTTCCTACCTTCCTTTCCTTCCTTCCTTCCTTCCTTCCTTCCTTCCTTCCTTCCTTCCTTCCTTCCTTCCTCCCTTACTCCCTCCCTCCCTTTCTCCCTTCCTTCCTTCCTTCCCTTCCTTCCTACCTTCCTTTCCTTCCTTCCTTCCTCCCTCCCTTCCTTCCTTCCTTCCTTCCTTCCCTTCCTCCTTCCTTCCTTCCTTCTTGCCTTCCTTCCTTCCTTCTCCTTTTATTGAGTTTATTGCAGTGACACTGGTTAATAAAATTATACAGGTTTCAGGTGCTCAATTGCACACACATCATCTGTACACTGTATTGTGTGTTCACCACCCCAAGTCTCCTTCCATCACCATGTATCCCCCATACCGCCCTCCATTTCTCCCCCCCTCCAAGCCTCAGTTTCTTTATCTGTAAAATGATGATGATAAGAGGACCTGTCTTACAGGATTATTGTGCCATTGTGATAGCCCATATAAAGTGCTTACAACATGTTAGCTGTAATTAAAAAAATAAAATTGTAAACTTGTTCCACTTAGCTGCAACAATCTTAAAAATATATCATTAGGTCCTGACTGGTTTGGCTCTGTGGATAGAGCGTCGGCCTGCAGACTCAAGGGTCCCAGGTTCAATTCCAGTCAAGGGCATGTACCTTGGTTGCGGGCACGTCCCCAGTGGGGAGTGTGCAGGAGGCAGATGATCAATGTTTCTCTCTCATTGATGTTTCTAACTTTCTATCCCTCTCCCTTCCTCTCTGTAAAAAATCAATAAAATATATTTAAAAAAAATATATCATTAGCCAGTGAAGGCCAATAATACACAGTAGAACAATAATACGCCATGATGACGTCTAGTCTATTCTAGGAATGAAAGATTGGCCCAACCTTATGAAATCTGACAATATAATTTTTACATCAATAAAGAAACTTACCATATAATCATCTCCATATAGTCCAAAAAAGCATTTGGTAAGTGTGAGCAGCCACTTACTAATAAAAACTCATGCCAAAACTGGTTTGGCTCAGTGGATAGAGCGTTGGCCTGCGGACTGAAAGGTCCCAGGTTCGATTCCGGTCAAGGGCATGTACCTGGGTTGCGGGCACATACCCAGTAGGAGATGTGCAGGAGGTGGCTGATCGATGTTTCTCTCCCATCGATGTTTCTAACTCTCTATCTCTCTCCCTTCCTCTCTGTAAAAAATCAATAAAATATATTAAAAAAATAAAATAAAAACTCATGTAAAATGAAACTCCCTGATGCAGTTTTGATAAAAAGTATATTTTAGAAAACAAAACATTGTCCTTATGGAATAACAATAGAGGTCTCCTTACTAAAGGCAGGAACAGTAAAACAATGCTCACTGTTACTGCTGCTACTTAGCACTGTTCTGGAAGGTTTACCAGTGCGATAAAGCAAGACAAAGAATTTTTTTAAAAATATATTTTATTGATGTTTTTACAGAGAGGAAGGGAGAGAGAAAGAGAATTAGAAACATCGATGAGAGAGAAACATCGATCAGCTGCCTCCTGCACACTCCCCACTGGGGACGTGCCTGCAACCAAGGTACATGCCCTTGACCGGAATCGAACCTGGGACCCTTCAGTCCGCAGGCCGACGCTCTATCCACTGAGCCGAACCGGTTTCGGCCACAGTATTTCTTTTTTAAAAAAAAATCAATTTTTATTGTTTTTGAAAAATATGTTTTTATTGATTTCAAAGAGGAAGGAAGAGGGAGAGAGAGAGAAACACCAATGATGAGAGAATCATTAATCGCTGACTCCTGTAGGCCCCCTGTTGGGGACCGAGCCTGCAACCCAGGCATGTGCTCTTGACAGGAATCAAAAACCCTGGGACCCTTCAGTCCACAGGCTGATGGTCTGTCCACTGAGCCAAGCCGGCCAGGGCGGCAATATTTCTTGATTGCAGTTGGCCGCGCTGTGTAGTGTGACAGTGTGTGGTGATGGTGACTGTGTTGGCAGAAGTTCCACGAAGTTGGGTGACTGGGAAGACACCTCAGGCCTGGTTGTCTTCAGGGTCTGAATTTTGTTCGGTTGTGAGGTCATAGGTGTATAAACAGGCATGTTTGCTGGAGCGTGTGTACCTGGCTTTTGGTTGTGCTGCGAGTGTGGTTGTGTTCTTTTAGTTCACAGAACATTGGCCCAGGCACCGGAAAGGACCTTTAAAGATGTTCTCGTGCAATCCATCCATGTCCAGATGCAGAAAGAGTCAGGGTGATAGGCAAGGAGTTACCAGCAGGGGGAGCACTAGCTTCAGGATGGGTGGCTCCCAGGTCCCCTTTGGCCCCGCACTCCCTGCGCGGTGAGCTCAGTGCCCGGCTGCTCTGTGCCGGCTGCGGCTGCGGTTGCGGGGAGAGGTGGTTGCGGGATGCGGTTTGAAGGGCTTGAGCCTAGTGTATGCCCTTGGAGGCAGCCTTGACTGTGCTGGTTGGCACATGTGGTCCATTATTCTCCGTGCTGCCCTGAGCATCAGCCTGACCCGCGCCTGGTTTCTCCCAGAGGCCCTTGGGCACCTACCCGGACGAGCACTTCACCGAGGAGGCCCCGCGGCGGAGCATCGCTGCGTTCCAGAGCCGCCTGGCCCAGATCTCCCAGGACATCCGGGAGCGAAACAAGGGCCTGGCCCTGCCCTACGCCTACCTGGACCCTCCCCTCATTGAGAACAGCGTCTCCATTTAATCCCCTCCTCCTCTCACCGTGGAAGAAGGGCCCAAGCAGGGGGAGGGCCAGCTTCCCCGCGTCCTCCCTGCTCTCCATCAGCCTGAAACTTCCCCTGCCGGTGGGCCTTTCCCCCCAAGGTGGCTCTAGCGCCGTGTGAAGGGGCCCTGAGCTGCATCCAGGGCGACAAGCTGCTGGTTCAAGTCAGGTGCACAATAGACCCTCAAAGGAAGGAACCCCATCCCCCTCGCCCTACTTCCCTCTCCTGTCAAAATCTACCTCCTCCCACTGGGATCTTAAGCTCTCCTTCCCAGCCTCCCGCCATCCCAAAACTTGCTCCTACTTTGCCTCTTTGTTTCCACTTTCCTCTAAAGCTGGGACCAACGAATCCAACTTTTTCCCTGGAAGAGCCTGGAGCCTGGGCAAGGAAGGGTGTGCGCCTCAGACCTGCCATCGGGCCCCTCTGGCCCCAGCATATTTAAGGGGAGGGTTAGAATCAGAGTCCCGCTCACGGGGGCCTCTAGCCGTAGTTCTCTGAGGGCCACGCTCAGCAGCCTGGATGTGTGCGGAGTCTCGCCCCAGCTCTCATTTTCCCATTGCCATCCCCCCTCCTTTTGTTTGTCCTCGAGCCCAGTGAGTTCAATAAAAACCAACATATTTGACTCCCATTTCATTTTTGTTTTGATATATGTGTGTGCATATCGGTGGGTGGGGCACCAGGGGACTGGAGAAGGATGGAGCAGCTCGGAGCCCCTGGATCATCTGTTCTGGAGACAGGACACCTCCCAGTGCAACCCACCACCTCGCCAGGCCCTACATTCCTGCCTTCACCTCCCAGAGCGTGTCATCCATCAGGAAGTGAAGGAATATCCACACTCAAGGGGCAGGTAGGAAAAATGTAGGTATTTTGCAAAGCCTGCGGATCCAGCTTCGGGGTGTGGGCGTTACGAGTGTTGCCACTGAGATCTGGTTTCTCTTCAGGACTCACTCACTGGAAGACTCAGCTTCTAGCTCTCCTGTGGGTGGGTGGAGTCATGGATGAGTTTTGGCCAATGAGCTGGGAGCAGAAGTGATACAGGTCACCCAAGGGCTGGAACATTTATTACTGGCCGGAGCCCCCCAGAGTTCTCTTCTCTTTGCCCCTGCTGTTCTAGAAGCCCATGCTGTTCTAGAAGCACATGTTGAGATGGCTTTTCCATCAGCTTCCTCCTCTGAGGGACTAGAGCAGAGCCCCCTGCTGACCTGAGTTGGACATGATGCTGAGAGAGAAATAAACTTTGGTTGGGTTAAGCCATTGAGATTTCAGGATTGTTTGTTGTTGCAGCATAACCTAGGCCAGTGGTCAGCAAACTGCGGCTCGCGAGCCACATACGGCTCTTTGGCCCCTTGAGTGTGGCTCTTCCACAAAATACCACGCGTGGGTGCGCACGTACAGTGCGATTGAAACCTCGTGGCCTGTGCTCAGAAGTCGGTATTTTGTGGAAGAGCCACACTCAAGGGGCCAAAGAGCCGCATGTGGCTCGCGAGCCGCAGTTTGCCGACCACGGACCTAGCCCATCCTGACTGAAACAGATGGCAATCTGGGGAGTCTGATGTTCTCCCTTCAAAATAGATATTTGTATCTTTCTCCATAGCCACTCAACACCTTCCTGTTTCCTGTTTGCCTGGACCTCGAATCCTGCCCCCTTTACCTGCTCTGCTTCTTGAGTCAAATTCTGTGCCTAATCAAACCCTGTCTCCGGCCAGAGACACAGTGCAGGGAGTGGGAGGGGGGAGGGGGAAGGAGTGTATGTGTGCATCTTTGGTTATGGCAAAGGTCAGATTTTCACATCTTGCACCTGAGATCCTGGGAGATGATGATCCTATGTCATTGTGCATGAAGAAGTATGTTTGGAGATATCTCCCCTTGCAGATTCCAAGCTAAGAATTTAGTAAAAATCACCAGATTTTGTCCATTTTGGAACAAAATCATAGGATTAAGAAATATCCAGAGGCCTCCCTTGTGGCCAGTAAGACTGTGGCAGAGGCTGGATGTGCCCACCCTTCAAACCTGGGCTTTCACTTCGAACAGCAGGACCAGGATATGCTGGAAGGGTGTCAGGGCAGCCTCAGGCAGCCTGTCCCTCCAAGAGGACGAATACTCCTTGGTGTGCGTGCACCAAAGTTAGAATGAGGCATGCCCGTCCTCAAAATGCCCCTGAGCCAGAGAGGGAGGGAGCAGGGCGGATCACTAGAGTCTGATTTTCCAGAAAACCAGTTTGGAGGGAGATTCATTGAGGAGACACCACCAGCTGCACGTAGGATTCTGCCCCGGCTCTGGGCGTCTCTGGGGAGGGGGCTCAGGTAAAGTTCGAGGCCTGTCCGATAGGAAGCTTCCTCTAGCGTGCACTCTGGACCCTTCTGTGTTTTTGGTCAGCCTGGAAGGTGACCGGTATAGCGAGAAGCACACCAGCCCTCTTTTCCCGGCTGGCCTTGAGCAAGCCCTTCAGCCTCAGTGGCCCAAATATGTCAGATGGATGGGAGGGACAAGAAGACTTGGAAAGTCCCTCCAGCATTGACATCCTAGGATCTGCTTGCCTCATGGCTCGCGTCTCCCTAGACACTGTTTGAGACACTGGAGAAGCAGCTGTCAACTCCCCTGGTACCATCCTACGTCTACTGGCTTACAGGGAAACAGACAGCAAACACATAGATAATCACACAAGCAAATCAATTCTTTCAGATGGTTGTAGTGTAGTCGGGAGGTAAAACCAGGTGGGGTGTGAGCCTGACGGGAGGTGGGAGTGGGGGAGGAACATTAGGTCTGGTGGTCAGGGAAGGCCTCTCTGACGGGTGGCCGTTGAGTTGAGATCTGGATGAGAAGAACAGAACACCTGGACAGCTTGGGGGAAAGGTGTCACAGACCAGGGACACGTCAAGTGCTGGGTCCCTGAAGGGCATGTGTTTGTGGAGTGAGGAGAACGCCAGAGGGGCTGGAAGAAGGTGGCTGAAGGATGGACAGAAGCTGGGTCATGCATTGTCCTTGGTCTTGATTCTAAGGGCAACACCGTTCTAAGCTCTGGTGAGTTTTAAGCGGAGAAGTGACCCAATTTGATTTTTGTCTCTGTGTCCTAGGCGTGTGGGGACCTCAGGGTGGCTCCCTGCCTCGCAGGGCTAGAGGTGAAGCAAGATGGGGAGAGGGGTGCCCCAGCAGTGAAGACTGGGCTTCCTGTGTGGGCGGCCCACTGTTAGCCAGCCGCGCAAGCTTACATCCTTCCCAGAGGCCTCTCCTGCTCTCCGGGTCCACCCCGGCCCAGGAGAACCAGTTCTTCAGCCCAGTGAGCACCTACCCAGAGTCATGCGTCCACGTCTTGGTCGTAACTGGGGAGTGCCCCAGTGACATCCTCATGCCTAATCCCGTCCCTGTCCCCAGCTGCATTCCCATCCCCACCGTCCCCACTTCCATCTCTGTTTCCCTCAGGACCCTAAGCCCCACTCCAGACTTCAGCCATTGCCACTCCTGCTTTGTTGGGAGAGAGCGAGTGGCTGAGGGGAGACCTACTGAGAGTGGGTTATGCCTTGAGGAGGCAGCCTTCGGGGGATGGAGGTAGAACCCTACCAAACTCTTCTACACCCACGGCTCCCTTCCCCATTCGCCAAGGTCCCCTCCTACCCTACCTTCCTCCCCACCCCCCACTGAGTGATTTTTCCACCGGCTCAGAGAGTCGGGCTGGGCCTCTCACCCCTGTGCCCCAGAGGAACCTGAGGTGCAGTTTCCCAAGTCCCCGAGCCTCAATTACCACTCCACCCCACCCTGCTCCTCACCAAGCCTTAGCAGCCCCCTGGGGACACAGTCTCCAGGGGAGAGGAGTGGCTAGAAGGAAGGTGGCTGGGAGAGGTTGCAAGGAATTTGCATCTTAAGATGCAAATTTGCATCATCAGGCTTCTAGCATTCCTCAAGAGTCATGGGGTAGCCGAGAGGGCGGGCCTGACCTGCCTGACAGCTCCTATTCTCCGTGGGGACAAGATGGTGCCAGGTGGATGAGACAGCCCTGCCAGTCACCCAGGGTGGGGGCATGACCTTCATCTTCAGCCTTCTCCCCCATCCTGTCTCCATCTCCTTAACCCATTCCCCACCCCCCACACACCTCCCCCTGCCCCTCACCTCACCATTACCCCAATCTACCTCAGTTCTCTGAATCTTCACCCTAATTCCAACTCTATTGCTGATGCAGTTCCTAACCTTGACCTTGTTCTTATCACTAATCCATCTAATCATTAAGAATTATGTTTCGCCCTGGCCAGTGTTCTCAGTGGTTAGAATGTCAGCCCCACACACTGAAGGGTCACAGGTTTGATTCCTGGTCAAGGACACACAGCTAGGTTGCAGGTTCTACCCCTGGCCCCTGTCAGGGTTCAGGCAACCAATCAAAATGACTCACATTGATGTTCTCTCTTTCTCTCTTTCTCCTTCCTCTCTTTCACTCTCTCTAAATATCAATGGAAAATATTCTCGGGTGAGGATTAATAATAATAAAAAAGGAATTCTGTTTCAAGAGTTTCCAAGGTACCAGGTACTGTCCCTGGAGTTGGGGAGAAAAGCAAAGCAAATGACAGTTTAATCTTTTGGGGAAGTCAGACATTAATAAAAAAAAGGTTAACCACCTCCCAGCTGGGTGTGCTTAGCGGGTCGAGCATTGACCTCTGAACCAGGAAGTCACGGTGTGAGGTGTGATTCCCGATGGGCTCGATCCCCAGTGGGGGGCATGCAGGTGGCAACCAATCCATGATTCTCTCTCATCATTGATGGTCCTATCTCTCTCCCTCTCCTTCCCTCTCTGAAATCAATAAAACATTAAAATAAAATAATTTAATAAAAGTTAAGTATCACACGAGGAGAGCCATTACTAGTTAAATTTGGCCTTCCTTGATGAAGCAATTGTCCAGCTAAGATGAGAAGGAAGAGGAAACATTAATCACATTAATCGGGTCCAAGAGTTAGAGAGCAAGGGCCCCGTTGGAAGGGACTGACCTCACTTCCTTCATGTGTTTACTCAAAAGTCCCTTCTCAAAGAGCTCTTCCTCGGCCACTCTATGTCTAAAATTTGCTCCCTTATCTATAATAATAAAAGCATAGTATGCTAATTAGACCGGACGTCCTTCCAGACACCCTTCCGGACGACCTTCCGGACGGAGCAGGGGCTGCGAGGGAAGCCTCCGTCCCGGGTGCCAGAGGGAAGCCGATGCCGGCAGCTGGGGGAAGGAAGGCCTACTCTTGCACGAATTTCATGCATCGGGCCTCTAGTGCTTTATATTATCCCTCTCTGCTTTGTTTTTTTCTCTTTGGCACTTATCACTATTTAACAGAGTATTTAACTTACTTGGTTATAAGGTAATATTGCCTGTTCCTACACCAGAATGTAAGCTCCAGGAGAAAGGGCAGGGATTTGCCTTGGGTACGTTGTATTCTTAGGCTCTGACACAGTGCCAGGCACATAGCAGATCCTCTGCTGCTGAGGAATGAAGGGCACCTGGTCCCACACAGAAGAGGGCACAGGGGCTGTGGTGGGGGACGAGCTGTCTGAAGGAGGCCAGGGGGTCCTGTGAAGGGACGATGTCCTCATTTCAAAGGCAAGAAGGAGCCACTGCCAGGCCTGATCTGGGGTTGAAGGGATGGGGGTGGCATGAGCAGATTTGGGTATTAAAAAGGTTATTTCAGCCGAAAGCGGTTTGGCTCAGTGGATGGAGCGTCAGCCTGTGGACTGAAGGGTCCCAGGTTCGATTCCAGTCAAGGGCATGTACCTGGGTTGCGGGCACATCCCCAGTAGGAGATGTGCAGGAGGCAGCTGATTGATGTTTCTCTCTCATCAATGTTTCTAACTCTCTAGCTCTCTCCCTTCCTCTCTGTAAAAAATCAATGGAATATATTTAAAAAAAAAAGAATTATGCTAAATCTACTTTGAAAAATAAAAGTAAAAAAATAAATAAAAAGGTCATTTCACTCCCTAACTCCAACCACACCCCTATCTCTAAGCTCAACCTGAACCTACCAGAACCTTCTCTCCATCTCAGAATCCCAGCTCCCCGGGGCCCTAACGTAGGCTGGGCACTGTTTGACCTTCCCTCGATGGTTTCCGAAGGCGCCACCAGGGAGGAAACCTGGTTGGTGCTTCCTGGTTGGCAGGAGCTGCCCTGCGAGGCAGAAGGGGAGAGGGCAGGCCCTGCGAGGCAGAAGGGGAGAGGGCAGGCCCGAAAAGGGGGATGGCAATGTGACTCTTCTCACTCTCCCTGGGTCTCCAGTGCTGGCTGTTGAGAGTATAACTCGGGGCCTCTCACTTCCTTCATGTGTTCTTATGTGTATGTGGGGAGCATAGCATCTTAGTCCCAACACCTTCCCAAATCTGGGCCTATCACAGGCCCTGCCCCCACCCCAGTCCTCACGGCTCCCTTTCCACCCCAGACTTATTTTCGTCAGAGCACCTGCTGCTACGCCTATGGAAAAGACATTGCTCACTGTTTCTTGTCCTTGTCTGCAGCTTCAGGAAGCTCTGTGTGTATTTTATTTCTTCTTTGTATCTGCGGTGCCTAGAAAAGTCCCTGGAACATGGCGTGTACCCTTTAAACATCTCCCGAATGAATGAGGGCATGGAGGAATGCATGACCGGGTTCCCGACCAACCCAATCCCACTGGAACCCATCCCTGATTCCAACCCTCTTCCTAACTTCATTCTTTCTGTTCCTATTTTGGGGGTAGGTGGGAGGTGGAGTGAGTACTTCATAAAATTGAGGGATAACACAGATAGAATAAAGTGCTTACAGTGTCATATATGTCACCCAGATCAAGACATAGAACATTTCTAGCTCCTTACATGGCTCTCCCAGGCCAGAGCGACTCACTGGTCTGACTTTTTTTTTTTTTTTTTAATATATTTTATTGATTTTTTACAGAGAGGAAGGGAGAGAGATAGAGAGTTAGAAACATCGATGAGAGAGAAACATCGATCAGCTGCCTCCTGCACATCTCCTACTGGGGATGTGCCCGCAACCCAGGTACATGCCCTTGACCGGAATCGAACCTGGGACCCTTCAGTCCGCAGGCCAACGCTCTATCCACTGAGCCAAACCAGTTTCGGTTGGTCTGACTTTTTTAAGAATCACTTGGTTTTGCCTGTCCTTGAACCTCATATAATGGAATGATAGAGCATGTACTCTTCTATGTTTGGCTTCTTTCATGCAACATCATTGTTATGAGATGAATTCATGTCATAGTTCCTTCTTATTTTTAATTGCTGGGTAGAGTTCTGTTATACTACAAATTACATATTTATTTTTTAAAATATATATTTTATTGATTTTTTTACAGAGAGGAAGGGAGAGGGATGGAGAGTTAGAAACATTGATGAGAGAGAAACATCGATCAGCTGCCTCCTGCACACCCCCTACTGGGGATGTGCCCGCAACCAAGGTACATGCCCTTGACCAGAATCGAACCTGGGACCCTTCAGTCTGCAGGCTGACGCTCTATCCACTGACCCAAACCGGTTAGGGCTACATATTTATTCTTTAGGTTAGTACTTGCGTCCCAAATGTAACTGTCTTCTATTTTTGTAGTCAACCCTCATCCCTCCTCAGCTGACCCTGGCTCAGCAGGAAGCAACAAATCCCCTCCTCTCCCATCCCTGATCATCTCTCCCTGGAGCCTCTCTAGGGTCCCTGAGCTCCAGCCTCATCACCCAACGCCTTCCTCTGGTGGCTCTGGGCCCTGGCAGGACGGGCCAGCTTCCTGCTGAGGCCACTGCCTGTCCCATTTCCCAGAGAGGAATGGCCAGGAAGCAGGCCAGCTGCACCCTTTCCCCTAACCCCCACCCACTGGGGGCCCCAGAACCAGTGCAGGTAACTGACTGGCCATGGCTCTGCTCAGCAGGGGTGCCCAGCTCTGCAGTCCACGGGCGGGCTGAAGGAAGGAGCTTATTAGGACGATAAAGATCTGGAGGCCCGCCCAGGCCCCTCCCCCAACTTCCCTGGGGCCCTGGCTCAGGCTGGACTGGCTCCCCCACCCAGGAGTCTTCTTCATCTAAGGCATCTTCCACCCGCCCTCTCAGAGGCAGGCCCGGCGCCCTGCCTCCTGGCCCTCCCTGCCAGCTCCCAGAGGGCTTGCAGCCCAGACACCTGCTCAACAGCCAGGAGCACGGCCTCACCCAGCCTTCCTGGCTCCCATCCTGCCGCCGAGGGCAGCAGCTTCTCCAGGATCTGGGCTGCGGGGGGCCGGTCCTCCTAGCCTCGCCTGGCCACCTCGGGAGGCTGGCCTGTCCACTCCTCTCTGTGTCTGGCTTCCCCTGCAGCTCTCCACAGTGTTTGGGATTCAGCTCCCCCTCCTGCCTCCTGAAGAGCAGCCATGGCCACCTACAAAGTCAAGGTGGCCACTGGTGACGACTTCTTGTCAGGGACAATGGACTCCATCTCACTGACCATTGTGGGGACCGAAGGGGAGAGCCATAAGCAGCGGCTGAACCACTTTGGGAGAGACTTTGCAACCGGGGCGGTAAGTGTGTGTGTGTGTGTGTGTGTGTGTGTGTGTGTGTACGTGTGAGTGTATGTATGATGTATATGCGAGTGGTGTGTGTGTGTGTGTGTGTGTACGTGTGAGTGTATGTATGATGTATATGTGAGTGGTGTGTGTGTATGTGTACGTGTGAGTGTATGTATGATGTATATGTGAGTGGTGTGTGTGTATGTGTACGTGTGAGTGTATGTATGATGTATATGTGAGTGGTGTGTGTGTGTGTGTGTGTACGTGTGAGTGTATGTATGATGTATATGTGAGTGGTGTGTGTGTGTGTGTGTACGTGTGAGTGTATGTATGATGTATATGTGAGTGTGTGTGTATGTGTGAGTGTATGTATGATGTATATGTGAGTGTGGTGTGTGTGTGTGTGTGTGTGAGTGTATGTATGATGTATATGTGAGTGTGGTGTGTGTGTGTGAATGTGATGTATGTGATTGTGTGTGGTGTGTGTGTGTATATATGTCAGTGTGTGTGGTGTGTGGGTATTTGTGTGTGGTATATGTAGATGTGTGATGTGTGTACATATGCGTGTTTGGTGTGTGTATGTATGTGTGTGTGTTTGGTCTATATGTGAGTGTGTGCAGGTATTTGTGTTGTGGGATATGTATGTATAGATGTGTGTGTGTGGTCTGTGTGTATATATATGTCAGTATGTGTGGTGTGTAGGTATTTGTGTGTGGTATATGTAGATGTGTGATGTGTGTACATATGCGTGTTTGGTGTGTGTATGTATGTGTGTGTGTGTTTGGTCTATATGTGAGTGTGTGCAGGTATTTGTGTTGTGGGATATGTGTGTATAGATGTGTGTGTGTGAGTGTGTGTGGTACATGTGTGAGTCTGTGGTATATGTGTATGTGTGAGTGTGTGTATATGTATATGTGGCGTGTGTATGTGTGTGTGACTGGGGAGCATAAGGAGGGAAGCAGGGGTGCAGCGGAGGGAGACAGCTTGGCCAGCAGAGGTTGGGGAGGCCTGGGACAGGTCTGAAAGCAGTGGGGCTGCCAGGGTGACGCTAGGTGCCCCCCACCACAGACCTGACGCCCAGCCTCCCCTGGTCTTTGGGCCATCCTTCCTCCCTGGTCTTCACCTCTCCTCCCTTTTTGGTCATTCCTCATCTCTTTCCCTCCCCTTCCTCACCTCTTCCCTCTCCTCCTCCTCCTCTCGCATCACTCACCCCACATCCCTCATCTCTCAGCCCTCTCCTACTCCCTTTATCTCTCCTTCTCTCTCCCCCCTTTTCCACGCCTTCCCTCATCCTTTCCCACTTCCTCTCTTCCCTCTCCCTCATTCCTTCTCCTGTTCTTACTCACTCCTCCTAAGTCAAGGTGCATCAGAACCAGCGTAAATTCACATGGGAGTCCCTGCGACTTCAGGTGACATCAGAGCAGCCTCTCTGCTGGGGCCTGACCTCTCCACGGCGGGAGGCACCGTGTGCTGGGCCCTCAGCCCTCAGCCCTCAGCCCTGATTCGGAGTCTGGTTCAGTCACTTGCTGCTATGTGACCTTAATAGGTCACTGTCTGTGTGGCCTCTTTTGAATTTCCGCATCTTCATTGTTCAGTGGGAGGAAAGGGGGCTGGCCACTTCTGCCCACTCTAAGACTGTAAGGGTCTTGGGGGCCCCGGTCCCTTTATACAACAGCCCCGGAGGTCTGCATGGCTCCTGCAGCCTCAGATGACTGGGGAGGTGGGTGAGAGGATGGGACCTCAGGAACTGGGAGTGGAGAAGGGAGGGTGGGTGGGCCCAGCAGGGGACAGTCAGGTTGGAGGGGTGGGAGGAGAGCCCAAGATCAGGTCACCCCAGTTCAGGAAGGTGAGCTGCACGCGCCAGGCCTGGGTGAGGAGCCAGGCCAGTGGGACACCTGAGCAGCCGGGGCTGAGGCCTGCGTGCTCAGCTGGCCCTGTGCCCTGCCAGGTGGATGAGTACACTGTGCAGTGCCAGCAGGACCTGGGGGAGCTCATCATCATCCGCCTGCACAAGGAGCGATACTCCTTCTTCCCTAAGAACCCCTGGTACTGCAA
Organism: Myotis daubentonii; assembly: GCF_963259705.1. Lineage (NCBI taxonomy): Eukaryota > Metazoa > Chordata > Mammalia > Chiroptera > Vespertilionidae > Myotis > Myotis daubentonii. Next base: position 16,916,745 of record NC_081855.1, read on the forward strand.
CTACGTGCAGATCTGTGCACCCAACGGCCGCATCTACCACTTCCCCGCCTACCAGTGGATGGATGGCTACGAGACCCTGGCCCTGCGGGAGGCTACAGGCAAGCTCTCACCAGCCCAGCCCGTGCCCTGAGGCCCCTTGCTCTAGCTAGGCCGCTCCAGCATGGCCACTGTACACGCTAGCCGGGTGCCGGCCCCACGGGGACTCCTGGGAACTCCTGCCACTGTTACGTATTCCTTAGTCATCGCTACCGTGCTGGGCCCGGCGCGGGCTACACCCTGAGGAACAGAGGTGGATGAGGCGTGGGGCTACCCCCAGGACCTCAGGCTCCCAGGTTCCCGCAGAAGACAAGCCTGCTCTCTGCTGCCTCTGCTGTCCTCCCCTCCCCTCCCCTCCCCTCCCCTCCCCTCCCCTCCCCTCCCCTCCCCTTCCCTCCCCTCCCGTGGCTGCCCAGCCACTCTAAAAAGACCCCCTGCTACTCTGGCTACAGGCTTCAGGATTCTGGTCGGATGCCCTATTTATCCCAAATAGCACGTCGTGCTAATCCGAAAAGACTCCCTGTGATCCAGCAGGTTCTGTTGCTACAACCAGATGCCTTGTTACTCTAGTCAGAAGCCCCGGTGCTCCGACGGCTGCCTCGTTTCATTACGGAGGCTGCCAGTTCAAGTTCTCCGGGCGCCATAGCAGGAGGCCTTGTGCCTTATCATCATGCCCTGGGTTTCTTAAAGAGCATTTTTTTAGACTGATGGGATGTTCTATTGCTCCAAAGGACTCCTTCTTGCCCCAACAAGACACCTGATTTCTCTAACAGGCCTCACGGCTACTCCCAAAGGTCCTCTTAATCCAGTGAGGCTCCCGCCGGCTCCAATAGGGTATACATCTGGGCATACGTCTCAATTCCGCTAAGCCCCATACGGACTGCTGGGTTTCCCTTGGTGGCCAGCTCCTTCCCCAGCAGCTTGGTTGCTCCCAGGGAAGAAGGACAGGACCCGAGTGCCTGCGCTCCTCATGTCCACCCCTGCCAGAGCCTTTGTCTACCCTCGGCCCAGCTTCCTAATATGTGGCTGCTACATGGGACTGCAGGCTTGTCCTCCGTCCCCTTCTGTCCCCCTGACTCCACCACTGAGCTTCTGCTGGCCGCCCTCAAGCTGGGTCAGAGGGGAGGACAGAGCGGAGGGGGCCTGCGGCTTGGAGCTCTATCAGCCCTGCAGCTGACCATCCCATTTCATCCACTGCCCTGTGGCGAGAACCTCTTCCGGGGAGGCAGGGACCATGCCCGAGCTGGGGAAAGGAGAGGCAGGGGCCTGGGGAAGCAGGTTTGGGGGAGGATGGGGAAGCCAAAGGGAGGGTCTTATGGGAGATTCGAAGCATTTCCCCACAGTGATAAGGCTGAGTGGCATGGAAGCCGGGACAGGCAGGGTGACACTGGGTGGCAGGGTGTAGGAATGGGGTTGGGTGGGGCAGCTGTCAGACACACCAGGGCAGGGAGGCTTGAGTCACCTGCTGGGGCCTTGAAGGAGTGAGGTTCCCACTCTGGGACGAGGCTGAGCTAGGGCTCTGTGTTACACAACTCCAGGGGGTGCCGTGCTCCCAGAATACAGCATACGCTGAGGAAGAGGGAGGAGGGAGCAGCTAACGAAGAGGACCTTGAAGGAAAGTGATGGGGCTGCAGAGATAGGCTCTTGCCAGGCTGTGGCTTTCAGCCAGGATGCTGGAGAAAGCTCGGCCCGGATTTGGATCTCAGCTTCGCCTGGATACTCAGCTGGACGTCTGGGTATACTTCTCAATTCTGCTAAGCCTCAGTGAACTCATCTGTTAAATGGAGCTAACAGCAGAACTAACTTCATAGGGTTGATGTGAGAATCCAATGAGACAATCTCTAAAAGGAATTTTGAAAAGGCTTAACAACTATTGGTGGTGTTAGCGGATAGTGGGTTAGTGAAAAGAAGGAGACTGCCTTGGTTCAAATCCCAGCTCACTGTTTTCTCTCTGTGTAATATTGAGTGTTTTTTCCTTGTGAAATGAGCATGGCAATATTGTCCTTTAGCTGAAACTGTGGGGGCCAGACATGTTTTAAAATGTAGATTTTATTTAGAAGAGATATAGAAGTGTGATGCACACATATCTTTATCTCTATATCTCCATATATATGTATGTATGTGTGTGTATACACACACACACACACACACACACACACACACACACACCATATGTTATATGATATATTCACCAGGGAACTCCCTAATCAAATATACCAATATTTCTGTGGCAAAAACTATGAAGTTACACCAAGTGAGTTGAATAAGGCTGTTTATGGTCTCAGGTAAATTTTGAGCAGATTTTTTCCAACCAAGGAATTTGCACTTAAATGGTGGAAAACCAAACCAACCCAATTTGTATAGCCTGTTGGGTTTTGGAATTGTGGAGAAGAGGCCATGAGCCTATAGCCGTACTCACCTGCCTTATAAGGTTGTGCTTGTGCAGATCAAAGTATTAATATAAAGAAAGTGTTTAGAAGGTGCCCTGTACTTAGTAAGTGCTAAGTCACTGTTATTAAGACTTCAGTGGGTCTGAAAGAGGGCCATCCCTGTAGCAGCAGGGCCAGCTGGAGGGGGTGAAGCAAGGGGGAGGGTGATCCCTGATCCTTTTTTTAAAAAAAATGTATTTTTAAAATGTATTTCAGAGAGGAAGGGAGAGGGAGAGAGAGATAGAAACATCAATGATGAGAGAATATCATTGATTGGCTGCCTCCTGCACACCCCCTACTGTGGGTAGAGCCTGCAACCCAGGCATGTGCCCTTGGCTGGAATCGAACCTGGGACCCCTCAGCCCGCAGGCTGACACTCTATCCACCGAACCAAACCAGCTAGGGCTCCTGATCCTTTTAAAAAAATTCTTACCCAAAGATAGTGAAATAGCCCTTATGTACCCAACTGAGCCGTGAATCAAACCCACAACCTTTCAGTATAGGGGATGATGCTCTAACCAACTGGCCACACTGGCCAAAGTGGTTCCTGGTCCTTTTATCTCAGTTTTTGGGTGAAGAAACACCTTCCCTCTCCCATCCTTGATCGTGATGGGACCCCAGAGCCAACCTGGGAGGCAGAAGCTGAATTCTGATCCCTGAAATGGGTGGGGGTGGGCAGACACCAGGGCTGACCTTGAGCCCCCCCCCCCCCACCCCCTCTTTGCTCTCCCTACAGGAAAGACAACAGCCGACGACTGCCTCCCAATCCTTCTGGAGCACCGCAGGGAGGAGATCCGGGCCAAGCAGGACTTCTACCGGTGCGGGGAGGATGGCAAGGGCTGCGAGGCCGCGGGGCCAGGGATGGCTTTGCCCTCTGGTGCATGGGCATCGGGCTCACGATTTCAGCTTCTCTTTGCAGCTGGAGGGTCTTCGTGCCCGGCCTGCCCAACTACGTGCACATCCCCAGTTACCGCCCTCCTGCCCGGAGAAACCCCAACCGGCCTGAGTGAGGACCTGAGGCCGCCCTGGGTGGGCCTCTGGGCTCTGCCCCTTCCGCCAGCCCCGGCCCCGGGCGTCCCGCCTCAGACCTACGTTCCCTCCTGCAGGTGGAATGGCTATATCCCCGGCTTCCCGATTCTCATCAACTTCAAGGCCACCAGGTTCCTGGACTTAAATCTGCGCTACTCCTTCATCAAGACAGCCTCCTTCTTTTTCCGCCTGGGGCCCATGTGAGTGTGTGAGTGAGGGGGGGAGGGCTCCCTCTGCTCCAGGCCCCTCCACCACAGCCCCGGAGGTGAGAATGGCCAGGAAGGTGGATGGAGCTGATCAGAAAGGCCAGGGAGCCTGAGCGGTGACACTCAGAGACGGAGGCCTAGAAAGACCTTGGGCTATGGGCCCGGGGACCCTGAGACCCAGAGAGAGAGCAGAGAATTGGAGACTCAGAGACCTCGGGGGGTGGGGCAGACGGGCGCCTGGCAGCCTCTCTGACCCCCCCCCCCCCCCCCGCCCCAACCTCATCTCCTAAGGGCGCTGAGGTTCAAACTCCGAGGCTTCGTGGACTGCAAACGGTCGTGGAAGAGACTGAAGGACATTAAGAAAGTCTTCCCTGCCTACAAGACTACCATCTCCGGTAGGGGGTGGGGCATCCGAATGGGACTCGGGGAGCCCAGCGATCTCTGGCGGAAGGACGGTCCCGGGCAGGACCCCCACGTCGGGGAAGCTGGGTGGGAGGAGCGGGCGAACCTGAGGCAGGAGTGGCGAGCTGGGTGAGCGCGCCCTCTGGCGGCAGGTTGGGAAACGTCGCCCTAGGCCCCCAGGGGGGGCTGGGGGTTTCATTTTCCTCCGGGGTGTCCATAGCCTTCCTCGGTCCCGGGCCGTGGCCCCATGCCTCTCTGTCCCTGGTGGGGACCGGGCAGCGTCGTGACGCTCCGTACCATCCTCCCAGAATACGTAGCCGAGCACTGGGCAGAGGACAGCTTCTTTGGGTACCAGTACCTCAACGGCATCAACCCCAGCGTGATCCGCCGCTGCACGCGGATTCCAGACAAGTTCCCCGTCACAGACGACATGGTGGCCCCGTTCCTGGGCGAAGGAACGTGCCTGCAAGCGGAGCTGGAGGTGAGGCCTGGTCCGGCGGAGACCCTCACAGCCTCTGGCTTTGCTGGGTCCTGGGCATCCCCTCTCCCCCCGCCTCTGCTGCCTGCGGAGTTCCCACCCCCTCAGCTCTGCCCCGCGGTCACATCACCCCCTCTTGGTCCCTGGCCAACCCCTGCATCTGGGGGGCAAGAGCACTCGGTACCCAAGGTGTGGGCATGGTGCCCCGTGTTGCTGCGACCTGCCTGCCCGTGGCGCTCCCTTCCAGAAGGGGAACATCTACCTGGCCGACTACAGGATCCTGGAGGGCATCCCCACCGTGGAGCTCAATGGCCAGAAGCAGCACCAATGCGCCCCCCTCTGCCTGCTGCACTTGAACGCGGAAGGGAACTTGATGCCCATCGCCATCCAGGTGCCCGGGTGCAGGCCCTGCCGCAGTGTGGGCGCCGCTGTGCAGCTGTGTGCATAAGTGTGTGTGTGCGCGCACTATGCGAGTGTGTGGGCCTGTGTGTGTGCTTGTAGCCCCTTTGTGAATGTGTGGTGAGCAGGCCAGCCTCTGTGTGTGTGCGTGTGCGCGCAGCTCTTTGTGTAAGCGTGTGTGTCCCTGTGAGTGTATGTTTGTTTGTGTGCATCTGAGAATACACCTGTTTATGTATGTGCCTGTCTGGGTGGGCAGCTAGCGCAGAGCCTGGTGTGCGGCCCTGTGGCGGAGTCTCTGTGTTAGCCTGCGTGTGCACACCTGTGTGCCTGCCCATGCATGCACGCGGTTCCTGTGGGTGCGCCTGTGTGCAGTCTGCGTGCTGTGTGTGTAAGCACGGAAATGCGGAGCTAACACTCTTAGCAGCTGCCTGGGGAGTCTGGGTCTGGCAGAAAATGGGACAGAGGTGCTTCCTTCCAGGGGTCTCCACTAGACTCCCGTCCGAATAAGGAAAGTCAGGTCCTGGTGCAGTGGCTGGTTAGTGAAGCGGTTTAGGCCAGATGGCAGTGCCCTCCCCTCAGGGGGCTGGGTGTCCCCGAGCAGGGCAAACCTGCGCAGCTGCATGTGGCGGCCGTGGGGCGGAGGCAGGGAAGGCTTCTCAGAGGAGGTGGCTTGTGAGCTGGCTCATGAAGAATCATAGGAGCAGCCAGTAGAGAAAGGGACGGCGGAAGGTACCGCAGGCAGCGGGAACGGCAAGAGCAGATGTTAGGAGGGAGGAAAGGCCTCGCTGTGCTCCGGGGAACAGGGACTGGGGTGTAAGGGCAGAGTTTTTACGTCCTCAGACTCCCCTTGGACGCCCTCCTGAGGGTCCTTGTGTGTATAGGTCTCTGCCCTCCCCTAACTCCCTCCTTCCCCACTCCCAGCTCAGCCAGACCCCTGGGCCCAACTGCCCCATCTTCCTGCCCAACGACTCTGAGTGGGACTGGCTGCTGGCCAAGACGTGGGTGCGCAACGCTGAGTTCTACTACCACGAGGCCATCGCCCACCTGCTGGGGTCCCACCTCATTGGCGAGGCCTTCTGCCTGGCCGTGCTGAGGCAGCTGCCCATGTGCCACCCCCTCTACAAGGTACGGGCTTGGGTGAAGGGGCCTCGCTGAAGCATCCCTGCCCTTGTCTGGCCTCAGAGAGTCACCGGGCCTGCTCAGCAGTCAGAGGGATTCCAGTGAGACTAGGGGAGGCCGCTGGGGACCCACAAGAGAGGGGGTCTGATGTTGCAGAACTGGGGGTGCGTCAGTTCTCTCATTGTCTTTGCCCTCTCACAGCTCCTGGTCCCCCACACCCGATACACCATCCAGATCAACAGCATTGGACGGGCCATCCTCCTCAATGAGGGGGGGCTCACTGCCAGGGTGAGACTGCCCCCAACACCAGCAAGATACTCCCTTTCCTTCTGGCCTCGCAGGTCGCCTAACAGCAGGGCCTCCCACTTGCCTTTAGTTCGCGAGGGAGCACGGAGAGAGGGGACGGGTTAAAGTGGGTGCTGCGTCTGCAAAGGCAGAGGCAGGGGCTGGTGTGCTGGCTGGAGGGCGAGGATTCTGGGGTGGAGCAGGCTGGGCGGGGGCTGCAGGATCATCATCAACCGCGTGTGAGCTGGATGTGAGCGTCACTGGGGAGGACTTGCAAGGAACCCGCTGGCTCCAGCGTTCGCTCCTCCCTGATAGGCCACGTCCCTGGGCCTGAAGGGCATTGCTGAGTTGATGGCCCGGTATCTGTCAGAGATGACCTATGAGAGCTGCTACCCCCCCAATGACTTTGTGGAGCGCGGGGTGCAGGACCTGCCGGGATATTATTACCGTGATGACTGCCTGGCAGTGTGGGACGCCCTGGAGAGGTAAGATGGGGATGGCAGTGGGTGGCACTCAGACACCCTGAGGTGTTGGAGGGGAGCCTTAAAGTGCCTGAGCTTGGGTCTGGTGCCATCTCTGACCTTGACAAGCAACCCTGGCCATCTCTGCCCCACAGGACTTGCTCACCCACATGCCTAGGGCAGCCCTGGGGCCAGGGCATCCTGGGAGAGGTGGGAACAGCACAGCTGGGGAGGGCAGGAGGAGGGTCCAAACTGAGGCCCTGTTCCCTGGCCAGGTATGTGACAGAGATCATCACCTACTATTACCCGTGTGACGCAGCTGTGGAGGGTGACCCGGAATTGCAGTGCTGGGTGCAGGAGATATTCAAGGAGTGCCTACTAGGGCGTGAGAGCTCAGGTATGGGCCCGGGCACGCGGGCACCCGGGCATCCGGCAGGGGTCCAGGGTGCTAGGGTGGGCCCTCCTGGCTGGGCTGGAGCATGTCTCACTGGGGCCTAAGGAGGCCAAATCGCTGCTCTAGGATTTTGACGGGGCCCTTCCCCGTCCCTTAGCGCAGCAGCCTCTCAGAGAGGCTGGGGAAGGGAGCATGGCTGGCCACTGGTCCCTGTCTGAGTTCAGGGGCTGCGGGTCATCTCTGTAGAGATGACCACTCAGAACACTGGAGGGGTCCCAGTGTTCTGAGAAACGGGGCATGAGCGCAGACAGGAAAGGGCAGAGGGTGCTACAAGCTCGGGAGGTGGTGGGTGCTGGCAGACTCCAGGGGCGGGAAAGCATTTGAAGTCATGCCACTTGGGCACCCACTCAACAAGCATCTATGATGTGACAAACACTGTGCTGGTTACTGAGGAGCAAAAGGGAATGAGGCAGGCGAACTGCTCTCCCCGCCCTCAGGGAGTTCACAGTCTGGCGGCTGGGGGTGTGTGTGGGGGGGGTGTCTGCCCAAGCAAACAGGCAGTGACAGCAGGGCTGGTGCAGTTTGTTGGTGGGGACAGGGGCCCAGGGGAGGCACCTAACCCAGCTTGGGGAGGGGTGGTGGGTAGAGAGTGGGGGTGGGCAGCAGCAAGCTAAGAGCTAGCTGAGATCTAACATCTGAGCTAAGAGCTAGCTGAGATCTGCCGGATGGGGAGGGTAGCTATGCGATGGCAGGTGAGGCTGGAGAGTCTGGGAGCTGCTGACAGGTGCCTGCAACTGGAGCTGAGGGTGGGAGCCGGGCAGGCTCCTGGTGGGGCTAAGGCTGAAGCCATGAGCAGGGGCCAGGTTGGGCAGCGTGGTTAAGGGGGTTGGAGCGACTCTCAGCGCCAGAGGGCGCCATGGAGGGGTTTGCGAGATGAAAGTTGCGTTAGAACAAGATCAGGCTGCAGGGCAGGTAGGAGACAGCTGGAAGCTGCTGTGGTGTGCGGGAGGGAGGTGGCAGGGGCCTGACTAGGGTGGGGGCTGTGGAGACACAGAGGATTCCGGAGAGAGTTGGGAAAGAGAAATGACAGGACTTGGTGACTAGTTTGCGTTGGGCAGTGGGGGATATGTGTGTGTGTGTGTGGGGGGGGAGGGGCCAAGGGTGACGCTCAGGTTTAGAGCTTTCAAAACTGGGGAGAGGGTGTGTCATTGGTGTGGGGGCGTGGAGGGAGGTGGGGTTTAGGAGGGAGGCCATAGGTCTGGGTTGACTGTGTTGGGCTTTTGGAGCCTGGGGTCGCCCGGCAAGCAGGCGGGAGGCAGGGAAAGAAGCGAGAGGCTTGTCTGGGCACAAGGCCTGGAGCCAGGCTACTGAGAGCCGATCTGGAGCCAGCAGTGTCTCACGGAGGTGTGCGTGGCGGGCAGTGGATGAAGGACTGGAGTCAGGCCAGGATTCTTCCAAAGCTGCTCCCCGCTGAGACCTGGGCCCAGAGACTCCCCTAAGGTAGTTGGAGGAGATCTGAGGGCCTCATCTCAGGCAGCTGCCCGGAGTGGACCTGGACCTCGCCAAGGCCAGCTGAGGCCCCTCGCCAAGGCTTGTGGTGTGGGCGGGGGTGGGGGTGGGGAATGGGGATGTGACCACAGGAGGGCCACCCAGGCGGGATGAGGGCAGGGAGTGGCAGCTTGATGTTGGCAGGACAGGCTGAGCTGGGCTCGGTCGCGCCCTCTCGCGGCCAGTCCGGACCAGGCGGGAGTGGCCATGCCGGGGCCTCTGTCTCCCCCAGGCTTCCCCACGTGCTTGCGAACCGTCCCCGAACTGATCCGCTACGTCGCCATCATCATCTTCATCTGCTCCGCCAAGCACGCCGCTGTCAACACCGGGCAGGTACCCGTGCCCACCAGCCCCCCCCCCCCCCCCCCGCCAGGCTCGGGCGTACCCTCAGACCCACCCTCCATTTAACCTCGAGAGACCCTGGGGGCCCCGACCCACGGCCCCGCCTCTGCCCCCCTGCAGCTGGAGTTCACCTCCTGGATGCCCAACTTCCCGTCCTCCATGCGCAACCCGCCGATGCAGGCCAAGGGGCTGAGCACCCAGGAGACCTTCCTGGACACGCTGCCCGACGTGAAGACCACGTGCATCATCCTGCTGGTGCTCTGGACGCTCAGCCGGGAGCCCGACGACAGGGTGAGGGGGGCGGGGGTAGCGGGGGCTCCCCCGGGGGCAGCGGGGGCGGGGGACTCCGAGCAGGGGCTGGCCGCCGGGGTGTGGGCCCGGCGGGAGGGGCGCGTCGGGGAGGAAAGGCCGGGAGAGAGGCTCCCGCGGGGCGGGGCGGGGGTGGAGTCAGCCGCCCGCTCTGCCCGCAGCGGCCCCTGGGCTACTTCTCCGACATCCACTTCGTGGAGGACGTGCCGCGGCGGAGCATGGAGGCCTTCCGCCAGCGCCTGGCCCAGATCTCGCACAACATCCGCCAGCGCAACAAGTGCCTGCCCATCCCCTACTACTACCTGGACCCCGTGCTGATCGAGAACAGCATCTCCATCTAGGACCGCCCTCCCCTCGCCTCTCCCCGCCCCGCGCCCGGCTATTTAAGAAAATACAGACATAAACAGAAAAAAACAAAAAACACTTCCCGCGCGAGCCCTGCGTCTGTCCTGTCGGTGCACCGGGCGGCGGTTCCTGCCGGGAGGGGGGAGGTGAGGGTCGGAGGTGATGGGGAGGGAAGGGCTGGCTCTCGCGGCTGTTTTCCACCCGCGCGGGGGTCCGGGTAGGTGCAGGGCAGCGTCAGGCCTCGGTGCTGCTCCCCAATGTCCCACGAAAGAAGGACCAGGCGACTCCTGTGGGCCGCTGCGGGCCCCTCGGTGAAGTGTCCCGCCGGGGACCGCAGGAGAGATGGCGGGGACCGCTGCTCCGTGATGCCACAGCCTCATCTTTCAACCCAGAGCCATTCCGGTCCGTCTCCAGTCCCCCAGCTCAGGCACCCAGGCCACCAGGGACCCCAGCCGCCAGAAAACCCACTCGACGACACAGACCACCATCAGAGACCCACCCACCTAGGAACCTAGACCACCCAACCTGTCCAACTTGAAACATAAACCTCCAGACACCCAGGCCAAGGGACTGCCCTCAGCCCGCGTGCAGGAAACCCAGACCCCTCTAAGCTCCCCCTGCTAGGAACCCCTGCCACCCTCACCAAACTCTCAGAGACCCACGTCACTGCAGGCCCGTTCCATGAAAGGGCCCAGCCTGCTAAGTGTCCCTCCAAGGAACCCACTGTCCCCAGACCCCCTCCTCACCCACCCGCTCTCCTGGAACCCGAGACACCTCCTCTCCCACCCCGCGCCCTGCTCGCAGTGTCCCTTGGTTTCATCGCTGATGTCCCAGAAGAGCAGGAGGGCATGGCGGGTGGCATTGACCTCAGGGAATGAGGCCCCAGATCTAGCTGGGGGGCTGCAGGAGCCCCAGATCTACAGCGGTGGGAATCCTGGGCGCCCAGGCGCGGAATTCAAACCGAGCCCCCACACTCAGTAAGCACAGGGCTGCCAGTGCTCCTGCCAGGCCCACTCCTCCTGTGGCCCTGCTTGGCCGCCAGGGCTGCCACCGGCTCACCCCACCGCTGTTGCTGGCAGTATGGTGGGCTGAGCAGGTGAGATACTTGGCAGGGCCAGCGAAGCTCTCTAGGGCACCAAGGACCCTGAGCCAGGAGTGGGGTGGAGAGAATGGAGCTGACACCCAAGGGGCTGCTGCCCTGGGGAAGGGGGGTCTAGAGGGTGGAAGACGGGGACGGGCACCTCACCTGAGCTCATGCGGCTCAGAAACCCCCCTGGGAGCCCTCCCTGAGCCAGGCCTGCAGCTCTGAGTCCCTGCTCACTGCTCACTGCAGTGTCGTCTGGGCAGCCGATGCCTAGGGGTCCGGGAACACAGGTGACTAGCAGTTGGGAGGTGATGCAGCCCATGGGGTGTGAGTGACAGAAGTTGCTGAGACCAGCTGCCCCAAGAGGAAGACATTGAGGCCAGGGAAGGAAAATGGCCAAGCACACAGCTTATAAACCGCTGAGCAGAGCTTCCTCTCCACCAGGGGGAGCCAACAGAGGGCCCGAGAGCCAGAGTTGGTCTGCAGGTGCCAAGTTGAATCAATGGCCAGCACTTAAACACTAGAAAATGTCTAATTGCTCTTGCAAACCTAAAGATCTGGCTGTAGTCAGCGCTGAGGTGCCGCCGTCCCCGTCAGACAAGCATGAGTTCTCCACCAGCCACAGCCCCTGCCCACCTCTCGCCCCTCACGTTTTGTGGCTTGCTGGCTCGGCAGGCAGTTACAGCCCTTGAGCTTGATCAAACCATAGGGAAGGAGTGCACGTCAGCTGCCACCCTCACCACCCCCTGCCCCCGCTGGGTTGGGACTAGCAGGTTGGGTCCATCTCCACTGTTGGTTCCCAAAGGGCAGAGAAGGGTCTGCCTCTCTCACCACGGCATCCACCCAGCAGAGTAGGGCTCAGGAAGGGTGTGCGGATCCATTACTAAGAAGGGTTTTGAGGAGCCCAGCTGGCATGGCTCAGTGGTTGAGCATCAACCTATGAACCAGGAGGTCACAGGTTCGATTCTCAGCCAGGGTACATGCCCGGGTTGCGGGCTCCATCCCCAATAGGGGGTGTGCAGGAAGTAACCAACCCATGATTCCCTCTCACCATTGATGTTTCTATCTCTCTCTGAAATAAAAAAACATTTAAAAAAAAAAAGAAGAAGAAGAAGGGTTTTGACACAGGCAGCTCCAGCTATGGGTGTTCATAGGTGGGTGGGGCTGGGCTGGGGAGGGGTCCCTGAAGTCTTCAAGGGGAGGTGGGGCACGAGCTGGGCTTGAAGAAGGGGCAGCGGTTGGATAAGGAGGGAGGGAGAATCGGGGTGCCTGGCCCCCCTGGACTCCGTGTGTGCTGAGGAGGAAGAATGGAAAGGGGGCAAATTCCAGAAGAGCTGAGTTGCCACAGTAAACACTGCATTCCATGCGGCAAAACACGGAGTCATGTGAGGCCCATGAGCTCTGCTGCCCTAGATCCCAGCGCCTGGGAAGGGTTGTTATGCAGGTTAATGGGGGGAGATGGGAGGCCAGAGACATCCCAAGGAGGTCTCTCGTGAGGAAGATTTAGAAGGGAAACCTGGTTTTATGGGGTGAATACTAATAACTAATGCTGCCACAGTGAGGACCAGTGGTCGAGCATCAACCAGGAGGTCACACTGTTCAATTCCTGACAGGGCACATGCCCAGTTGCTGGCTCGATCCCCAGTAGGGGGCGTGCAGGAGGCAGCCTATCAATGATTCGCTCTTATCATTAATGTTTCTCTCTCCCCTCTCCACCCCTCTCTCTGAAATCAATAAGAAATATATTTTAAAAAATAATAGCTTATTGGCCATTTGTATATCTAATTTGGAGTAGTCTATTAACATTCTTTGCCCAGACCATCCATTCTTTTTTCTGTTTTTGTACAGGAGAAGCAGGGGCCTTTATTAGGGTCTGGCAGACGTGGTAGAGGTGATATCCCAGGCCTGGGCCTAGGAAGAGGCAGAACAAAGGTCCCTCAGAGCAGGAACCCAGCCCTCCCTGCTCCACCAGCAACCCCGCCCCCTGGCAGGCTCCTCCCCCCAGCCTCCCCCAGTCCGGTCCGGTATGGTCCCTGGGAACACAGAGCACCAAGAGCTGACCAGCAGGACCCTCCAGGGCCACAGCTGGGAGTGGCGTGCAGGATCCAGGCTTCTGCCTCCCCACAGGGGGCGATCTGGGGAGCTCCGTGCATCCTCCCCACCACGATAAAGTGGGGACGCCCTTTCTTTGTCGCCCAGAACCGAACAAACTCTTGTTCTTCGTGACTGGGGAGAGGGAGAGGGGCTTGACCTCTAAGCTGGACCTAGGGGGAGGCCAGAACTGAAACCCCCAGGAGTTTCTGAGGCTCCAACTTGGCACTTGCAGTGTCTCCAATTGGCCAAGGGCGGCTGACAGGCCAATGGGATCTGCTCCAAAGACATGTGTGGGTTTCAGAGTGAGGGTTTTCCCCACGCCAAATTCATCTCTGTGCACCCAGAGCAGCCCCCGGTGGCCAGGGAGCAGCTGCCAGGGGCCAGTAGGAGTGGCCAGCCTTGGGGCCAAAGGGCCGGGCAGAGCCAGCCAGCTCTGGGGGGTAGGCAGGGCTCTCGTCCAAGTGGGACAGAGGGACTGTGTCTTCCTCACCGACCGGCCTGTCAAACTCGGCCTTGAGCGCTGGACGCTGACGGCCCGGGAAGGCCAGAGAGAAGAGGGCCTCAGGCTCGCACACGAACTTGTACACATAACGCTCGCCAGCCACCTCCTCAGGCCCAACTGGGTTGAACTCCATCCCCCGGCCCACCCAGGCAGTGAAGTGGGTATTTGTTGGGTCACTGGCAGGGCCACCAGAAACCGCCACCCTGCAAGGGACTCGGCGCTGGCAGGGTGGTCTCTCTCGGAATGCTCCAACCCCTTCCTGCTTGATGTCTCCTCCAGACTTCTCACGGTCGACGCAGACATCTGGGACTGGACGCCCAGGTTTCTCCCAGCCAGAGCCCACGGTCTGGCCACCTGGAGAGGGTCGGGGGAAACCCTCTGTGCGAAGGTACCCCGACTCATACCCAGGGACATCTGAGTCATAGGCGAAGTCCGTCTGCTCTTGTTTGATCGCCAAACCCGCCCCGGGGTACCTGTGCCCACTGACCGCACCCTGGCGCCTGACCAGTTATTCGTACAGGGGGTCAGGTATTCCTGCCTGAAGCTCTGCTGGGGGTAGGCTGGGCAGGGCTCCTCCTGCTCGTGTTGGTAGGGGTTCCTGGCCCCTCCCTGAGAGGATGTGAAGGAGTGGCCAGACTCCAGGGGCAGCAGGGAGACTGAGCTACGCTCCCAGAGGCACCATGGCCAGGGTGGGGCAAGGAGACAGCTGGTGGAATACAGCATCTGGGACAGGGCTACCCCTCCTTACAACAAATGCCAAGTTCTCTGGCAGAATCATGTACGGAGGCTGGAGGTGCCTTTGAGGGTGGGGGATGGGCAGCACATTGCGGGCTGGGCCGAGCTGGGCTGCAGAACAGAGCGGAGTCAGGCAGGGGCCTGAGGAGAAGGCAGTGGTAGTTCCTGGTCCGTTCCCTGTGGCCTGAGGGCAGGAGGAAGAGGCCAGTTCTTGCAGCTCCTCTTAGAGGTGGATGGAGGTCAGAGGACAGACTGAACCTAGGGGCTGCCCAGGCATCCCCGACAGCCATGGGGCACATGGGGGCTGTGGTGCCCAGAGAGAGACACGGTGCTGCCTCTGCTGGGATGAGGAGAGACAGAGCAGCTGCTTTCCGAGGGGCCTGGTAACAAAGAGGGCCACGGTAAGCTGAACCCGAATTCCCAGGGGGCCACACCCAGGATGGGTCCAAACGGCGGGAGGACCTGAAGCTTTCCCAGTTTGAAGGTCGTCTTTATGAAAAGGAAGCAGCCCTAGCCGGTTTGGCTCAGTGGATAGTGTCGGCCCGCTGACTGAAGGGTCTGAGGTTCAATTCTGGTCAAGGGCACTTGCAACCAAAAGAAGTGTCTCTCTCACATCAATGTTTCTTTCTGTCTCTCCCCTTCCTTCCACTCTTTCTAAGGATCAGTGGGAAAAATATCCTCGGGGTGAGGATTAACAAAAAGAAAAGAAAGAAAAGAAAAGATGTGGCTCAGTGGTTGAGCGTTGGCCTGTGAACCAGGAGTCTTGGTTGGATTCCCTTGTGGGTTCCATCCCCAGTAGGGTGTGCAGGAGGCAGCCAGTCAATGATTCTCTTTATTGAATTTTCTATCTCTCCCTCTCCCTATCTCTCTGAAATCAATAAAAATATATTTGAAAAAAGAAAACAAAATTGGCTGGGGGGCTTGGAAGTGGTTTGTATAAGTGAGGGGCCGTGAAGTTTCAACGTTTTTCACTTTGTAGTGAAAAACCTCTGCACATGCCCATGTGGGCAGGGACTGCCACCCTCCCACCGGCCGCCATCAGCAAGCAGCCCCGTGAGACCAGGGCAACTTCTCCAGCAGGTGACCAGTCAAGCTCCCTCTGTATTTCTCAGTTGAAGAGTGAGGGGCAGGGTTCCCAAGATGGAATTTTGCCCCCATGTCCCTCCTCTCCAGATCATGGAGCCAGAGTTGGGGGAGGCAGGAAGGAGCAGACATGCATTCCTCCCACCCCAGGTCCCTGAAAGGCGAGGTTGGGAGCAGACATTTAGAGCAGAGAGAAGGTTGGAGTTTTCAACTGGACTAAAGTTTTGAAGGCACTGACTGGAGAGACATAAAATGTTCATATCCCACCAAGTCAAAACTCTTTTACAATCTGATGACACAGGTGTTGTTTTGGAGTTTAAATTGCGGGATTTCAGGGAAGAATCGGGCGGCATGGAGCGGAACGGCCTGTAACAGGAACTTCCCCAGAGCACCCCTGAGAAGCACCTGAGGTCCAGAGTCTGAGCTACTGGGTTTGCTTCCTGAGCCTGAGGTCTGCTGGACACCCAGTCTCCAAGTCCTTTCACCTCTGGAGCCGTGTTCACATGTGCAAAGTGGTGTGAGGAAAGAGGATTGGGGGTGTGCGGGCATGTGCTTTCCAAACGGCAGGATCCAAGTTCCCTGGGAGCAGAATAGGTAAATGCCTGGACAGCACGCCCTTCTCGGGGTCCAGGGCCAAGGACACAAGCTCAGGGGTGGATGGTGAGGTGGGGTGTCTCTGGTGAAGGTGACAAGTGGTTTTAGTTTGGATGGGTGAGTCTCTAGCCAAGAGAAGCAAGCCCCACCCGGCAGAAGCCTAGGTTTTCAAGACATCACAGGTGTCCTCCCCAATTTCTCTACTCCCTTCCCCACTCAGGCAGCAGGGAGAGCCATCTGCCCCACCCTAATCTCCCTGTCAAAGTCTAGTCACTACTCATTACTTAGCAGTGGTTCTCAACCTTCTGGCCCTTTAAATACAGTTCCTCATGTTGGGACCCAACCATAAAATTATTTTCGTTGCTGCTTCATAACTGTAGTGTTGCTACTGTTATGAATCATCATGTAAATATCTGATATGCAGGATGGTCTTAGGCGACCCCTGTGAAAGGGTCATTCGACAAAGGGGTCGCGACCCACAGGTTGAGAACCGCTGACTTATTGCGTGTTGACAGCAGGCGCTGTGCTGAGATTAGAGACCATTCACACTCTCATTTGCACGTCCTCCTTCCAGGCAGGACCCAGAAATATTCCTCCACCTTGTAAATGCTGAGTCAGCACAAGACTCCTGACAAGGCAAAAAGGCTGTGTGCATTTTCTCACCCCAGGTCCTAACCCAGTGATGGCGAACCTATGACACACGTGTCAGAGGTGACACTCGAACTCATTTTTTTGGTTGATTTTCTTTGTTAAATGGCATTTAAATATATAAAATAAATATCAAAAATATAAATCTTTGTTTTAGTATGGTTGCAAATATCAAAAGATTTCTATATGTGACACGGCACCAGAGTTAAGTTAGGGTTTTTCAAAATGCTGACACGCCGAGCTCAAAAAGTTCGCCACCACTGCCCTAACCTCTTGCTGGGTTAGGTTCCCCTACATGGACAGTCACAGCACAGAGAGGGTCCGGCTGGCTCAGAGCCTGTTCTCTCGACTGCTCTCTCCATCATTCTCCTGCACTCTCCTCTTCCCTCCTAGTCCAGCATTTTTCTCTTTTCTTTCATGTTAAACCAGTCTAGCCCCCACTGCATTCCATAATTTTTTTGAGGACTGTCTGTCAGGACAATTTTGACTACAAAGAACAACGAAAAACAACAACACGAAAACCCATTCAATCTGGCTTAGGCAAAGAAAACAACTTGTGAGCCCGTGGTACCCAAACAGCCAGAGTGGGTGTCTGCCCATCTGTCAGTTCTGCTCCTTATCTTTGCGGTGGCAAGACCACTCAGTGTCCCATCCTCTCAGCAACCCCAGAGGAAAGAGACAACTTTTTCGCTTGGCTTCCAGGAGCATCTCAGCACTGAGCTTCTTTTCCCTGGTCCAGGTCACCTGCCTGTGCTTCAAGCAAGGCCCGGAGCCAAAGGGATGGGCTGGGCAGGACTGGAGGCGAGGTCGGGGGTCGGTTCCACAGGGACTGAGAATGAGGCAGGCATGTTTGCCCACCATTCAGCAGGATGGGTGCTGGGAAGGCAGAACAGCCCATGTCCATTATGAGTCATCATGTCAGGAACAGTAGGCTCGAGGCCGGGACAGCTGGGCCCAAAAGGAAATGGATAACCAATGGGCTGGTCACACGTCGGTGGCTTTGGGATGGTCTGTCCTGCTCTCATTCTCAGTGGCAGGCTCTTGAGGGGTCAGAGGTGGAATATGGGTTGTTGGCGAGGTCCTGCCCAGAGACCCATGGACCTCACTTCCCCATTTGGGGGCTCTGTTCCTTCAGTCTTGACCTCTGGCCTTCATGGGTCATGGGTCACATGTCATGGCCACAGGCAAGCTCTGCCCGTCTCTCCTTTCCTCTCTCTTGTCTGTGACCAAGGGATGAGGCCACACCACCCATTTCCAGAGCCTCAGACACCCTGATCTTTTCTATAAGCCTAAAAGGCCTGAGGCTTCCTACTTGGCCCCCTCAGAGCAGACCCCCTGAGCAGAGGAGTTTCTGGGGGGTGTTGTTGTTGGCTCACCTCCCCCTGCCTATGCCGTCTCTGGGGTTCACCTCTATCTGAAGCCCTCCCTAACAATGCCAGGTTTGAACATTCCAGGGATGAGGTGTTCAGACCACCCAGGCCAAAAGACCACACAACATGAAATGGAAGAAAGCACACCTTTATTTCAACCCCAAACCCCACCCCCAAAACCCAACACCACTGCACCTGGCCTGATGCCCACAGTGCACAGCCCAGAGGATCCAGTGAGCAAAGCCCCAGAATGCAGCATCACAGATCGCCTAAAGCGGGTGCCTGTGTCTACTGCAGGTGGGGATGGGGAGCAGGGCCCAGACCCCAGGAGCAGCAGCTGCGGGAGGTCCCTGCTGTGGCCATCACTGGTCCTGGTTACAGAGCCATTGCAAAGGGGAGTCAGTCCCAAGTGTGGGCTCCTGGCACAGACCAGCTGGCAGAGGTAGTGTGAGCACATCTGAAGGCGGGGCGTGCCTAATGACCAAGCCAGGTGCTCTCTGGGCTAAGAGTTGCCCTGGTTCTAGGAACAACAGGAGGGAGTAAGTAGGTGGAGAGGACTTGAGTCAGGGGGTAGCAGAGCTACAGGATATTGACTGGGTCCAGGAAAAATGGTTCCACAGAAATGGGGGAACTGCAGAGAAAGGCAGGGATAAACTGCCAGGCAGAAAGGGGACCTGGGGACCGAGAAAGAGGAGCCTAGAGGCAGGTAGACAGGGAGCCCGGGAGAGGGAGAGTCAGGGATAGAGAAAGAGGGCTTGAGGGGCAGAGAGGAGGCAGGCTTAATTGTTTCCCCCTTCTCTTCTTCCACTAGCTCTGTGAGCTCTGGGGTGGGTGGTCCCCAAGCTGTCCTATCTGAGGACAGGACTCTCCTCTACCAGGCTCCTCCCCAGTCACATCTGCTCCTTTGAGATGGAGGCCTGGTAACAAGGCTGAGTTGAGGGTGGGAAGGGACCTGCTCAGCCCTGCCTGCACCACTTCTACCTCAACCTAGTTTTGGGCCCCCGCTTTCCCTCCTCCTCCTCCTCCTCCTCCTCCTCCTCCTCCTCCTCCTCCTCCTCCTCCTGCTCCTCCTCGTCCTCCTCTAGGGAATGCACTGCCCCAGCCAACCCACACTAATCCCCCTGCACCAATCCCAGGTTAACTCTTCCCTGAGGCTTCACTTAGTCACAGGCCATTAGCTACCCAGGGTCCTCACAGCGGGGAGAGAGGAAGGAGAGGGTGGGAAGGGAGGGAAGAGGCAGGGGAGTGAGAGCGAAATCCACACTGTCAGGTCCAGCACCAGCAATGCAGAATCTGCCCTCAATCCCTGGGACCTAAGTACAGAGAAAATCTGAAGAGAGACGTTTTAAAATGTACATAATTTGAAAAATATTTTGTGTGCGTATCAAGGTTTTTACAAAATCTTTAATTCATCATCTCCAAACTCTGTTTAAAATGTGTGTTTTTTAAAATGCACTAAATTACTCACTATAGCAGCACCACCTTGAGGAACCAGAACCTACAAGTGCTGGACTTTAGATTTTCTATCTTTAGGAAGGAGGGCAATACCACTAAGCTTGTGGATTTCAAGGATTTTACAAATCAGACAAAGCAACTTCCAGGAGCACTTGCAATCCTAACACTAGGAGTCCTGAGATCAAATGCCTGCAGGCGCCAGCCAAGTACAGGAGAGATGCTCAGAGAGTCTTGGTGTCTCGGAGTCCACAGGGAGTGATGGGGACCGTGAGAACTGAAGGGTGAAGCTCGGATTGAGGAACGGTTGCTCTTTAGCTCCAGCAGAGCCAGCAGTTGCCCTCTGCAGGGCTTTTAATTTCAGAGGAGAGAGAAATTTGGTATATATATTTTTAAATGTGGTGTCTCTTTTTAAAAAATACATCTTTATTGATTCAGAGAGGAAGAGAGAGATAGAAACATCAATGATGAAAGAGAATCCCCTTGGGGATCGAGCCTGCAAGAGCCTGCAACTCGGGCTCACAAGCCCTTGACCGGAATTGAACCCAGGACCCTTCAGTCCCCAGGCTGATGCTCTATCCACTGAGCCAAACCGGCTAGGGCTGAATGTGGTATCTCTTGATTTTAAAATGTTAACTCAAACAAAATAAAAATCACCCCATTGGCCAATCAGAAAAGTTTCAGGCTAGTTTCTAGCCTGGTTTTTAGGACATCTTAGAGATTCTGGAATATTAGGGATCCCAGGATCATTAGTTCCATGGGCCTGAGATTCTGCATTTCTAACAAACTCCAAGGTGATGTCACTGCTGCTGGTCCACCAACCACACTTTGCATATTGAGGATTTAGTTCATCCTTCCACCCAGGAATTCCCTCTGGCTACGTCCTTGGTCAATGGTGTCTCCAGTTCTACTTGCATACTTCCAGGGGCTGGATGCTCACTACTTAGAGTGGCAGCCTGGGTGCCCGCCGCACCTGCTAAATTCTATCGTGGTCTGCAGCGATGGGGAAGGACATCCAGGCAGACATGCCGGGGCCCATGCTCTGGAACATCAGAGCGCCACAAAAGACGCTTCAGCAGGGACTTGCCAGCATGGGGTTGGCTGCCAGTTAAGTTGAGAACACTACTATCCCTTGGGTGTTCTGGTGAGTGAAGGTTTGGTGCAGTTGGTTTGCTTTTCTTTCTCCAGCGCCTTGAAGCAAGCTTTTCTCTGCACTTAGGCAAGTTATGTGGTTATGCTCACAAGTGCAGGAGCCAGTTCCTGACTGGTGGGGGATGGAGCAGGGAATGACAGAAGCCCTCACATCCTCAGCCTGTGTGACATCCCCTATTCTGGTGGGACAGGAGGTCACCTTCTCTGGGGTTGGGGCATCCAATCCCAGAACTTCCTTCCTGGTGCCTTAAGAAGCCCTGGAAAGTGGAGGAACGCCCCCCCCCCCCCCCCATCTCAACATCCTGCTGGTCTCAGGGTCACTGGGGCTGGAGGTCACATGCCCAGTGCCCTGTATCCCAAGGCCAACCATTCTAAAACCCAGCCGTCAGAGCCAGGGGTGTGGACCCCACCTAGGCCACTCCGCATTTCACCATGGAGGGGAACCCAAGCTCAGAGAGGGACGAGACCTTCCCAAGGTCACATAGCTGGTTGGCAACCAGATCTTCAAAGGCCCAGAATCCTTTGACGAAAAGCTGCACAGAAGCCACCGGCGGGTAGTAGGCAGATTTGGTCACCTACAGCAGCAACTGTCAGGACGAGGACCTTCTGGGGGTAACCTGAGGGGAGAGAGTGTGTCAGGGGAAATCGTGGAAAGGAATCATGAGGGTTCACCCAGGAAGGGGAGGGTCATGGGTCAGAGCTTCTTGATGGCGGGTGGGGGCCGGATGGGCTTCTGCAGTCATCCGTCCTCTGGTGAATGTTGCCCCCTAGAGTTCTGTCTCTTGAGCAGGGCACAGCCTGTGGGGGTGGGGGTGGGGGTGGAGGGCTGGTTATTGCAGAGGTGGTCAGAGGAGAGGTCACAGAAGGTCATGGTTACAGGGAGTCCCAAGTCTGAGTTCCTGGACCACTCCAGACCTATCCTACCAGAATCTGTGTGGCTGGTGCTCGCCTCCCAGGGGAAAGCTCTGGGTTTAGGAACCAGCCTGGCCTCCCTAAGGCAGAGAGAAACCAGGCCCACTGGCTTGGATGGGAAGCTGCAGGCAGGGCTGGTCCTTGAGCTGGGAAAGAGGCGCCGGTTCCCCGGAGGCATCTCCCAGAGATGTGCAGCCCCTGGACTCTGGGGAGAGGGAGCCAAGGGGCAGCACCTGTCCCAGCCGGCGTCACTTTCCCGGGAACAGGCCCGGTCTCGCCCTCTCCAGCTTCTGGCGCCGCTCAGGGGGTATCTCATGCAGGTTGATGCCGTGGTTGCTGGTCCTGCAGGGAGAGGGAGGCCTCAGGGGTCGGAATGGGAGTTGGGAGGGCAGGGCCCAGGTCTTGCTGCTTGGCGGGGTCAGGCACTGGGCCCGGGGCAAGGAGAAAGGCCGCGCCCTTCGCTCGGAGCTCGCCCGCCAGCGGATGACGGCTCCTCACCCCGGATGCAGGTCTGGCGGTTTGGGGATAGGCTTGTTGAAGCCGCGTCTGCCCACCAGCCAGTACGTTTCCTCCGCGCCCTTGCCCTGGGAAGACACGGGGAGGGGAGGACTCAGGCGGGCTGGGGCGAGGGCGGGTGGATCCCGAGGTCTACGTGGACCGGGGAGACCCGGGTCGGGCGCGGCCAGCGGTGTCTCCCGCCTGGGCGCAGCGCGGGGCGGGCCGGCCTCACCTTCAGCTCCGTGCGGCCGCGCACCTCCGTCTGGAAGCCCTGGTCTAGAGCGCGGAGGATGCGCACGGTGCTCGCGTTCACGTGGATGCGGTAAGCTGGGGCGACAGAGACCGCGATGACCCTGGCTCCACTCCCGCGTCCTCCCCCTGGCCGGCTCCTCCCGGGACCCCACGACGTCGGCCCACCTCCCGCGGCCCCACCCGCCGCCTCGCACTCACGCAGCCCCGTGGACTCCATGCGCGAGGCGGTGTTGACCGTGTCCCCGAACAGGCAGTACCGCGGCATGGTGAGGCCCACCACGCCCGCCACGCACGGGCCTGCGGAGACGCGGGGTTGGTGGGGAGGAGGGGCCGGGGCTGGAGCTGGCGGCTGGGTGGCGCCGCGGGCCTAGGGGGGGTTTAGCACCCCATAATCTCCACCGGCTGCCCCAAGGACATACTCTCAAGCGTACCCTAATAGCTACAGCTCCCCTCATTGCAACGGAGCGCCTGCACGCAAAGGTAGCTTCGCGGCAAGCGCCCCGCCCCCCCTCCTGCCCGGGAATCCGGAGCCGGGCGGGAGGGGGAGCTCCCAGCGCCGGCGGGCGGGCTCACCCGAGTGCAGGCCGATGCGGATGCGCACGGGCACCTCGGGCATGTGGCGCATGTGGAAGGAGCCCACGGCGCTGAGGATGTCCAGGGCCATGTTGGCGATCTCTGCCGCGTGCCGCTGCCCGTTCCGCTGGGGCAGCCCGGAGGCCACCATGTAGGCGTCCCCAATGGTCTCCACCTGAGGGGGAGGTGCAGGATTTCAGTACTGAGCACCCCGCCCCCCCCAAGTGACTGTCCCTTGTCCGGAGGCCTACACTGGGTTTAAACGCAGAGACACTGGGGATCCTTCGAGCTGGGGGACTGAGCTGGGGACTGGCCGGAGGGGATGTCTGGGAAGGAGGACTGGGCTGGTGGCCGGGGGGCTGAGCGGGAAGGGCGGGGCCGGAAGCCGGGGACCCTGAGGAAGGGCCTGTCCCCTGCACACTCCACCTTGTAGACATCGTGGGAGCCGATGATGGCATCAAAGAGCGTGTAGAGGTCGTTGAGCAGGTCCACTACTTCGATGGGCTCACTCATGGCGGAGATGGTGGTGAAGCCCACGATGTCGCTAAAGTACAGTGTCACCTCCTCGAAATACTCGGGCTCCACAGGTGTCCCCATCTTCAGAGCTTCGGCCACAGACCTAGGGGTGGCCGCGGTGCGGTTACCTGGAGGCCGCCCCAGTCTGGCTGGATTGCAGCTGCCCTCCCCACCCTTCCCCCCCTGGCACCCACGGAGGCAGCATCTGCGTGAGGAGTCGGTCTGTCTTCTGCTTTTCCAGCTCCAGCTCCTCCGTGCGCTCCCGGATCAGGTCCTCCAGGTTGCTGGAGTACTGCTCCAGCATCCGCAGCATGGAGTCGATAATGTTGGTCTTCCGGCCCTTGTTGATGCTCTTGAACTAGTCGGAGGAGGAAGCTGGTGTGGCTGCTGAGGACCTTGGCTGCCC
Organism: Myotis daubentonii; assembly: GCF_963259705.1. NCBI lineage: Eukaryota > Metazoa > Chordata > Mammalia > Chiroptera > Vespertilionidae > Myotis > Myotis daubentonii. The sequence continues at coordinate 16,940,398 of NC_081855.1, forward strand.
TGGCCCTCTCATGGGGCTGTGTTATGCCTGACTCTCTCTCTCTCACCCATTCATTCATCGTCAACTCATCAAGCCCCTCCCACACCCAGGATGCCCGGCACTGTGTCTGGCACATTAGTAGTAGGCGCACAGGAAATGAGGTCCCATAAGGTCAGCTGGTCTCAGCTAGTAATTGACAGAGCACTGAAACCAATCCATCCTCAGCGGAGGGCTCCTCCCACATCGCCAATTCCCAGGCCCAGGGTCTTTCTGCCACATTTAGTTATCAATAAATATTGAGTTGAATCAAATATTTCTCCCACCCACAGCTCCATCTCAGGCTCCAAAGGTCTCTACAGCCCCCACTCTAACTCTGCCCCCACCTAAAGCCCAGTCCTCAGGCTGCCCCTTAGGAAGAGCCTGGGCAGTCGGAGGTCCTGCCAGCCTGCCTTCCTGCATCTCCCCATGTTGCTGACAGGTGGCCAGCCCAGCCTTTGCCCAACCCCAGTCCCTAACCAGGCTGAAGGTGCGGTCCATGGAGGGCCGATGGTCCGGTTGCTCTGCCCAGCACTGTGTCATCAGCTGGATGCACTCCATGGGTGCCTGGTCCACGGAAACCAAGGGCCGGCACAGCGGAGGGGGGTTCCGCACCCTCTGCACCACCTCTGGAGGCATGAGGGGACCGTGAGAGGGGGTGCACCAGAACAGAAGCCTGATCGTGGAAGCTCAAGATGGGGGGCCTAGAAGGGGGTCCCTTAAATCAGAGCTTTGGTAAGTGGGGAAGGGATTTGCTGGGCGCAACAAGGGAACCCTGAACCCCCGGGGGGCAGGGGGCAGTAAGGTGACAGAGACTACCATTTATTACACATAAGAAGTGAGGGCTAGGATGATCGAGTAGCTTGCTGCGTCCTATAGATGGTAAATAACATGGATTTGCACCATGTTCAACTGCTCTCTTCCCACTTCCCCCCCGACCCTGCCGCCTCCATAGGCCCCTAAGAACCGGAGAGGAGCCTGTTCCATCCGTTGGGGAGCAGTTTGGAGCCCAGGATCAGGCCGGAGGAAGCCACTGAAGTCTGGCGCCTAAGAGCCGCCCCTGCCTGTCCTGAGGCTGGGCTCTCTACTGCGCGGCCCCTTCAGCCCCCAGCTTGAAGCGAGGCCTCCATAATGACGTCTCAGCACTGGGCTTTCGGAAAAGAGCGAGGCCGGGTCTGGCCAGGCTCTGCCTAGTAGCAGGAGGCCCTTCTAGCCCAAACCCCACGCGAGGGGCGGCCGTACCCGCGGGCGTCAGCGCCAGCATGGCGTAGGGGGCGCTGCGGCACACCACCTCCTGCATGATGATGCCCACGCCGAAGACGTCGCCGGCCAGCGTCCCCCTGCGCTCCAGGCCTGGGTCCCGGAGCAGCTCCGGGGCGGTCCACAGCTGGTCTGGGGCCGGGGAAGAAGGCGTGGGCGCGCGGAGGGCCTTGGGGGAACTGGGGACAGACACCCCCCCCCTCCCTTCCCCCAGCCTGAGGCTGGCCCGGCGGGCTGCAGCTTTCACCAGGGGGGACCACCCGCAGCGGGTCTCCGAAAAAGCCCCGCCCTTTGCACCAAGCCCCGCCCCATGGAAGACTCCGCCCCTGGACACAAGCCCCGCCCCGGGAAGACTCCGCCCCTGGACACAAGCCCCGCCCCGAGAAGACTCCGCCCCTGGACACAAGCCCCGCCCCGAGAAGACTCCGCCCCTGGGCACAAGCCCCGCCCCGAGAAGACTCCGCCCCTGGGCATAAGCCCCGCCCCGAGAAGACTCCGCCCCTGGGCACAAGCCCCGCCCCGAGAAGACTCCGCCCCTGGGCACAAGCCCCGCCCCGAGAAGACTCCGCCCCTGGGCACAAGCCCCGCCCTGAGAAGACTCCGCCCCTGGGCACAAGCCCCGCCCCGAGAAGACTCCGCCCCGGGCACAAGCCCGGCCCTTAGGCTCCGTCCCACTCGGAACAGACCCTGTCGCCAGGATAGGGACGAGTCTGCGCCCCGATAAGGCCCCGCCTCTGGGACGTCACCGTCCGCCCCCCTCATCTTAGAGGTCACAAGGCCTTTTCCGTAGCAGGAGTCGCCTCCAGTAGATGAGAGATGGAGAAAAAGCGAAGGCGGAGGGAGAGAAGGGCCTTGAAATGATGGGGACCCCGGGGCTGCTCGTCCGCGCCAGGGGCAGCCAGGGCGTCCTACCCTCCGCGCTGGGAGGCTCTGCTAACACCCTCTGCGCTTCCAGGAGTCGCCCGTGGCCGTGGTCGGTGACTTTAAGCACAAACCTCCCGTCCACCACGCAGTTCCGGGACTTAAGTCGCCCATGGGCCACGCCTCGGTGGTGCAGGTACCTCATTCCCTGGACGGGGTGGGGTGAGAGGCCGCTTCAGCCCCGCTCCCCTGCCCTGTCTCCCCCGCACCCCTCTTTCTGCACCTCCCGCTCCCCGCACACCTTGATGAGGTCCAGTAGCAAGGAGGACTTGAACATCCAGTCCAGCTTGATGTCTCTCTGGGCGAGGAGGTCGTGCAGGGAGCCCCGGGCGCAGTGCTCCGAGACCACGGCCAGCATGCCCTCCCCGGGGGCCGCGGCGCTGTCCGCTCCCCCCGCCAGGAAGAGCCCCAGGTAGAGGGCCACGTTCTCGTGCCGCAGCTCCCGGAGCTGGGGGCAGGGGGGTGGGGGGTGGGGAAGGAAGTTAACAGGCATTTGCCCTGGGAGCGAGGTGGGAAGGAGGCTGTTGTTCAGGTCTGGTTGTGAAGATGGGACGATAGTGGTGAATGGAAGGGCTTTCTTCTACAGACAGCTTCTCTCTCCGAAAAAGACATCTTCAAAGGCTGCCGTTCAGAGACTGAGTATGGGCTTAGTTTAAAGTTATGGATGAAAAGACACCTTTGCACGGGCATCGGGATCTGGGCAGGTTCTGATTTATTAGCCATCAGACTTGGAACGGTCCATGTCTCAAGGAGAAACACCTCATGAAGGAGAAGCCGCCGGCACCACCACCCGCCCCTTCTGATGTAACAGCCTTTGAGGGAAGAACCGGGGAGAAGCTGCACTGCTTTCAATAAAACACCAGAAATGGCCCTAGCTGGTTTGTCCAAGTGGATACAGCGTCGGCCTGCAGACCAAAGGGTCCTGGCATTGATTCCGGCCAAGAGCACATGCCCACGTTGTGGATTCCGTCCCCAGTAGGGGGTGTGCAGGGGCCAGTCCATCGGTAATTCTCTCTCATCATTGATGTTTCTATCTGTCCATCCCTCTCCCTTCCTCTCTGAAGTCAGAGGTCAATAAGATTATATTTAACAAACAAACAAACAAACAAACAAAAACAACACCTGAAAAGGCTTGTACTGGGGAGTCAGCTATGCCTGAGACGCCCACCCTCCTCCCCAAGTTCTAGAAGTAGGGGCTGAGTAGTCAAGCTGTGGTCCCAGAGAGCCCTCAAGCAGGCCACACCCACTCAGCAGGACAGAGGCCCTCGCCACTGGGCATGCTGGGAAATGGGGCCAGCAGGTGACTGGTTCCTTTTCTAGCTTTCCTTTGGTTCAATGAAGGGCTTCTTTTCGTCTTAAATGCCTGCCTGCTGTTATTAAGTAGTGATTTACTAGTATGTAGTCCGTTGACCCATACAAGTAGCCCACTTAAGTCACTCTGCGGCCGTGACCAAGAGCTTCTGTGGAGGCATCAGGGGAGGAGGCCAGGCCAAGGCTGCATGGTGTTAGGGGTAAGGGGGGCATTAAGGTTGGAGGGACCAGAATAAGCCATTTTATAGCCTCTTTGCCAACTTTTCACTTCACTCAGTATGCATCAACCAGGCCATTCTGCATGAATGAGCTGACAGAACTGGAAACCCATTTTTCATTTTCTATCATTCACTCAACAAACATTCATTGGGTCTCTCTGATGTTCCAGACACTGTGCTGGGTGCTGAAAATATAATGGAGCGGGCTCGGGGAAGCCCTCACACAGCTTTCCATCTAGAGAGGGAGGCAGATAGGAAATAATTGGGCACACAGATGAACATAAAGTTACAAATTATGACCAGCACATCAAAGGAAATAACTGGTGTTATGAGAGCATAATGGGAAACCTGCTTTAGAGAGGAGGGGGCACTCCACTGAGACCTCTTGATCTCTCCACTTGGGGCCTACCTCTGTGCCCAGCTGCAAAGAGAAGGCAAGAAAAGAGAAATGATGGCCACCCCATACCCCACCATGGGCCCAACTCTTACCTTGGAGAAGGCTGTCTTGGTTGCTGGGCGGATAACTATGTGCTGATCCCCGGGGAATTTCTTCAGCCAAACCCAGTCTCCCTGGAGCAGAAATATGAGTAGTGAACTCAGTTTCTTAAAAACCCATGATGCAAAGAGCCCTAGAGCCCCCATTTCCACTGTCCCAGAACATTTTCCATGTGACAAAGAGTGTCAGGAGCCAGGAGTTTGGCTTTGATGCCTCCCAATCCACTTGACAGCTAGTTGGGTGAGAGCCACCCCTGGGTAAGAGGTGCAGAAGTCCTGAAAGACTGTCTCACCACCCAGATGTGCTCACCAAGAGTCCTATTAAGCTAGCCATTGCCAACACAAATGTCATTGAAGTCATAGCCTTCATCACCATCTGTTGCCATGAGAGCACTGTGGTGGGAGTCAGCAGTCTGGGTAGATCAGGCTTTACTATAGACTAATGGTGAAGTTTAGGCAGCTCTCCTCAAGGCCCTGGGCCCCATTGGCCCCAGCTGATGGCAGGGCTGGTTCATGGGCATGCAGCATATGCAGTCACACAGGGGCCCACGCTCAGTAGGCCTGAGCTGGTTTAATGATCTGCTGTTGTCATCTTGAATGAACAAGGGGCCCTTCATTTTTATTTTGCCCTAGACCTTGTAGCTGGCCTTGCCTGTTGATAAGGGATTTGGACAAGAAGAGAATTTGGGGGTTTGATACAGACCCCTAAAAAGCATTTGGAAAGAAAAGTGAAGACATTTTTAATTGTCGCAGAAACTGAGGGTAGCCCAGCGATGTGGCTCAGTGACCTATGAACCAGTAGGTCATGGTTTGATTTCTTCCAGTTAGGGCACATGTCCGGGTTGTGGGCTCGATCCCCACTTGGGGGTGTTCAGGAGGCAGCTGATGGATGAGTATCTATCATCATTGATGTTTCTATCTCTCACTTCCTTTCCCTTCCTCTCTGAAATCAATAAGAATATATATATATATATATATATATATATATATATGTATATATATATATATATATATATATATATATATATATATATATATATATTAAGTTAAAAACAACAACAACACTGAGGGCTATGTTTAGTAAAAAGGGCCAGAGAAGGAAACACTCAACATTCTTTAAGGCACAAGGTAGCCCAATATAGTGAAGAATAACCTGCCCCAAGTGACCATAGTGCTGCCCTGACATATGGCGTGATGACTTCTACATGACTTACCAGCAGTCTCTGCATTCTCTCCGTGACCTGACACTCTGGAGCTCAAACATCCCCTCCCCTTCTGATTGGCTGAGCTCTCTCTCAGCTCTCCTAGAACTTGTTCTCATTATCTCCCACTCATTCCACAACATCAGATGTGCTGAGCCCATAGTTAATGTCCTCATGGCCCTTTGTGACTTTCTTTTCCCCTCACAGGCTTGCTGTTCCTGAGTCTGGTTGGAATTGGGTGGAGATGCTAGGTGGGGTCAAAACGTGAGTCTGGTTTGAGTCATGGGTAGCCGTGTCTGGAAACTCCCCATCCTGAACAATCCATGTCCTGGAATTGTCCTTTCTGTGACTGGGGAGCCATATCCCAGATGCCCCTCTGCCCCTACCTTTCCTGGGAGGCCTGTGCCCTTCAGTAACCTGAATGCTTATCACTGAGCGGGGAGGGCCAGAGGGTCCCAACACAGTGGGGGATCTTCTCAGTGGCCACACCAGGCTGCATGCTGGTCCCAGCACACTCCCCACCAGGCAGGCTTCTAGCCCCTGGGGCACTGAGGTTGGCCTTTGAGGACACCTCGCCTGGATCACAGCTAAGTGAAAATCCTGGCGCAGGAGGGATTCCCAGATGCTTCCCTTTCAGAAATGTATGACCTCTCCCTAGATCCTCTTCGGGGGTCCTATCTCCATTTCCTGAGGATATGACATGACTCTAGGAACAGTTAGCGCTCAGCCTCATTGGGGTTCAGGCTCACCTCGTAGAGGCCGATGTTGGAGCTATCCGCAGGCTGGCTGGGGACGCTGCGAATGTCTGACACACTGCGGGCGACCAGACTCGACCGGCTGCTACCCTGGGCCACCTGGAGGGTAGAGGTCAATTCAAGGGGTCAAAATATACTCTGAGTCCCGGATATATTGAATGCTCAGGCAGAGTTCTGGGGGTTAAAGAGGGGAGAGGAAGAAATAGTAATTAGGGAAGGTGATCGTGACATTACTTCCCAGGGACACAGGAGTTGACAGTTTATAAAACATTCATTTCTTGTTGGAGCGTCACACTGCCCAGGAAGCAGCCAGGACAGGGCCTGTTCCCCTCAGTGCACACATCAGGCCTGGGACAGGGCTAGAGCGGACACCAGGCCTCCTTTCCAGTTGGGGTTGGGGTGAGGGCTGGCCCAGGCAGGGGACCAGATACTTAAGGAATCATAGTTGGATCCTGGCTCCCTGCTTCTCCCACCTTTTGAGAGCTGCCCCCTTGTGGGTGGAGGAAGGTGATATCGTCCAGAGTCAAGATGATCTTGTTGGGGCCTGAGATCATTTGGATGTGAAGTAGCCGGTGCCTGGTAGGGGGAGGAGGTCATCTCCGCAAAGAGGGCCAAGGTGCATGAGAGGAGGCCAGAAGGGGATAATGGCGCTCGGGGGAGGGCAGCCATCCCCAAACCAGACATCCCTTGGGACTATGACAGCCTTCTAGCAGCCCTCCCCCCTGTCCCTTTCACATAAACTCTCCCGTCTATCTTGAGTGGGCCCAGCCTGCTGTCCTGCTGTACAGCTGCCTTTCTGGCATGAAGAGAGCCAAGCTCATCTCCTACTTACCTCACTTCCTTACTCACCTCACATAATGGGCCAGGAAGGCCCCTGTCAGCCCCATCCCAACCACCAGGAGGAAGCCGATAAAGACCAGGCCCGGATCCACTCCTGGAGGGGCAGCGAGAGGGACACTGAGGACCTGGCGGAGGAGAGGCACCCTTTCTAGGGAAGCAAGCAGTCATGCCATATCCTGGAGGCTCCTGGACAGGGGGAGGGGAGCCAAGAAAGGGAACTAGCGAAAGGTCGTGAGTTCTGCTAAGGGGGAGCATCTGGGAGCCAGAAAGAGGGCTTTAGGGGCTCAGCAAGAGAGGGGTCCCAGGAGGACCTGAAAGGGCCTCATGGAGGAGTTACAGGAAGAGTTCACTGTCTGCCCCCACTTTGTGGGAGGTGCCTGGTGACTGTCCCAGTGGAGGCTGTGTTTGCCCTCACCTCCGTTGCAGATGATGTCTGGGTCGAACCAGCAAGAGGGATCGGGCCCAGGCCCCTGGCCCCCTCCAGGGAAATGCACTGGGGTCCCAGCAGAGCGGAAGGAGCCCCGGGTGGGGTCCAGCATGTATGTGGCGAACAGCTGGTCCCCCGCCTCATCTGTGTCCAGCAGCACAAGCGGGGGCTCCTCGGCTCCGCCCAGGGCCCCGCAGAAACCCGGGACCTGGGCATCCTGGACGTGGTGGGCCACAGCTGCTCCGGACACCCAGCTGCCACCTACCGCCGCCCGAGCTCGCGCCACGCCCCCCGCCAACAAGAAGACCGCATCATAGATGGTGCCGAAGAGTGGGGATACCTGGGGGGGAAGAAGGGGCTCAGGGTGTGGGGTCACGGCCCATAAACAGACAGCCCTTCTCCTTATCTTTTCCCGGGACCCTTCGAGCCCTTGACTGTTCTCACCTCCTAGTGGTTCCCCACATCCTATTGTCTATGTCTTCCTCTCTCCCATTGGCTATCCCATCTCCTTTCCCCACGGGCCTTCCTTCTTCTCAGGACTCTCACTCTTCTCACCATTGGTGAATTCTAACTCTCCTTTACCTACAGATCCTCTCTTCCTTTTCCTGTTGGTTGCCCTGAATATATTTTTAATTGATTTCAGAGAGAGGAAGGAAGAGATAGAAACATCAATGATGAGAATCATTGATCAGCTGCCTCCTGCGCGCCCCCTACTGGGGATCAAGCCAGCAACCTGGACACGTGCCCTGACTGCAATGGAAACATGACCTCCTGCTTCATGGTTGATGCTCAACCACTGAGCCATGCCAGCCGGGCCTGAATATATTTTTAATATCATTACCTACCGTTCACCTAAAAGCCTTCTTTCCCATCTTTGGTGAGCTTCTAATTTCTATTTCAGTCTTTTCGTTCCCCAGGACCTTATGGAACCTCTCTAGGGTCCCAGTTCTCACAGTGCCAGGCAGTATGTAAAGCACAAGGCATGTATCGGTAGACAAGACAGAGTCCCTGTCTCGGGGAATCTTTCCTCTGGTTGGGGAGACAGATAAGGATGTTAAGGCAGGACAATGAGTGAGGTCCAGTAACTGAGATAGTTGTGGAGACAGGAAGAAGGGCCCTAACCCAGGCAGAGGCTTCTGGAAGGAGTGGCCCTCCCTCAGGAAATGGGCCTGAATTATCTAGGGACAGACAGCTGGTGCAGGAGAGCAGGAACAGTGCAGCCAGCAGCACAGAGGCAAAAGAGAAGGACCCATTTAGGGGAACCAAACTAGCTGGTCTGATTGAAGTTCAAAGAAGATGGAAGAGAGAGGAACCACAGACCGGTCAGCTGTGGGACGAGCCCTGCGTTTATCCTGCAGGAGAAGCCCTCGGAGGCTTTGAACAGGGGCGTGACAGTCACATTTCTGAAGTTCCAGCTGATGGGTGGGTGGAGAAAGGCCTGGGACAGGTAAGTGCTGAAACAGGGACCATGTGGAAGATTTTGTTTTGAGGTTTGGACCAGCGAGGGTGTGGCCTGAACCAGGGCAGTGACTGTGGGAATGGAGAAAGTGGATGGATTTAGAAGTAAACGTGACAGGACTTGATGCCTTGCTTACTGAGAACTAAAGAGGGTTTTTTTCTTTTCACCACTTTCTCCACTCTCTCTCTCACTTTCACTCCATCCCACCTCTGTTCCTCTTCCCATTCCTCCCCTCCACGGGCTACCCCAAATTTGGGTGGGGAGTATTTCAACCCCCCCTTCACTTATAGCCCTCTCTCATAGGGCCCTTTTAGTTGTTAGTTTCCTGCCCACTGACATCTAAATTCCCTTCTAGCTTAGTGGCTTATAGCCCCCCTTTTATGCATGGGGTGGGACTAGATGGTCTGAACTGGCATTCTGGGTTCTCAGGGAATCCTGGGTATTAGCTGGTTTCAGGAATAAGCTGTGGATCTAAATGATTACGGAAGCTTTTGGCTTCGCCTAACGACCTTTCTGCTTCTCACGAGATGTCATGGCTCTCAAAAGGTTAAAACCACCAGGGAGCACCTCTGAAATGGGCATGGGGGTTGGATCTGCACCCTCTCTCCTTCCTGCTCTCTTAAGAGCACCAGCTGTTTATTACGGACTGCACGGCTGTTGGTGTTGGAGGCGGCAAAGACGCTGGAGTTTAGGGTTCACTCCGCGAGCTGGGCTTGAGAGGTCTCATTTCAGTCTCTCGGGAAACAATCTCAAAACACTAGGATGCCCCACGCAAGCTAGGCCAGAGCGTTCACACTACCCAGGAGTCTCCGGAGCAGGTGGCGCTGCTAGTTATTCTCTCCCCGTTGTCGTCCCCCTCTCTCCCATCGACTCCATCCTCCTCTCCTGCCATGACTGTATCCACTTCTCGACTCATTGCCCCCAGCCTCCTTGCCCCAAGTTGGCCATCCTCTGCTTCCTCCCCAGCTCTCCCCCCCTCTTCTCTCCTCCCTGGTCCCTCTACCTGCTGCAGATTAAGGTCAGGGGGCAGCTCCCGCTGCTCCTGGGCCCTGCGCAGGGCGTCCAGCACGCTGCCGCCCGGGGCACAGCGGCGCGTGAGGGTGAGCACCGCATCGTGGGCCCGGCGCAGCTGTGAGCTGTTGGCCAGCACGGACAAGGCCTCCGGGCCCGGGGACACGGCGTAGTGGAGCGTGTCGAAGGGCAGGAAGACCAGGGCGCCGTCGGCCAGGCCCAGCTCCTCTGCAGCCTCCAGGAGGCAGCGCTGCTCCTCGCCCCCCAGCAGCACCGAGTGCATCACCATGATCACCGCTGTGGACACAGACGCTCCGCTCCGGATCCGCCCGGGCCAGCGGAACCATCAACCGCCGCCCCTGCGGGGAGCCTACCTCTGACTCGGGGCCCCTCCTGGACCCTCCTCAGGGCCTCCCGGGCTCCAGACAGATTCGGGGGCTCCATGGCTGTCACCAGGGCAACGGGCAGACCCCGGGCCCTGAGAGCCGCGGCGAGTGAGCGTCCCGCCTCCACCCACAGGTCCTGCGGGGCGGTGACCAGGGCCACGCGCGCCCAGCGGAACGCGCGCAGGAGGGCATAGAGGGCATCCGCCGCGGGCGTCACGGCGGGGGCCGTGGTGCCCGCGGCCCGCGTCCCGGGGCAGCCCCAGGGCAGCAGCGCGACGCCCGCCTCTTGGGCCAGCAGCTCGGCCGGCCGGCAGGCGGCAGGGTTCACGGGACCCACGAGACCCGAGACGCGGGCCAGCGCGGAGGCCACGGCGCCCAGCGCGCCCGGCGTCCGGCACGGCTCCTGCAGCAGCGCCACCTCGAAGCGGGGGCCGCGCTCCCGGGCCGCGTCCCGGTTCAGGCGGCCGGCGGCCAGGCGGGCGGCCAGGCCCGGGCGCGCGCGGGCGAAGATGGGGTCGCAGCCCCAGGGGCCCAGCACCCCCACCGTGAACACGGCGGCGCGGGCCGGCGGCGGGAGCGGGAGCAGCAGCGGCAGCAGCAGCAGCGGGAGCCCAGGCCGCCCGGGCAGCACCCGCGGGAGGCGGGGAGCGGATGGAGCCCGCCGCGCGGGGGCGCAGAGCCGGGCGTCCGGACGACCACCCGCGAGGACGGCGCCGGCGGTCATTGCCCGCTTCTGTGGCATGAACAGAGCAGGGAGAACGATGAGACACCCCCCCCCCTCTCCTAGGCTCTCCGCAACCCCCCAGTTTCTCAAAGCCCAGTTAACCCAGTATCTCCACTTCCCCTCCTCTGGCTTGGACGACAAGATGGGGTCCAGGGCATGGTCTAGACCAGTGGTTCTCAACCTTCCTAACGCCCGACCCTTTAATACAGTTCCTCATGTTGTGGTGACCCCCAAAAATAAAATTATTTTCGTTGCTACTTCATAACTGTAATGTTGCTACTGGTATGAATCGTAATGTAAATATCTGATATGCAGGATGTATTTTCATTGTTACAAATTGAACACAAAGCATAGTGATTAATCACAAAAACAATATGCAATTATATATGTGTTTTCCCATGGTCTTAGGCGACCCCTGGGAAAGGGTCGTTCGACCCCCAAAGGGGTCGCGACCCACAGGTTGAGAACCGCTGGTCTAGAAGCCACCGCACCTCCCAACCCTTCGCTTCCGGTTCCCTGTTTGTCTGCCCCTCTCCCCTTGTCAGGGCCGCCGGGAGGGGGCCGGGTCCGGGGGGGGGTCAGAAGGGACAGGCCAGCGCCCTCCTTAAATGCCCAGGGGGAGAAGGAACCCCAGTGCGCGCGGAGGGGCCTTTGCCACTCACCGTAAAGTAGGGGCGCGGGCCCAGGGCCAGGTGAGGGGTCACACGCCCTCCCCCAGGTGTCCTCCTCCAGCCGGGCCCAGGGCGGGGGTGTGGGAAGAGCTAGCCCGAGCCCTTAATCTACCTAAGCTGATTAGCTCCCCTTAACCAGGCAGGGAGGGGTTGGAGGAGGATGGGGCTTTGGGGGGGGGGTATCTGGCCTGGGTTCCAGATTCTTTCCCCCAAACCTCCCAACGCCCGACCACAACCCCAGCATAAAAGAAGCTACAGGTCCCCTTTCAGGCTGCGGCCACTACCCTGCTCAGCCTGAAAAGTGACGAGATTGTGCTCACGGACACCTGTGGGCTCTCCGTCCTGGGGTGGGAGTTCTCAGCTCCATTCCCTCCAATCTTGTTTCCAGTTTTTTTTTGTTTTTAGGATATTTTTATTGATTTCAGAGAGGAAGGAAGAGGGAGAGAGAGAGAGAAACATCCACGATGAGAGAGAATCATGGATCGGCTGCCTCCTGCAAGTCCCCCACTGGAGATCAAGCCCACAACCCGGGCATGTGCCCTTGACCAGAATCGAACCTGCGACCTTTCAGTTCGCAGGCCGAAGCTCTATCCACTGAGACAAAGCGGCTAGGGCCTGTTCCCAGTTTTGCCAGTTAAAGGCCAAGCCCCATCTCTTGGCTGGCAAAGTCTGTACCGCAGAGACCAAACCCAATCCACCCCACCTGCCTACCTTCTCTTGCCTGCCCACGCGGGAGTCTCTGACATCCACCTCTTGGTGCCTAGAACGCCATGTGCCTGGCCTTGGGAAGGCAGAACCCCAGGAGGCAGCGGAAGGAACTCTGGCCTTGAGCAGATCTGGGTAGATTCCTCCTTCCTGACTTTGTGACCTTGGGAACACTGCTTAATCTCTTGACGGTTTGTGTGAAAGTCACCGGTGACAATGAATATAATTTCCTAGATGACAAAAATATCAATTTTAAAGAAGAATGTGATGGGCAACTTGCCCTACTACATATCAAAATTTATACAAAGCTATAATGATTAAGATACTTTATAGTATTGGTTTAGTGATTAACAAATAGACCATGCGACGGAATGGAAAGCACTGAAAAGCAACAACAACACAGCAAGCCCTGGCTGGGTGGTTAGACCATCGGCCTGCAGATCAAGGGGTCAAGACACATGCCCGGGTTTCGGGATCCATCCCCAATGTGGCATGCAGGGGGCAGCCAATCAATTCTCTCTCATCATTGATATTTCTCTCTCTTTCCCTTCCTCTCTGAAATCCATTTTAAAAAATGAAAAAAAATATTTTTTTTTAAAGAGTGTTAAGGCCTCAGGGGATTCTCTGTATGTTTGAAATATTTTATAATTAAAAAAAAATGTTTTGCCCTAGCCAGTTTGCCTCAGTGGATAGAGTGTTGGCCTGTGGACTGAAGGGTCCCAGGTTCGATTCCGATCAAGGGCATATGCCCAGGTTGCAGTCTCGATCCCCAGTAGGAGGTGTGCAAGAGGCAGCCGATCAATGATTTTCTCTCATCATTGATGTGTCTATCTCTCCCTCTCCCTCTCCCTTTTTCTCTAAAGTCAATAAAAATATATTTTAAAAATATTTCAATTTTGAGAAAGACAAAATCACATAATCTCATTCATATATGGAATCTAATGAGCAAAATAAACTGATGAACAAAATATATCTAGAGACATAGAAGCATGGAACAGACTGGAATCTCAGAGGGAAGGGGGGGTGAGTGGGTGGGTGGGATGAGATCAAACAAAGAACTTGTATGCACATATGCATAACCCATGGACACAGACAATAGGATGGTGAAGGCCTGGGGGGTGGACAGGAGGCTGACTAGAAGGGGTCAATGGAGAAAAAAAGGGTACATATATAATACTTTCAATAGTAAAGATTTAATTTTCAAAATGTTTTAATTTTTAAATGAAAATTTTTAATTTTTGACCTGTAGTAAAGTCTCAAAATTGATTAGGTGTCAATGTTCATTGATATAGTCCTGAGCATCCTACTTTCCATAAGGGTTATTTCCCTTAAATCTCTCCTCTACTGTCACAACTTCGAATTGTGGGTGCTCCACCCAACCCTTCCATTTCACAGATGATGAGACTGAGGCCTGGAGACTGACTGGGCTTAATCCATAATCTCCTGGTTGTCTTCTAGGGTTCGTGTAAGGACAGGTAATGTAGATAGGGATGAGGAGCAGAATTTTTTAAACTTTGTTTTTATAGTAAAACATGTATCATATAAAATTTACCATTTTAGGCATTTTGTAAGTGTACAACTCAATGCTATTAAAAATATTCACATGGTTTTGCTACATCACCACTACCCATCTCTAAAACCTTTTCGTCATCGCAAACCGAAACTCCATACCCAGTAAACAGTAATTTCTCATTTCTCCCTCCCCCAACCCCTGGCACCTACCATTGTACCGTCTCTATGAATTTGACTACTCTAGGTAGCTCATATAAGTGGGATCATACAGTATGTCTTGCTTATTTCGTTTAGCATAATGTCCGCAACGTTTATCCATGTTGGAGTGTGTCAGAATTTCCTTTCTTTTTAAGGCTGAATTGTATGTCTGTATCACATTTCGTTAATCCATTCATCTGTCCATAGACACCTGAGTTAGTTCCACCTTTTGCCTATTGTGAATAATTTTGCTATGAACACGGGTTGCAAACATCTGTTTGAGTCCCTACTTTAAATTTTTTGGGGGTATATACCTAGCAGTGGAATTGCCGGATCATATAAAAGTTCTATTTTTAATTTTTTGAGGACTCTGCCATACTGTTTTTCCACAGCGGCCGAACCATTTTATATTCTAGGGGCAGAATATTTTAAATCCATCCTGGTCCCCATGCCAAGGCTGCACAGCCAGCCACCAGGCTGCCCAGCCCTCCCAGTGACTCAGATCAGAGCTTGTTTGTGTTTGTTTGTTGCTAAAAATGTGCTGAAGCAAAACAACCCTCTTACAGAAAGGGCGGGGTCGCCCTTAAAGGAGCAGTTGCTGGGAGTTACCAGAGGTCAGGTTTATAATTAAAGTCCTATAAATAACTCCGCCGCAGGTAGAGCTCCTGCCTGGCCCGGAAGGTCGTCCTTTCTGTTTCTTTAGAGGGAAAGGGAAATGTCTTTCTTCTGATATTGTTTGTCCCTCCTCCACCCTCCATAAAGTCATGAACTGTGGAGTCGACAGAAGGAATTAGAAATTTCTGTTTGTGGAATCACTGCAGCAGAAAAAAAAAAAAAAGAGGCGGGCAGGAGGGGTGGGGGAGATGATTCCTTAACGTTTCAGTGAGACAAAGGACTTTTAGTCTTTTTTATCCAATGAGGCCTGAATCTGAGAGGAGTAGACAAGTCGGGGTGGGGTGGGGTGGGGGGGGGGGGAAGTCTCATTCCTGAAAAACAGTTCAGGTTGAGTTAAAAATAACACTAAATCCAAAAAATAGAAGGGGAAAGCCGGGATTCCATCAAACTGCAGCCTGTAACAGTTAGAGAACAGTGAGGAGAGAACAGAAATATATAGTCTCCCTATGAAATTAGAAAATAAAATTTAAATTACCATTTTTTTTTGTTCTTTCTGCCTACAGAAACAATGCGTGTTTCTTGTACAAGTTAAAACATACGTATTTTGTCTTTTAATTGTTCTTGTAGGTTCTTCTATTATATGTCTAACTGGTTGTTGCTTATTAATTTCTATTTTTCTCTTTATAATATACCTTGGGCATTTTCCCATGTTCTTATAGATTTGCCTCATTTCCCCATGTTCTCGAGTATAGATTTACCTTATTTCCTTAAGTAGTGTTTTTCTGTTTAAACGCATATAAACATTAGGATCAGGAGATGGGGAGATTATTCTGAATTATCCAGATGGGCCCTAAATGCCATCACAACTGTCCTAATAAGAGGGAGGCAGAGGGAGATTTGAGAGAGAAGGAAGCAAATGAGAACTAAAGTCAGATGCTATGTTTCTGACTTGGAAGATGGATGAACGGGCCATGAGCCACGGATTAAAGGAACATAACTCTAGAAGCTAGAAAAGGCCAGGAAATGGGTTTTCCAGAAAGCCCCTGCCAGCACCTAAATTTGAGCCTCATGAAATTGCCTTTGGACTTCTGACTTCCAGAACTAGGAGCGAACGAATGTGCGTTGTTTTAAGCCACCAGGTTTATGGTCACTTGTTACAGCAGCCACAGGAAGGCAATATGTAGGCCTTTATCTTTTTTTGTGTGTGTATATGGCACACCCGCAAATGTGGACTCGGGATTAATGTGAGGAAGGTTGCCAGGGTCCAACCCAGCGGGTCCAGGGGTCCCCAAAGGTGTGGACGGAGTCGGCGAAGAGGGAAAGACTCGGAGGCAGCGTTCAGTTGATCAGCATGGTTGGGTTCTCTTGTCTGGTTCTATTGCCAGGTTCTGTAGCCAGGTTCTCTTGCTAGGTTCTGTCTCTAGGTTCTGTTGCCAGTTTCTGTCCAGGATCTTTTGCCATGTTCTGTCTCTAGGTTCTGTGTAGGTTCTGTGTCTAGGTTCTGTGTCCTGTTGTCTTGTTACATCTGTATTTATACCAGTTGATTCCAATCCTATCAATCTCTATTCCAAAGGTTAGGGCGTTTCTTATCTCCATTCCAGGGTGTAAAGATTATGTAGCTTAAGCATGATTGTTCGTAGTTAAAGTGATTAATTACCCGCCTGGCACTTAGTTAAGGGGTTTTATTCCCTCCCTAACTTCAGGGGAAAATCCCTACCTGGGGAAACAACCTTTCTCAGAGAGGTGACCTTGGTTAAAACACATAGTGCCAAGAAGGTGAGCAAACATATTAAGAACAGTATGCCATATATGCCAGGTCCCTTGAAACAGCAAGGATGGACCGGCTCCCGGCAGAAGGTTGTAAGGAAGGTACTTTCTCCAAAAAGCAGAAGTATATTATGAAATAATTTTTAAATCAAGTCTTAGTGATACGTTAAATTTTATTTATTTTTAAAAATATTTTTATTGACTTCAGAGAAGAAGGAAGTAGGATAGAGAGATAAGAAACATCAATGATGAGAGAGAATCATCGATCGGCTGCCTCCTGCACACCCCAGACTGGGGAGCCCGCAACCCGGACGTGTGTCCTGGCCAGGAATTGAACCATGACCTCCTGGTTTATAGGTTGGTGCTCAACCACTGAGCCACACTGGCCAGGCTTCCCTTTTTGATGATAGCCATTCTAACATGTGTGAGGCGACATCTCATTGTGGTTTTTGGTTTGTCTTTTGAAACTTCCTCTCCACTCACACCTTGCCCCCAATCAGAAAGTTGAAAAGAATCTAGATTCTAGAGTTTTTATTTCAGATTAAGAAAAAATATTGTCTTTTATTTTTTAATCATGTCTCTTCTATTTTTAGAAATCTTTCTAAAAAAATCAATTGCATTAAATTTCTCAAATATTTAGGAAGACGACTACGTTTTGCTGGTTTCCTTTCTCACCGTTGTTTCTTTTTTACTGTGCTTTCCCATTTACTGTGTTCTTAATTCTGACTTGTTTGTGAGGCAGGGTTGTATGTTTACACACACATTCAGGTATGCATACGATGAGGATGCTCTGTATTTATGACTGGTCTTGCCTCCTTCCTTTCTCATGCGGACAGCAGGATAAAATACACTGACGCCATGAATGGTTAATGGACTCTGTTTCCTCCAGACACTTCCCTTGGCATAAATACAGGGTGGGGCAAAAGTAGGTTTACAGTTGTTCCTAGGGAAAATAACACAGTCATTAGCAGATAATAATACAAGAGTAAACTCTGTGTTTCACGTACTCACAATCGTAAACCTACTTTTGCTCCAGCCGGTGATGCAGTCATTTCCAGGTTCGTCTTGACAAGGCTGTCCTTCCCCTTCACGTTGCCTTCCCCAAGGTGGCACGTGGGCATGGGGAGAGGGTGGTTGCCCCTGTTTCCTCAGCCGTTTCCTGACCCAGGCAGGCTGGTTTGCTCTCTGGACTGGTGTATGCTGGGAGCAACAGGTCCCACCTGACCTTGGGCATGTCGTGGCATCCACTGCTGCCTGCGGCCCCTCCATGCCCATGGCCATCGATGTCTCCTTGGGCATCAGCTGTCTGGGGGCCTCTCAGCAGACCGGTCCCCCCTCAGTGTGTCAAGCTGGGAGTGCTGGGTCCCCTGCGTCCAACCACATTGTGAGGCTCTCCGCCTTCCTTTCCCCGACCTGCCTCTTTCATGCTCTTGCCCAGTTCCTATTGGGCACAGCTACCTAAGGGGCTTCAGGTCTGAAGCATCCCCTAGTCCAGTGATGGCGAACCTACGACACACGTGTCAGAGGTGACACACAAACTCATTTTTTTGGTTGATTTTTCTTTGTTAAATGGCATTTAAATATATAAAATAAATATCAAAAATATAAGTCTTCCATTAAAAAATATATAATACTCTTTGTAATACCTTAAGCAATAAAACAATTAAAAAATATATATATATAAGTCTTTGTTTTACAATGGTTGCAAATATCAAAAAATTTCTATGTGTGACACGGCACCAGAGTTAAGTTAGGGTTTTTCAAAATGCTGACATGCCGAGCTCAAAAGGTTCGCCATCACTGCCTCGTCTATGTCCATGAGCTCCTGCAGGTCCATGTGGGGGACTCACCGTGCCAGGACTCTCCAATTCCAAACCAAGAAGGGAAAGCAGAACATGTGGCCTGACTTCTCCACACACCGTCCTTTTCCTCTTCCCGTGTCCTCCAGGGCCTGAAGAGTTGGGCTTCGCTTCCTTAGCAGGAAAGGTGAGGCTCTCGTTCTTAGCTGGGGTTGCCGCTGTGTCTCCCCTTCTCCTCTCAGGGACGCTAGGCCTCGCCACTCGGTCTTCCACTGAGGTGCAGGGGCTGTTTTCTTTGCATGTGGAACGCACACTGTGCTTTTGCATTGACAGGGGCTGAAGGAGCTGGAGCAACAGGCCCAAGGGCACCATTCTGTGGAGCCGAGGTGGGGCAGGGCCACTCTCTCTCTGGCCTCTGCGTTGTCTGTGTGCGGCAGGGTCAGGTAACCGTGGAAAGGGCTGGATTGGGGTGGCAGCTGGATTGGGGTGGCAGCTGGATTGGGTGGCGTCTGCATTGAAGTGGTGGCAGGAGTTCGCTGGAACGCTGCACACATTGCCTCTCTGGCTTCCCCGCCCACTCCGGTACCTGCTTTGGCAAGTTCTCACAGGCTCAGCGACGGGGAGAGCAGCACCATGAAGCGGGCACCGGCACAGCTCAAAACCCTTTGCCCGGACACGTAGGCCCTCCCCGGCCTTGCGCTGGAGCTGGGGCCCTGCTGTGCTCATGAGAAAGGTACCGAAGGGGCGGGAAGCCCTTCTGTGTGGGGGTGTGTGTGTGTGTGGGGGGTGGTCTCAGCGCTGCTTGCCCTCTCTCCCAATGGAAACGATGCGTTTCCTCAAATCCCTCAAATACTCTGTTCTGTTGATGGCATTCTCTGTGCGTTTTTGGTTTGCTGGATCGGATCTTTTTTCTTTTTCTTCTTCATGTTGTATTTCTCCCTTTGACCATTTCCATGGGATGTGGAAAGCAAAGAGAGGTCAGTGTGTGGAACAGTCCTTGAAACCAGAAGCCAATGAAGTAGACTTGACAGGATTTTAAAATTCTGGTACATTACCGTTGTCTATTTCTCTTCTATATTTTTTCTTTTTAAATATATTTTATTTTATTTTTTACAGAGAGGAAGGGGGAGGGATAGAGAGTCAGAAACATCAATGAGAGAGAAACATCGATCAGCTGCCTGCTGCACACCCCCCACTGGGGATGTGCCCGCAACCAAGGTACATGCCCTTGACCGGAATCAAACCCAGGACCTTTCAGTCCCCAGGCCGATGTTCTATCCACTGAGCCAAACTGATCAGGGCAACTTTTTTCTTTTTAGATGGTTATAAAAATTAATTCCTAATGGACTAGCACATTCTAAATTCGCTGCATGATTTTGGGACATGTTTTGTTCAGGATCATAGTTCTGAAGTACAAAGTATTATGGGAAAGGGCTGTGATCAGGATTATAAATAGCAGCAGTTAAACACTTTTTTGAACTAGGAAAGTTGTTCTAAATTAACCTGGATAACGTGCAGGCCGTTGGGACACTTGGTGGCATATTGTCCAGCATGAGAAACAATGGTTGCCACCAGGGGGCGCTGTAGGGCTATGGCTGAAGTGGGGTTTTTTGTTTCAAAAGAGAGATGTTTCTTTAAGTTTTTCTTGGGCCATTTCTAAACAGGATCCTCCTGATAGATTCATGCAGGGACACAAGACCACACAGGCTAAGGCAGGAAGCCTTCGTGGGTTCTCCTAACTGAAAATTTACGGGATCGTATAGACGGCAGGCACAGCTGGACTCAGGATTACACAGCCCCCTCCTTCCAGGCTTAAGTTCAACAAAGACCCCACTTACCTAATGGCTTCCATTGTAACCACACAGGCGCCTTCTTTCCTTTGATTTGCCTTTTATTTTGATTTTCTTCACACTGGCCTCACCTGGCGCTCTGACTCTCCCTCCCCGTCTCCCTTGCTCAGTCAGTGAGCCTCCAGACAGTGACGTTCTGGTCCGCATTCAATCGTTTTTGAAACACAGCCTCAGGTCTGTTGACCACAGAGAAAGAGTTTCGGCCAAAGTAGAGATAACATCATCTAGGCCTCAGTTAGTTTCAGCTCAAGAACAACCCCACAAACCGCATCTTTGTGAAACCGGACGAAGCAACACCTTGGCTGACATCAGGACCAGATGCAATGACCAGCTACCCCCTGCCCCAGTGCTTACCAATCGGTAGACACCATGACCTTGATCATGACCCTAACTCCCTTAGTCATAATGATTAATGATTTCCCCCTGGAAGTCATCGGGGAGTCAGGTCTTTGAGTATGAGCTCCTGTGAGCCCAGGCATGGCGCCATCTCCTTAAGAACTCCTCACTCTCTTGGCTGCCAACTCCTGTTCATGTCTTATTGGGCCTTGATGCACGCAGGCAAGGGGACCCCTTCAGTCCGGTAACACCACGAAAGTCTGAGAACGGAGTCTCTGGACTCTGACTACTCCCCAGCCCGTTGCAATCCCTTGGCAGCGTGATAGATTGGCAAGGCCTGGGTCACCTGGGGCTGAGGGTGGAGCCAGCCTAACCCAGATGACTTGGACAGAGGGTAAGGGAGGAGAGGTCTGCCGACAAAATCAGGCTCTGTGGGTGCTGGGCCTCATGGGCCTCAGGAACCATGGTGAGGACACAGGGAGATGGAGTGAGATCGGGCAGAGCTGGGAGACACAGGATACAGGGCACAGCTTGCAGGAGCAGCTTCCGACAAGGCGAGACTCCTTTGCCAGCCACTGTGATAAGCAGGCTCTGCCAAACTAGTGACATCAGGCATGGGCAGGCCAGGGGATGGCACGGTTGGCATTTGGTCCTGTGAGGGCGTGACTAAAGGAGGTGTCTTCCACGTGACACAAGGAAGGCAGAGAACTAAGAGGAAGAGTGACGAACGAGTGGACCACGGGGATGCCGACGTCGTGAGAATGGGAAGATGGGGCGCTGATGAAGAAGAGGCTGTGCTCACTGGCCAGTGGACGGTGATGTTCGTCAGGGAACGGAGGCGTGTTCCTTAAGGAAGCAATGGGGGGTGAGGAGGACAGTGACCCCAAACCTCCCAACGCTAGGGTATGTGGATGGAGTCTGGGAGGAGCTTCTGGGCAGAGGAGCTCTTGAGTGAAAAAGAAGGTGGAGGGGAAATTCCGTGACTATGTTAATGCAGGAGGAACTTGGAATGAAACAGGGCAGATTAAACAGATGTATTCATCTCCTCTCCCTTCCGAAACCTCACAGGAACGATAACACAGGAATTAAAAAGGCATGAATCCCTCGGCCACAAAGAATGGGGCGGGGGGGGGGGGGGGACCAGAGCAGGCAGGGCAGTCAGCATTCTGGAACCTGGGGATGGATGATCTATCACGGACTCCGCAGGGAAGAGAAAGCTCAGACCCAGGGCTGGCGGGACAGACATCAGGAGAGCAGAGCCTGGAGCCCTGACCGGTGTGGCTCAGTGGATAGAGCGTCGGCCTGCGGACTGAAGGGTCCCGGGTTCGATTCCGGTCAAGGGCATGTACCTTGGCTGCGGGCACATCCCCAGTGGGGGGTGTGCAGGAGGCAGTCGATCGATGTTTCTCTCCCTCTCGCTTCCTCTCTGTAAAAAAATCAATAAAATATATTAAAAAAAAAAAAAAAAAAAAGGAGCAGAGCCTGGAAGCCCTGGGAACTGGCAATGTCAGGTGCTTTGTCTGTGACTGCTAAGTAATAAATAGCCCAGCGTCTTGTGTCTTGAAGCACCGACCATTTGTAATTTCATGATGTGGATTGATGGGCGTCACCTGGGCAGTTCTCCTGCTGCACTTGATGCTGGCTGGGCACCCGGGCATGGCCCTGAGCATGGCCCGCAGTGGGTGCTGCTGGAGCTGGTTGCTCAGCTGGGCTGTCCGTTAAGGTTAAGGACCTTTTTCCTTCTTTTTCTAGAGTCTCCCTGTGGCTTGGGCTTCTCCTAGCAAGAGAGCATGGAAAGCTGCGGGTGGTTAGCTAATTCCATTCTTCCTCAGGCCACTTTCCCCATCCAGTGGAATATTGGTGCTGGTATCTTCATGAGACTGTTTACATAAGGTAGTTGAATCTTAGACAGGAGGTAGTTGTTACACCATATTGTAACAGGAGACATAACCTGAAAAATTGGCACGCTGCTGAAGTCCTACCCAGCCATTAACAGCTAGTCCAGCCCATCCACATTGTATAACCACAGCGTGTCTCAGAGACATGACACTCAGGTCTGCAGGCTTCCATTTGGCTTTTTCAGGTTCTGAAAGCAACACTGGTCTTGGTAACACACAGCTTCGCTGCTCCATCCTCCTCCATAACTGAGCAAAGAGACAATGCCACCCCTTGCTCTGAGTCTCTCTTGAGGCATCATGTGACACTGAATTCCCCTCACTGCAGAACTCATGGATTCATTCCTTTACGCACAGCTACCTTTTCTCCTCTCCATGTATATCCAAACTTTCCCACCTTAAAAAAAAATAATCCTTTATTGGTGAAAGTATTACACCTGTCCCCTTTTCTCCCCGATTGACCCCCTCAGCCCGCCCCCAGCCCAGGCCTTCAGCACCCTATTGTCTATGTCCATGGTTATGCATATAAGGTCTTTGGTTGTTTACCTCTCACCCACCCTCCCCTGCCTTCCCTCGGAGATTCCTCCCTCTGTTCCATGCTTCCCTGTCTCTGGATCCCCTCTGTTCATCAAAACGTTTCCACCTTTGAAAAGGAAGTCAGCGTGGCTCACTGTGCTGGCCCAGAGTGCCTGTTACCCTATTCTCGCAAATGCTTCCTTAGCCCGCTCCCTGCACACAGGGTAGGATTGTACCTCTTGCCACCTGGGCTGTGGTCAGCATCCATCCCAATTTTGTCAGATGAGGTAAAGACACAAGCCACCCCATCAGGCCCGCGGGGGTTCTGACATAAAGAACGGTTCAGGGGCGTAGTTAGAGTTTCCTGCCTGGAACCATCCTTGCCTCTGGTACCCACAGTCCTGGGACCACAGTATCAGGAAGAAAAAAGAGAAAGTAAGGTGATGTGGGGAAGAGCTGTAATTCCTCCTCCTCCTCCTCCCCTTTTCTCCAATCACCCAGAAAAGTGGAGGAACATACCCCGTGGCAACTCCCCCTTGGCCTCCCTGGTACTGATGAAGGTGTGGGGGCCAGCACGTCACGCCTTTGTCTCTCCCTGCTTCAGACAGCAAAAGCTTCCCTTGTCTGTTCCGATTCCTATCAGATGATTACTCTGAAGATGGAAATTGTATTTCTTGGTACAGAGTGTGTGACTCCCAGTACAAATTGGTGCAATGTGTTCTGTTTAAATCTTTTGTAGTATTTTGAGCATTTGCATCAAGTGCACAGAGCCCTGTCCAGAGTGCGAGTCTACTCCTTTGAGGGCCCATTTGCAGCCGTCTGCAGCTCTTGGCTCTCTTATTGGCAGGTAGAACAGTTCTTTTGGACATTTTGTGTCTCCGAGGGTGCGGAGGCCTCGGCTCAGCCCATCTCTGTTTGGCTGCAGTGCGCACCCCGTCCACTCATTTCATGGACCGTGGTGGCCGCCTCAAGCAAGCACAGCAGGATGGGCACTTGCGGATTCCGATCGCCGTCCAGTCCTGGAAGGGAGGTCTTCCGGCGGGCTTTGACATGTCCGACGTGATGCAGCCTTTACGTTTTCATAGTGATTTATTTCCATGGAGCCATGAGCCGTATGGCCATCCCTTCAATAGTCCAGTTTTCCATTGCCCTTTTGCATAACCCCACGGCTAGGCAATGAGGCACTGTCCATGAGTTGGTAAAAACGAAAACAGAGCACCAAATAGCATGCAGTGCAGCCCGCGGAGCTGAATTAATTTACTGTCTCCCGTTAGAGTGATGGTCTCCCAAGCAGGGTGCTTTTTGTTCATCTTGGAACTGCCACCCACAAACCACGAAGCTCCTTGCTGGTAGTTAGAGAGCTGTTCATAGGCCCTGCCAAGCGGCCCTAGTGGCCCGAGGATCCAGCACCATTTCAAGTGGCTCCCAAGTTGGCCCTAAGGGAGCAGGTAGCAGCTCTTTCACCCCCTGGCAGCATGTTCCTGTGTAACCCATTCCCATTTTTGTTATGAAACACTTCTGGGCACTGCCCTCCCCATTGGAGTGTTTCTCCAACACCACTCAAGACATGATGGGAATTTCAGGTGCAAGACAATTTTATGACCTCCAGCACGGGGGCAGTTTCCATTAATGTCCAAAAGCAAGCTAGTAATTATCTCTTAAATGGAAAAGTTTTTGGTCCCAAATCCCAGTGGTCATTGTTGAGTGGTGCTTTTGCCATAAATAGCCCTGGTCTGTGCTGCACACAGGGCTGTCCACACCAGCACTCTAGCTTCTAAGGGGGCATTCTAATCTCCTTTCGTCTACCAGGTATTCCACACTGCTTCAAATTAACAACCTGTGTGGGCTCAGGCAAGTTACTAGTTCCCGTTCAGCACGGCCAAGCAGTCCCGGCAGAGGGCGGATTGACACGCCTTCTGTTCTGCACTACTGGATGGGGGATGCATTCTCCAGTCACACTATCCATCCCCAAAATACATTCAAATAAAGAGACAGCCCTAACCGGTTTGGCTCAGTGGATAGAGCGTCGGCCTGCGGACTGAAGGGTCCCAGGTTCGATTCTGGTCAAGGGCATGTACCTTGGTTGTGGGCACATCCCCAGTAGGGGGCGTGCAGAAGGCAGCTGATCAATGTTTCTCTCTCATCCATGTTTCTAACTCTCTGTCCCTCTCTCTTCCTCTCTGTAAAAAATCAATAAAATATATTTTAAAAAAACCACACAAATAAAGAGACAGAACCACTTCACACAGAGGCTGTTCAAACATGACAACTTTCACCCAAACTTCCACTTTAATCTCATCCACTGTTGCGTTCCTGTTTCCTTTCGATCTAACTGTAGTCCCTGTTGGACCTCACCAACGGGCTTTGGAACCACAGGGTATGGAGCTCCAATGTTGAGTCCCAGAACTGTCTCTTCTCGATCCCTGGGCCATGGCCATGTTACCCAGGCATGCACATGTGGCCTTGAACCCCGGGCAGGGGCAAGGCCAAGGGACTCTGACCCTTCCTAATGTCTTCATTTGACTCAATTGTGAGACCATGGTCTCAGGCTAATTGAAGTCTGGTTTCTCATTGGTTTCTCATTGTCATCTCTGCCCGCTCCATTTTCGAGTTCCTCCAAGCTACTCTGAATAACGCCGATTTGTTTAGGGTCCCTCAGCGCCGGTGGGTCAGCATGGGCTTCCGCCCAAGTGCCGAGAGCTGCTTTGACCTGCTCCGTCTGCTTTATCCATCCCATTTCTTAATTGTCAGGGCCAGCCTGACAGGGTTGAGCCGGGCTGAGGCAGGGAGGTGGGAATTGAGAAAAGAAAGACAGGAAAGCGGGGTCAGGAGGACCCCAGTTCTCTGATGAACTGAAGCGAGTTTATTAGCTATACAATCCCATTTATACACAACACACTGAATCGGAGGTCTGTCAAGAGGAATGTATTCTTTGTTCCTCTTAATCTCTAAGGGAGAGATACAGCAGAAGGACAAGTTCTCGGTACAGCATATCTCAGTAAATAGTTATAGACTTCTTGGCAAGCTATGAAAGGCTGTTCTCATTCTACAAATGTTACTCCCATTCTACTGATAATCGCCATCCAAACAAGTCTGGGAAAACTGTGTGGGTAAGGGTCCCAGCCTGGCTAGCCCCTTCAGGTGCAAGGACCTTGCCAGCTTACATCTGGCCCCCAACACTTAATTACCGTTTAATGACTTACACCTTGCTGGGATGAGCCCCTAAACCAGCAGTTCTCAACCTTGGTTGCGCATTAGAATCACCTGGGAATCTTTTTAAAATCCTGATTTCTGGGCCTCGTCCTCCAGAAATTCTGTTTCTTTGTTACGGGGTGAGGCCACAACATGAGTAACAAAGGAAGAGCATTTCTGGAGGATGAGGCTCAGAAATCAGGATTTTAAAAAGATTCCCAGGTGATTCTAATGTGCAGCCACGGTGGAGAACCACTGCCCTAAACTCTCCTCTCTCTTTCCCTATTGCCTATAAATCAGTCTAACTTCCTTTGCTGTGTTGTTTCAGCTTAGTTTTTACCGTTGGCAGTGGCCCTGAGGCTAGCAGCTGTAACTCAGATCCTTACCCTGGCCAACTCCCTGGCCAGCACAGTATGCTGTCCACCTGTTGTATATGGGGATTTTTGCCAATCTGTGAGGCAGGAAAAAATGGTGTCTCGCTATGGTTTCATCTTATGAAGTTTGACCTTCTTTTCATGTGTTTAAAGACTTATACGGTATCTCCTTTTTGTGAACTGCTTCTT
Organism: Myotis daubentonii; assembly: GCF_963259705.1. Lineage (NCBI taxonomy): Eukaryota > Metazoa > Chordata > Mammalia > Chiroptera > Vespertilionidae > Myotis > Myotis daubentonii. The sequence goes on from NC_081855.1 coordinate 16,967,041, forward strand.
CACATCCTTTGCTCATTTTTTTTTCTATTGTAGTGGTCTTTTTCCTCTCCGTTCCTAGAAGCGCTTTGTGTATTAGAGTTAGCGCATATTTATCCCAGATTATTGTATGTCCTTTGACTTTATGTACAATCTAATTAAACCTTTTGAGTAAAAATTGATAGAGTCATATCATGTACCCTTTACCCAACTTCCCCCAATGGTAACATCTTGAAAAACTATAGTGCAACGTATTTCGAATTTTTTTTCCACACAAAAAGTTTGGGGATTTTGTTGTGATGTTGTTATTGTTGTTTTTTAATCCTCACCCAGGGATATGATATGTTTATTGATTTTAGTGAAGAAGAAGAAGAAGAAGAAGAAGAAGAAGAAGAAGAAGAAGAAGAAGAAGAAGAAGAAGAAGAAGAAGAAGAAAGAGAGAGAGAGAGAGAGAGAGAGAGAGAGAGAGAGAGAGAGAGAGAGAAATATCAATTGGTTGCCTCTCATATGGGCCCTGATGGAGACGCAAACCCCAGCCTTTTTTGTGTGCGGGATGGTGCTCCAGCCCACTGAGCAACCCAGGCAGCGCTGTGGTCGTGGGTTTTTGTTTGTTTCAGGTAGTGGGATTTCTCTGCAGCTACTGGGTGGACTGTTACAAAGCTCCTCTTGCAATATTTATGTCACCACCGGAGGGAGCAGTCATTACCGTGAATCTCGTCCTAGTACTTAGTTTAGCAGGAAAAGGGGATTCCTAAAGAGATGATCTTTTTCACAGGAGTTGTCTCTAGTCCCAAATGGTGACTTTTGCTCTCCCCAGAGCCCACTTCCTGCTGCCCCGCCTCTGGCCATGGCCTGGTGGTGTCGTTTCTGGCCATATGCTACCGCCCTCAGCTCCAGACACTGTGCGGGAGGCTCCTAACCGGGTCTGGTGGTCTCGCCCTGGAGCCCCTCTGCCCATGAGTCAGCTCAGTAACTGGATACACAGGCATGGGTGGCAGTGCCATTTCCAGGGCCCCTCTGGCTTTGGGCAAACCTCTCGGTGGTTAGGTCTTCAGCTCCGGGAGCCTCTTCCTCTCTGTGGCTCTGCTGCCTTCCCCACTGCAGATTCAGGGGCTGTGGAGTCAACTCCTCCTCAGGCTGCTATCGATCACCTGTCATTTCTGCTGCTTAAGCCACAATTACTGGACTTCCTACACTTGACCTGTAATTGAATTTTCCTGGGAACTCAATGACAAGATTGATTCAGCCTAATTGAGTCAAAGATCAACTCTCCCTGCCATTCATCTAGTCCCTGTCTCTGCCTGGGCTCTCCGAACTGAGGCTGTAAGACTATCACAGCTTTGGTTTAAAAAGTCAAGAGTGAACTGACACCTTTTAAGTACCATTTCTTCAAATGAAACTACTAAACGTTGCCACATTTGCCTTCCCTGTCTTGGCCAGTTGAGAGCAGAGGAAATTTCTGTTTTTAAAGTTCTCATCACTTGAATGCTAAAATGCAATTCTAAAAAAAAAAAAAAAATGGCCTCATTCAAAAGCAGGTTTGAAAATGAGTAAGAAATCAGCTTATAAGTTAGCAATTTCTTCTTTTCTGTTTTCATGATACAACTCAATAATAAAAAGACAACACAATTTATGAAAGGGCAAAGGACCTGAACAGACATTTCTCTAAAGATATAAATATGGCCTGGCTGGTGTGGCTCAGTGTTGAGCATTGACCTATGAACCAGGAGGTCAGGGTTTGATTCCCCATCAGGGCACATGCACAGGTTGTGGGCTTGATCCCCCGTAGGCGGTGTGCAGGAGGCAGCCAATCAATGATTCTCTCTCATCATTGATGTTTCTATCTCTCCCTCTCCCTTCTTCTCTGAAATCAATAAAAAATATATATATTTTAAAAAGATATAAATATGGCCAAGAGGCTCAATATGTTTATTTTTTTATTTTTCAATTACAGTTGACATTCTCTATTATTTTATATTAGTTTGAGGTGTATAGCATAGTGGTTAGACAATTATATAACTTATGCAATAATTCAAGTACCCACCTGGCACCATACATAATTATTGCAATATTATTGACTATATTCCCTATGCTGTACTTTACATTCCATGACTACTTTGTAACTACCAATTTGTACTTATTAATCCCTTCAAAATTTTCACCTGGTCCCCCAAATCCCCTCCCATCTGGCAACCATCAGTTTGTTCTCTGTGTCTGAGTCTTGTTTTGTTTGTTTATTTTATTCTTTAGATTCCACATATAAGTGAAATCATATGGTATTTGTTTTTCTCTGTCTTATTTTACTTAGCATAATGCCCTCTAGATCCATCCATGTTGTTGCAAATGGTAAGATTTCATTCTTTTTTACGGCTGAGTAATATTCCTATATATATATATATATAACTAGAGGCCCGATGCACAAAATTCGTGCAAGAGTAGGCCGTCCTTCCCCTGGCACCTGGGACCAGGGCTTCCTTCACAGCCCCAGCTTCGTCCAGAAGTTCGTGTGGAAGGATGTCCGGTCTAATTAGCATATTATGCTTTTCTTATTTTATATATATTTTATCCACTTGTCTATTGATGGGCATTTGGGTTACCTCCATATCTTGACGATTGTAAGTAATGCTGCAATGAACATAGGACATATTTATGAATTAATGTTTTTTATTTCTTTGGATATATACCCAGTAGTGGAATTGCTGGGTCATAATGTAGTTCTATTTTTAATTTTTAAAAATATTTTTTTATTGATTTCAGACAGGAAGGGAGAGGGAGAGAGAGAGAGAAACATCAATGATGAGAGAGAATTATTAATCTGCTTCCTCTTGCATGCCTCCTACTGAGAACTGAGCCTGCAACCCAGGGAATGTTCCCTGACCAGGAATTGAACCGATTCCCTGGTTCATAGGTCGATGCTCAACCACTGAACCACACCGGCTGGTCCTATTTTCAACTTTTTGAGGAACCGCCATACTGTTTTCCATAGTGATTGCACCAATCTGCAACAGTGCACAAGGGTTCCCTTCTCTCCGCATCCTCGCCAGCACTTGTTTGTTGATATAATGATGATAGCCATTCTGACAGGTGTGAGGTGATACCTCATTGTGGTTTTAAGTTGCATTTCTCTGATGATTAGTGATGTTGAGCATCTTTTCATATGTCTCTTGGCCACCTGTATGTTCTCTTTGGAGAAATGTCTCCTCAGGTCCCCTGTCCATTTGTTAATTAGATTGTTTGGGGGTTTTTGATGTTAAGTTGTATGAGTTCTTCATAAATTTTGGATATTAACCCCTTATTGAAGTATCATTGGCGAATATCCTCTCCCATTCAGTAGGTTGTATTTTCATTCTGTTGATGATTTTCTTTCTTGTGCAAAAACTTTTTAGTTTGATGTAGTCTCATTTGTTTATTTTTTCTTTTGTTTCTCTTATATCAGAAAAAATATTACTAAGAGAAATGTCAAAGAGTTTATTGCCTTGCTTGACCAGAACTTCGCTGGAGATCCAGACCAGAACTTGGCTGGAGATCCTGGCTAGAGATCCTGGGTAGGCTGCTGATCAACTGAACGCTGTCTCCCGGCACCCAGTGGGGTGGGGGTGGGGGAGTGGGAGGCAGCCAATCAATGATTCTCTCTCATCATTGACGTTTCTCTCTCTCTCTTCCTCTCCCTTCCTCTCTGAAATCAATAAAATATATTTTAAAAAAAAGAGTTTATTGCCTATATTTTTTTCTAGGCGTTTCATTTTTTTTTGCATGTATCTGTCCAATGTTCCCAACACTATTGAGTAGATTGTGAGTCTTACATTTAAGTCTTTAGTACATTTTGAGTTTATTCTTAAAAATGGTGCATGTGGGAGGCAAACAATTGATGTGTCTCATGTTGATGTTTCTCTCTCTCTCTCTCTCTCTCTCTCTCTCTCTCTCTCTCCCTCTCTCTCTCCCCCTCTCCCTCTCCCTCTCTCACTCTGTCTAAAAATCAATGGGAAAAATATCTTCGGGTGACGATTAACCAAAAAAAGAAAAAAACTGTATGTACACAGCCCAAGTCCAATAAAGTCAGAGAGGAAGAGAAGAGGATGGTAGGATATGAATATTTTTAGTTTTTTTCTCTTGTACTGTCCAAATGTCCTCACATATATAGATATATTATTTCCATAACAAAAATGCATACTCAGCCCAGCCGGTGTTGCTCAGTGGTTAAGCATCGACCTATGAACCAGAAGGTCATGTTTCGATTCCAGGTCACGGTACAGGCCCTTAAAGTTATACCTCAATAAAAAGAAAAGTTAAAAACGTGTATACCCTCCAACTTACTTTAGTTCTACTTCTAAGGAATCACCATAAGGAAATAATATGGGATCTTAGCACAAAGATTTCTGTACAAAGACGTCCAATGCAACATTAATGTATTATAGCAAAACCATACTGCCCAAACTAGGGGGTTGATTACACACAATTGCGGCACATACGTGTGATGTAATATTCTGCAGCCATCACAACTTGGGATGTCTGAGAATTCTTGACAACCTTGAAAAATGTTCATATTCATACTATAAACTTATATTTAACTAATAAATAATACAAGTTAAAGGTGTGAACCTCCCAGCTGGTGTGGCTCAGTGGGCTAGAGCACAGTCCTGTGCATTGGAAGGTTATGGGTTTGGTTCCCAGTCAAGGGCATGTCCCTGGGTTGCAGGTTCAATTCCAGGCCCAGTGCACTAGTGGGAGTAGAAAACAGAAGTGGATTCACATAAGAAAATGCGGAAAAGGAGATACAACACAGCATTTTCCTTGACCCTGGAACTAGGGGGCATGCATGCAATTCCCCCCCAGCGTCTTCTTTCTCTAGGATTAGAACTGAGACCTGGCCTCAGCGCTCCATGAAACCTCAGGTCTCCTTTGTGACTCTGGCTTCAAGCAAACAGGTTCACACTGTGAAAATCATTGGGTTGATAGAAAACTGTCGACTGCAGGGCTTGCCTAAGACCAGAATTCCTCCAGGGGGAGCCGAAGTCCCTAAATTCTACCCCAAACTTGAAGAAGATTCTAAAATCATTGCTTCTGTTGAAGAGGAAAAACTTCCCCTCTGCCCTCTGAAATTCAGTGCTGAGGGTCTGTGAATTACACTGACAAAAGACAGATTAGCAGGTTTATTCACATATGTATGCAGGAGCTGACCAGGGCTGGGGATCAAACCTGAAAGCCAGGTATGTGCCCTTGACCAGGAATTGAACCTGCGACCCTTTGGCGCTCAGGCCAACACTCTAACCACTGAGCAACACCGGCCAGGGCTCAATTGTATTCTTGTTAAAACTGGCAGTTGTACTCTTCTGTTTTATTTTTAAAAATATTTTAAATTGACTTTGAGAGAGAGAGAGAGAGGAAGGAGAGAGAGAGAGAGAGAGAGAGAGAGAGAGAGAGAGAGAGAGAGAGATGAGAGTGGATCAGCTGCCTCCTGCATGCCCCCTACCAGGGATCAAGCTTGAAATCTGGGCATGTGACCTGACAGCAACTTTTGGGTTCATGGGATGATGCTCAACCAACTGAGCCACACCAGCCAGGGCTGATTTCTACTTTTATTTATTTATTTATTTTTATTTTTATTTTATTTTTATTTTTTTTAATTAAATCTTTATTGTTCAGATTATTACATTTGTTCCTCTTTTTTTCCCCCATAACTCCCCTCCTCCCAGTTCCCGCCCCACCCTCCGCCCTCACTCCCCACCCACTGTCCTCATCCATAGGTGCACGATTTTTGTCCAGTCTCTTCCCACATCTCCCACACCCCTTTCCCCTGCAAGAATAATCAGTCCATTCCCTTTCTATGTCCCTGATTCTATTATAATCAACAGTTCATTCTGTTCATCAGATTATTTATTCACTTGATTCTTAGATTCACTTGTTGATAGATGCATATTTGTTGTTCATAATTTGTATCTTTACCCTTTTCTTCCTCTTCCTCTTCTTAAAGGATACCTTTCAGCATTTCATATAATCCTGGTTTGGTGGTGATGAACTCCTTTAGCTTTTCCTTATCTGTGAAGCTCTTTATCTGACCTTCAATTCTGAATGATAGCTTTGCTGGATAAAGTAATCTTGGTTGTAGGTTCTTGGTATTCATCACTTTGAATATTTCTTGCCACTCCCTTCTGGCCTGCAAAGTTTCTGTTGAGAAATCAGCTGACAGTCGGTATGGGTATTCCCTTGTAGGTAACTGAGTTTCTTTCTCTTGCTGTTTTTAAGATTCTCTCTTTATCTTTTGCTCTTGGCATTTTAATGATGATGTGTCTTGGTGTGGTCCTCTTTGGATTCCTTTTGTTTGGGGTTCTCCGCGCTTCTTGGACCTGTAAGTCCATTTCTTTCACCAGGTGGGGGAAGTTTTCTGTCATTATTTCTTCAAATAGGCTTTCAATATCTTGCTCTCTCTCATCTTCTGGCACCCCTATAATTCTGATGTTGGTACGCTTGAAGCTGTCCCAGAGGCTCCTTACACTATCCTCGCATTTTTGGATTCTTTTTTCATTTTGCTTTTCCGGTTGGATGTTTTTTGCTTCCTCGCATTTCAAATCATTGACTTGATTCTTGCGCTCCTCTGGTCTGCTGTCGGGCGTCTGTATAATATTCGTTATTTCAGTCCGTGTGTGCTTAATTTCTAGTTGGTTCCCCAATATAAGATCGAGGGTCTTATTAGTTTTCGTGTAGATCTCATTAAGTTTATCGGCAGCTTCTAAACAGTTCTTGAGAGACCTTAAAAGTGTGGTTCTGAACTCTATTTCTTCCATTGACAATTTTGTCCTGTTTCTTTGTCTCCGCATTTTGTTATGCTTCCTTGGTGCACCCCCTAGTGGTCTTTGTTCGCAGTCTTATAGTTAAATCTTGATTGTTGTAGCTAATTCCAGGGAGGGTTTGACCTCCAGGCCAAGCGGCTATGAGAATCAGCTGTGTCAGCAGTGAGAGAACTTCTGTCCTCTAGGGAGGTGCTAATCTAGCCTTTGCCTGAGGCTATCCGGCAAATGCCTCTGTGCAGGGCTTGGGTAGGGCGGGTCGCACAGGATCAACAGGGTGGGCCGGAGAGAGCAGTTATGGCGGCTCTCAGTCCTGTCCCCAGGGGCTCTGCCTCTCTGAGTCCCAGCACCCGCTACAAAGCTTGGAGAGAAAGCTGCACTCGCTCTGACCGAAGCCAGACAGTCCCACTTCTCCCGTTTGAGTCTGGGTCCTTAAAGACTCGCCTGTATCTGGAGCTCAGAGTCTGCAACTCCCTCCCGATTGAAAACACCAACCGCGCCCTCCGCCGCCAGCCCGCTCCGCGCACTCCGCACCTCAGAATTTGACTTCAGCACTGCGCCTCCTCTGAGTGTCCCTGTGCGTTTCTCTTTCCTCCTAGTTGTAGGACTTCCACTCAGCCAGCGTTCCTGTGGTTCTGGGTGATGTCCCTTCCGTTTTTTGGTTTTACTTTTGAAGTAGTTGTTCAAAGCAGCAAACTCCGGCGTTAACCTATGCCGCCATCTTGGTTCTCCAAGAACAACTTTTCTGATTTCTACTTTTAAAGCAAAAGTAATAAATTTTTCAATTGTATACACAAATTAACACTTCTCTATGATTGCCATAAGACAATGTGAAATGCTGGTTCATTTGCTGATGTGCAAAAGCCCCAATCCAGGCTAAATAAAAGCAATTTTAGGATATCAGTGTATAAATTACAAATGTCGGTCTATATAAAAGATACACATTAATGCCCTGGCCAGTGTGGCTCAGTTGGTTGGAGTGTTGTCCTGTACATGGAGGGTTTGATTCCTGGTCAGAGCACATACTCAGGTTTCAGGTTTAACCTCCAGTTGGGTGACCTCCTGGTTATAGGTCAATTCTCAAGCTCTGAGCCACACCAGCCGGGCCTTCCTTACTGTTTACCTCATGATTTTCTAAGTTTATCTTGTGCTATCTCAGCTCCAGACCTAGAATCAGCCATTTCTTGAAGGAGCCCTAGTTCCTTTTTAGTAGAGAATGGTGTTAAAAAAAGAGCTGGATGCTAGGTGTGTTGTTAATGGGTTATTATGGATTGAGCTGTATCTCCCCCAAAAAGATACGTTGAGTCCTACCCCCAGTACCTCTGAATGTGACCTTAGAAAAACAGGGTCTTTGCAGAAGTAATCAGTTGAGACCAGGTCATACTGGATTGAGGTGAGCCCCAAATCCAATGATTGATGTCCTTATAAAAAGGCCATGTGAAGACACGGGGGGTGGGGGGGGTGCAGAGAAAACACTAGTGACAACAGAGGCAGAGATTGAACTGATGGGTCTACAAGCCAGGGAACATCAAGGATCGCTGATGCCCTAGCCGGCTTGGCTCAGTAGATAGAGCGTCAACCCACGAACCAAGGGGTCCCGGGTTCGATTCCCATCAAGGGCACGTACCTTGGTTGCAGGCTCCTCCCTGGTCTGGGCCCTGGTTGAGGCTCATGCAGGAGGCAACCAATCGATGTGTTTCTCTCACATCGCTGTTTCTCTCTGTCTTCCACTCTCCTTAAAAAAAAATCAATGGAAAAATATCCTCGGACGAGGGTTAACAATAAGTAAATAAATAACAAAAAGCAAAACAAGAAAAGGATCACTGGTAGCCACTGGAGGAAGTGTCCTCCCCAAGAGCCTTCAGAGAATACGTAGAATGTGTCCCTGCCAACACCATGTTTCAGACTTCTAGCCTCCGGAACGGAGAATAAATTTCTATTATACAATACCACGTAGTTTGTAGTAATTTGTTAGAATAATCCTAGGAAAATACAGGGTATTGCTGGGGGATAGGTGAATGTACGTACACACACCAGTTTACATCTATCTGTACTTCCGTATCTATTTTGAAGACCACAAATCCACACTGATGCATTCAATAGTGAGAAACCTGGCTCCCACTGTTCATAATATTTATGTACTTGATCAACCCCCGTATGTAGTCATCTCGCACCACACCCTCCTCACACAGATGCCTTCTCGCACCCACCGCTGCCCTGACACCTTGCCAGGCCATCCTGCCAAATGGACTCCCTTCTCACCTCCAACCCTGAGTCAGGCGGCCCCTGTGAGGGCCCCATGCTGGACTGGCCTGTGCTTGTTTTCAAACTTGATATATATCAACAGTGAACCGGACATTTTCTTCTGCAATCTGCTTTCCCACTCAGCATTAGTTTGTAAGTTTATCCATATTAATGTATATACCTTCAGCTCATCCACTGGCACTGCTGTGTGGTATTTCATTATGTGAATCTGCACCACGATGGGCATTTGTTCGCAGGCTTTGCTCTGACATTCTTGTACTTGTCTCCTGGTGCACACACAGGCAAGTTTTTCTAGGGCATCTCCGCAGGGACAGAGTCACTGCATCCCAAGGTGTGGGCATCATCACATTTTTTATTTAATGCAAAAATATTTCCCAAAGCGATCTACTTTCCTCTCCCGGGCCTCTCTCCAGTAGAGCACAAGTAGAGGTTCCATCGCTCCACGTCTCAGCAACACTCGACACAGTTGGGCTAATTTATATGGTCTGATGCATTTTTCCATTATCTGCACAGTTAATGCTGATGGCTAGTTGTCCGCCCAAATCCATTCTTTCTTCGTCCTTAGATCTTGTACAGTAATAGAGTTAGAGCTGCGTACATGGCAGCCAACTAGGCTCCGAGTAGATGTGGCCCGTGACCAAGGTCTTGCCGATGCAACAAAATTGATGTGTGTATTTCCAAGTGTGGGTCTTACGCCATTGGACACGGCTCTTTTCCCTTCTTGCCAGTTGAGAGTCCCACGTGACAATGATCTTGCTTCAACCACACAAATAACAACACTGACCTAGGGGATGGCAGAGCAACAAGATGGAAGGAACCGAGACCCAGGCGGTCATGTGCAGCAGGACCACCCACTGCTCTGGACGTTACCAAACAAACTTGGCCCAAAAGCCATGTACCATTGGGTTTGTTGTAACAGCTGAGCCTTTACCCTAATACCTTCTACCACCAGAGCCTCCCCTACCAATATCAAGTAGCTATGGGAGTCCTCAGGAGGCAAAGTCCCATATCACACCCTGTGAACGCCAAGTGAAACTTGATCTTAACCGATGCACCCCCACCTTGTCTAAACGAGGGCTTTTATAGAGCTCCAAAAATATTTTAATTTTTCTCTCAGAGCATTCCCAAGACAATTATAGGAGGAAAAATGGGGGGCTGCTTGACTGTGGGTTTTCTCCTCCTCCCCAGCCTCCTTGGTGGTATTTGGTGAAGAAGCAGACTTTTCTGTGGGTACAGCATATTTGCAAAAAGTGAAAATAATTAGCTCACAAAATGGTTAAGTCAGCACTGTGCCCTTTTCTGATTTTGTTCTGGAGAGCTGGAAAATATTCTCCTGACTGTCTTTAATGTTAAGAAAAATGTAGGGCATGCTGACTGATGGTGGCAAGTTGGAATCCAAGAGATAATGAGATAAGACTGGGTGTTCATTTTGCCAGTTTTTTAAAAATGGTATAAAACCCTCTGCTACCGAAAATGATACTGTGTCATAAGTCACAGAGTTTGGTCAAATCAATTTTATGTATTTGAGGTAAAAAACAGAAAAGCAAACATCTCCGTAGGTGGGTGAAGAGGCAGCTTGAGAAGCCCCGAGCCTAGCGCTGCTCCTCCGCGAGTTTGCCCCTTGTTTCTTTGCCAGCGAGAGCAGTCCCGAGTGAGACCGATGACCACGCTGTCCTGGCCAGAGTCGGGGCAGGAGAACCCATACGCCTGCTGGTCAGGTGTGTTTATCTTTTCTTCCTTTTTTCCTCTCCCAGGGGCTAGGAAGTTACTTTTTAGGTGGGAGGAAATAAGACCTAAACATTCATTAATATGAAATGCTATTTGAGTCTGTATCCCATTATATCTATTTTGGGCCTAACCGAATAATTCAGGAGCAAATAGAAGGACTTCACAGACTCCAGTAGATTCTCTCACTAAAAACGCTCACCTAGGCCCTGGGCGGGGGCTCAGTTGGTTGGAGCATCATCGCATTCACCAAAAGGTTGTAGGTTTGATCCCTAGTCAGGGCACATACCTAGGTTGAGGGTTCGGTCCCAGGTCTGGGAGTGTACAGGAAGCAACCAGTTAATGTTTCTCTCTCTCTCCTTCCCTCACCTTTCTACACCCCCTCTCCCTTCCTCCTTTCTCAAATCAATTATTTTTAAAAAAGTTAAAAATAACAGGGCATCTGTGTGAGGAGGGTGTGGTGCGAGATGACTACATACGGGGGTTGATCAAGTACATAAATATTTATCTGCTCCTGAAAGAAAATAATTATCTGCTCCTGAAAGAAAAATCTATCTCTCCAACAATCAAATTTTTACTCAAACTCTTTCCATAACTTATTCTTTTATTAAAAAGTTTGTTTTTTTTCTGTTTAATAATACATACTTGTTTTAGAAAATTTGGAAAACACAGGAATGTATAAAGAAAATAAAAATCATTCAAAATTACACTGCCAACCACAGCTAGTTACTCTGTGGGTTTTAGCTTTTAAACATTGAACCTTAGCTCATTAAAGCTTCTCCAATCTAGCCATAAGACTGTCCTCATGTCTTTTTCCACAGAATATAAATAGAAATGTAACGTATAAAAAAATACTCAAACAGAATAAAATGAGGTTTCTTTACAAAATAGTTTCCTACAAAACCTCCATGTGCCAATTCCTAAGAGTCACAGGCTCTAACACAGACTATCGAGCATTTATTAAAAGAGTAACAAGAGCACGAAGAGGAGGAGAAAGGGCAGGGCTCATCTCCAGATTCCCGCCCGGCTCCTCATGCTGCCAGGGGCAGGGTGTCCGCTTTTCCTGCGTGCTGGAGGCTTTTCAGTCTTAGGGACTGTGGCCAGCCGGCGAGGGAGAGCCTGGGAGGGAACCTGAGAGTTGAAGGGAGAGAAGAGACAGTCAGCATTGTGTACTCTCATCCCCAGCCCACTGAGGAAAGGCGTCATGCCTGGAGAGGACCAGCATCTTTCGGCAAAGGGGAGGGGCCCCTACGAGGCCACAGAGAACAGAGCCGGCCGGGAGTGAGTGGAGTTGGAGGAACGAGTGAGTAGGAGCCCTTCCATCCCCCTCCTTCTGCCCTGCTTGCGCTCACCTCTTTCCGGGGGACCTCACCCAAGCGGGCGTCTGTGTTCCTTCTAGGGACAGTATCCCCTCGGCTGTCAGACCTGCCATAAAGGGAGCAGGATGGGGAAGCAGTTCCTCCCACTCTCCCCAACACTGAATAGAAGAACTACTCCCCAACTCTGTCTCTTAAGAAGAAAAATAGCCCTGGCTGGTTTCGCTCAGTGGATAGAGCATCGGTCTGCGGACTGAAGGGTCCCAGGTTCCGTTCTGACCAAGGGCACATGCCAGGGTTGCGAGCTTGATCCCCCAGTAAGGGGTGTGCAGGAGGCAGCCAATCAATGGTTCTCTCTCGTCATTGATGTTTTTATATCTCTATCCCTCTCCCTTCCTTTCTGAAATCAATAAAAACATATTTTAAAAAAGAATAAAAATAAACAAGATAGACCTGGAATTAAATAGGAGGAGATATAAGTGGAATCAAATACTGAGTTATACTCGGAAATCACAGCCCAGGCTTCAGAATTAAGAGCCGCAGGGTAAAGAAGACAAAACTAAGGTAGAAAGACACTGTGAAGAGACTTTTTAGAAGCAAAGAAAAAAACAAACTAGAAAGGAAGAGACAGAAGAAAGGTGGGGAGCAGTGAGAGACGGGAAGAAACGACGTGTTGATGCACATCTCACCCGCACTTTCCTCCCCAGAAGAGTACTCAATGGACAACATGCACATCCCTCTCTTCCCTGCCTGACCCATTTGCCTGCCCACAGTCCAGATTCTACCCCCTAATCCTTCCTCCCTTCCCTCCCAGGCTGGTACCCGCTCTGTTCCAGCCTCTTCAGGTAGAGCAGCAGGTCCTCAGCAGGGAGTGCCCCCCAGCCCCGAGCCTGGTACAGTCGTAACATCTCCATCAGCTGCCTCGAGGACACGAGCCCATCTCCACCTAGAGACACATCAGTCATGGCTGTCATCCTAGCCCTCCTCCCCCAGGCCTCATCCCATCTCCTAGGAACCCAGAGGGCCTCTGTTCCAAGTACTGGCTCCACACCCAACCCCTTCCCTTGTATCTCCCAGTAAACCATGACCTGCTTACCTCTCTCTGGGGAGCCACTGCTGGGACCACTGCTCTGTAAATGGGTTGAGGGAAGCTCATGGACCCGGAAAAGATTAGACGCCATGGCTAAGGGTACTTTAGTTTTATGGACAGGGGGTGGGAGGCGTGGCACGTGAGGGGCTTCCTCCCAAGATGGGGCAGTCGGGGGAACTAGCAAAAGGAAAGAGATCAAAGAATCAGGAAATGGGCTAAAGAGCCAAGGAGGTCCTGCCCCCTGGCCTTTATTAGGCTCCACCATCTTTGCCAGCTCCTCACAGTCCTTCCCACACAACCCACTCCCACTTTTCCAGGCCAGCCCCAACCTCCTTTAGGCTGGCACTCACCAGACTTAGGGGGTAACAGGTCCACAGAGGAGTCCTCATTGTTCTGGGGTACTGTCTCCAGAAGCTGGGGGACAAGAGAGTAAGGTTCCCTCAGGACCAATAAAGAAAGAGACTTAGTATCTGAGGGAAGCAGAAGCTGGGGAAGTAAGAGCTACAGTTGGTCACCTAAGTTCCAGAAAGGATTTACGAGACAGGAATAAGACAGAGAGTAAGAAGCTAGGACAAAGTATTCATCCAAAAAGGAAGATGAAGCCAGAGGCCTGGACTCCTAGAGTAGAAAAAGGAAATGAGGAAGGAAGAAGAAAAGGTGGGATGAGTGGGCCCTCTCTTACCTGGTACAAAAAATGCTTGAGGCCCTCCAGCTGAGAAGGGTGTGGCAGCCCTGGCTTCAGGAAGCCATCGCCATCTGACCCAGGGTCTTCCTCAGGGAACGGCCGTTCTGCTCTGTGATCCGGATGGAAGGCTCCAGCTGCAGAGGGGAAGGCCCCAGCTGTAGAGTGAAACATGTATGTGCGCAAGCACATGTGTATGTTGTGGGGCAGGGGTTCCTCCACAACTCAGCTCACCAAATGCCCCCCCAAAAGAGGCCTATTAAATATACGAGGGACAATGCAGCAAGGAGAGGATAACGAAAAGTTAAAGTAGCTGGAGGAAAGGGTGGAAGGAGACTGAGAGCTGAATCAGCTGAATGCTGAGAAGTATAGGTGGAAGGGGAAAGCTGTAGTACTCAGACTCTAAATAAATAAATCTATAATAATAAAAGCGTAATATGCTAATTAGACCAGACAGCCAAACGACCTACCCAATGTCCTTCCGGACGACCTTCCGGACGAAGCCGGGGCTGTGAGGGCCAAGCCTCTTGCACGAATTTCATGCATCGGGCCTCTAGTACCACCATAAACTACTTAAAGAACCAAAACTAATATTCAGGGGGAACATCGATGTGAGAAACATCGATTGGCCACCTCCTGCACACACCCCAACTGGGGATCAAACCCGCAACTTGGGTATGTGCCCTGACTGGGAATTGAATCTGAGACCTTTTGGTGCACAGGGCAACACTCCAACCAAATGAGCCACACTGGCCAGGGCATCCCTCATTCTTAATTCAACCTGGGTTGTCATGTTTGCACCACACAGAGCACCTCCATCCACACAAGTTGCACACTCCCAAGGTTAGCCAATCTAAGGGATTGTTGCCAACCCATCAGATTGCTTCTCTTTAAAATGGACCTAAGGAACAGACACCATGGTCTCTGTAAGGTTATCTAGCGTCTTGGCTGGTCAAATCCATGTTCAAGCTAAAGTTACGAGAGCTACAGTCCTGAGCACAGGAAGTGCTGGTCTACCTAGAGAGAGAAGCAGATGTGCAGGGAGAGGCAGTCAAGAGCCCATGCAAGTCCGAAGGGAGGAGCAGCAGCCGCCTCAGCCCCTGATAGCGCTGCTGGGTCCAAACTCCAGTTCTCATTAGGTCCAGATACATCACATTTCCATGAGCTCTCCCTGCCTTTATTCAAACCAACTTGAGTAGATTTCTACTCCTTGCAACCTAAGGTCACTCAGACATCTAAATACTCAAGTCCCAGACAGAAAAGCAGCGAGGTAAGAGGGAGCCAATTAATGCAGGTAAGGGGAACCCAAAGATGCCTGCCCCAGTTACCTGAAGAGGAAGTGAGATCTGGCTTTGGCTCCAGGGGCTGGAAGGAATGCTGGCTCTGGAAAGGGGGGTCCAGCAGGAGGCTAAGGTCTGGGGAGGAGCTGCCGAGAACAGGTGGAACTCCAGGCAGCTCGTCCCTGCCTTCCCGGCTCTGCTGCAATACAGGCTTTAGGGCCACGGCCATGGGAGGCACAGTCCAGTTCCTCCTCTCCCCCTTCTCACGTTCCTGAGGCCCAGGGCTGGAGGGGCAGGCGGCTGGGGCCTGGGCATAAGAGGGAGGCACAAAGAAGGGTCAAAGCCGAGTGCATTTAAAGAGGCAAGACACTGTACAGATTACAAATCAGTAGAACTTCCTTAAAAGAAGATGATAGTATCTATCAAATTTTAAAATGCTTATTTTTGATCTTACAATTCCATTTCTAGAAGTTTTATAGATATATTTGCACAAAAACATCGATTGATGATATTTATTGCAGCAATTTGTAGCATGTAGCAAAATATAGGCAACAACTTTAAATTCCACCAATAAGTACTTAAATAAAAAATTATACAACAGTGTAAAGAAGGCTACCATTTGTGGGGGGAGCACTCAAGACACCAGTAACAGTGGTTCTTCTGGGGAGAGGAATGGGGAGACTGAGGTGCAGATATGGGATGGAGGTTACTTTCACTGTGTACCTTTTTGATCTGTTTGGATTTTTTTCTTACCATGTGCATGCTACCACCTATTCAAAAAAACATTTTAGCTAATAATAAAAATTTCGTAATTAAAAGAAGGAAGCAGGAGATGCCAACATAAGACGGGTCAAGGGTGAGACTCTCAACCCTACTCTAGGGCAGGACTTAGCAATAATTTTGGCCCTTAACACCATAATTCAACTACCATTTGGCAAGACTAATATCATGTGTTCCTCACCACCTCTTGGGTGGAGAGGAGAGAGTTAGGCCCAACGCAGTGAGGCCAGTCTGGGTGAGCTATGGCCATGGAAAAAAGATTTCTTTTGACGAAACAATTATTTCTGGGAAAAGCACACAGATTTAAAAAAGATAAAAAATGCAGGTCCAAGGACCTGAACTTAGGAGTTCCCTTGGGAGGAAGCTAGATTTCCAAAGAAGGGATCTAGACACAACTCTGAGCGGCTTAGCTTAAGGGGTAATGCCTACTGGGGGGTTGGCAGGCAGGGTAGAGGTGCCCAGCAGGTGGTTTGCCTCCTCCCAGTGGGCCTGCAGCATGGCTTGGAGTCGCTCTACCAGCTCGGCCCGCTGTTCCTCCAGCTGCTGGTTCCTACTCTGCAGTTCCCGCACTCGCGCCTGCTCCCGGGCCAGTCTGAAGAAAAGACGGGAGAGCTGACGTAGGGAGCCTTTGAGAAAGCAGACTTGGAATAAGAGGAACCAAAACGGAATGTCAGAGACATCAGAAATCCTGACAGGAGGTGGAGCCAATGCAGAAGAGGAAGGTCTATGGAGGGCAGCTCTCACCACTCCCAGGCTGGGCTCTGCGCGCAGGGAACGGACCAGGCCTCCAAGGGGTGCGCCCAGGACCAGTACCTGAGCTCATAGTCCTGAGCCACCTGCTGCTGCCTTTCCTCTCGTTCTGCCATTTCCACCTTGAACTGAGCCAACTGAGTGGACAATTCCTGCTGGTGCTGCCCACTGAGGTCCTGCAGCTGCTTCCTAAGAGGACACGGGTGAGACGAGAAAACTGAACGTGGAGACAGAAGCCAGCATGTGTGCCTGTGAGACAGCCAGCCACAGGCAGCCAGCAGGACACAGCACAGCGGGCTCAGGAAGAGACGAGGACAGAGCTGGTGCCTTCGGATGGGCTCCCCAGAAGCAGAGGCTGAGATGAGGATTTATAGGAAAATAATTCACTTAAGAAGCATTTTCAAAAAAAAAAACTGGTAGGAGAGTGGGGAAGAGGGGAAGGGAGACTGGGATGGGAAGGAGGCTCGATCCCACAGGGCAGCTCTGGAGATGGAGTAGGTCACAGCTCATCATTGTCCCTTCAGTCACTGGGTAAAGGCTACGCCCTCTGGGAGGAAAGTCATCAAGCACTCTGGCTCTCTGTGCACCTGTAGGCAGCTGTCCCCAGGTGTGGCAGCCAGCACGTGGGAAACAAGGGCTCGGAGAGGATGTGGGCGGGGCACGAACGGCACCTGTGTGGCCGAGGAGGGCCAGCATCCAGGAAGGCCCAGTACCTGTGCTGTTCCCTCAGGGAAGCTGCTTGCCGCAGGCTGCTCTCCTGAGCCTGGGCCAGCCGCTCTGTCACCCGCTGCTCCAGCTGCACAGCCAGCTCTGACTCCAGCTGGATCCGCTGGCTTTCATACCGGGCCTGGGAGTGAGGAAGGTGGGTAATAGCTCAATTCTGTTTGGAATTAAGAGAGGACCGATGATAGAATGTAGACAAAAACCCATGTGCCAACATGTCCCCTCACATGCCCAAAAGGACATGTCAAGAGCTTTGCCACGTGAGTGGAAGAGGTTCCCTTTCCTTTTAGACCTTTCCTTCTCAACCTTCTGGCCCTTTAAATACAGTTCCTCATGTTGTGACCCAACCATAACATTATTTTTGTTGCTTCTTCATAACTGTAATGTTGCTACTGCTATGAATCGTAATGTAAATATGTGATATGCAGGATGGTCTTTGGCGACCCCTGTTGAGAACCGCTGTTTTAGATCATGAAGTACTCACACCTTATGTGTACACAAAGCTGAAAATGACTCTGGACAAAAGAAATGTATTTTTTTCAACCAAAATAAATGTTACGTAGAGTAATCAAATTTGTCATGTGTCAGAGGTAACAGTACCTGACAGTCAATAAATGTCAGTGTCCCTTCCTCCTAAAGCAGAACCAGGCTATATCACTCTCTCCATTTTCTCATATTTCTTTTTCAACTCACTGAGATGATTTCTACTTATAGTATACGTCATGAAAGAATTTAATGTTTAAGTCCAACACTGGTGCTTTCTCAGTCTTATGTGGTCTTGCTGCAACATCTGCCCCCTACACCAACCCTTCCCTCTAAAACCATGTTCCCTTGGCGCCCATGATGCCGCCTGCCACCATCTCCGTGTTTTCATTCTATCTGGCTGCTCCTCGGACTCAGCTGATTGCTCTTCTTCCTTCTGTCCATAAAGGTTCAATGCTTCCTTCAGTCCTGTCCTCAGCCTTCTTTTGACCTCGCACTAACACTCCGGCCACTGATGCTTCTGCATGTGTATAATCAATGTTTGGCCTTTAGGCCGTGTTTTTTTGCTGCCATTTATACTTTGAACACTTTCTCAATCTCTCTCTCTTTAGCCTAGACCTGTGGTCGGCAAACCACGGCTCACAAGCCACAGGCGGCTCTTTGGCCCCTTGAGTGTGGCTCTTCCACAAAATACCACGTGTGGGCATGCATGTACAGTGCGATTGAAACTTCGTGGCCCATGCGCAGAAGTCGGTATTTTGTGGAAGAGCTGGTATTTTGTGGAAGAGCCACACTCAAGGGGCCAAAGAGCCGCCTGTGGCTCGTGAGCCGCAGTTTGCCAACCACAGGCCTAGACCTTTCTTCCAGGCGTTAAGAATGACTATTGAGCCCAGGCAGCATGGCTCAGTGGTTGAGCATCGACCTATGAACCAGGAAGTCATGGTTCAATTCCCGGTCAGGGCACATGCCTGGGTTGCGGGCTCAATCCCCAGTGGGGATAGCCGATCAATGATTCTCTGTCATCATGGATGTTTCTATCTCTTCCTCTCTCTTCCTCTCTGAAATCAATAAAAATAGATTTTAAAAAAAAGAACAACTATTGAATAACTATTTGGATACACTTCAAACACAATACATCCAAAATGAGCTTATTTGGTTTTTTACCCTCAAACCTTCTGTCCCTATTATATTTCTTGCCCTAATTAATGACACCGATCTCCACTGAAACACGCAAGCTATTTGAAACCTGGAGTTATCCTTGACTTCTCCTATTTCTTTACCCCTTCCAACTGATCGTTCCATTCTATTTCCTTAACATCTAATTTACCCCTCCACTCACCACTACGTTAATTCAATATCATTTCAAGTCTAATTGACCTCATTGCCTCTACCATACCCTCTCTCCTCTCCCATTCTGGCCCCAATAGATCCTCCCCTTCGTGGCTGGTTAAGTATCCAAAAATACAAAAATGTGCAATTTATTCCCTTGTTTGAAAACCTTCAAATGTCCCAACTGCCTAAAAAAGTTCTAGCTACTTAACATGACTTACAAGGCCCTTTATGATTTCCCACCACCCATCTACCTCACTGATCCCAAATACGTCCCAATCATACCAAACTCTTGCACTAACCTAAATTGTTTAAAAAATGTTTTAAATTGTAGTAAGAAAATCATAATATGAAATGTACCCTCTTAATCCATTTTAAGTGTACATTTGAGTAGTGTTAACTATATTGTTGTGTAGATTTCTAGAACTTTTTCATCTTGTAAAACTGAAACTCTATATCCACTAAATGATGACCTCAATCCTGGCAACCAGCATTCTACTTTCTGTTTCTATGATTTTGACTCTAGATATCTTGTTACCTAATTTCTTTTTTTTTAAATATATATTTTATTGATTTTTTTACAGAGAGGGAGGGAGAGGGATAGAGAGTCAGAAACATCGATGAGAGAGAAACATCAACCAGCTGCCTCCTGCACACCCCACACTGGGGATGTGCCTGAAACCAAGGTACATGTCCTTGACCGGAATCGAACCTGGGACCTTTCAGTCCACAGGCCGATGCTCTATCCACTGAGCCAAACCGGTTACGGCTACCTAATTTCTTTAATGAAAAAAAAAAATAATTATATATATATTCCCTTTAAGCCAGCAATTCCACGTTTAGGAATCTGTCCTATAGAAGGGGTACCAAAGACTATGCATAATGATGTTCACTGCAGCACTGTTTTTATAGTGAAAAATTGGTATCCGTGTAAACTTCTCTTCAAAAGAAAAATGCTTAAGTAACCTATGATTCATCTATTCCTTGCAGTATTATATAACCCTTAAAAAGAATGATATACATCTGAATGTGCTGACATGGAAAGGTGTCTATGATCTGAGGTTAAAAATCTAACAAGTTGCAGCAAATACACAGCATGTTCACATATTTTTAATGCACCAGCCCATAAATGAGAAGGCTCTGGAAGGAGGCACACCAAATGGTGTGATAAGAGGAAGCAATCAATGCTTTTTACTTTAGTACTAGAGGCCCGAGATGCATGGAATTCGTGCAAGATTAGGCCTTCCTTCTCCTGGCTGCTGGCACCAGCTTCCCTCTGGCTCCTGGGACCTGGGCTTCCCTAGTAGCCCCGGCTTCATCCAGAAGGATGTCTGGTCTAATTAGCATATTATGCTTTTATTATTATAGATATTTGAACCTGTGGTACAGATAACTTTCATTGTATTTAAAAAACAATTTTTAAAGTTCTCTGAGAATTCTACTTTGAGCCATACATGTAGAATTGATGCTCCTTTTTTTGTCTTTGATATTTATCTCTGATAATTAAACTTTGATAATTTAGGTATGCATGTTATTATTTCTAAAGTAACCCATATACAAGCAAACAAACAAACAGAAATTGAGTTTATGACTTTGAAACTAGCTGAGGAAGAAAAATGTCAATGAGTAAAATGAGCGAAAAGTAATGAATCTAAAAGATACAAGAAAGGAGAGAAAAATAAACACTGAATAGGCAAGACAAAATAAGATATAAAGTAAAGCACCGATCCAACTATGAATAAATAGATTAAATGCTAATGAACCTCATGCTCTGACTAAAATACAAATATATAAAAGTTGAAAGTAAAAAGATTAGAAAAATATTTGCCAGGAAAATTCTATTTTTAAAAGAAAGGTTGGCAGAGCTCGATTAATATTAAGCAAAAATACACCCTAAGGCAAAAGCATTATAAAAGATAGTCACCTCGTAAGGATAAAACATCCAATTACCAGAAAATGATATAACAATTTAAAAATTTATATGCATCTAATAACATAGCCACAAAATGTATAAAGCAAAATTGACAGACTGCAGGAAAAATAGACAAATCCATACTAAGGAGATTTAACAGAAAAAAATCTATATGGTTATATTGGTCTCAACAGTTAACAAACTAGACACACATTCAAAACTGCACCCCCAAAAAAACACAAAAAAACAAAAAAACTGCACCCAAACACTATACATGTTCTCAAACACACATGAAACATTTAGAAAAGCTGGCCATAGATTAATGCTGGGAGCCGGTCCATCCTTGCTGTTTCAAGGGACCTGGCATATATGGTATACTGTTCTTAATATGTTTGCTCACCTTCTTGGCACTATGTGTTTTAACCAAGGTCACCTCTCTGAGAAAGGTTGTTTCTCCAGGTAGGGATTTTCCCCTGAAGTTAGGGAGGGAATAAAACCCCTTAACTAAGTGCCAGACGGGTAATTAATCACTTTAACTACGAACAATCATGCTTAAGCTACATAATCTTTACTCCCTGGAATGGAGATAAGAAACGCCCTAACCTTTGGAATAGAGATTGATAGGATTGGAATCAACTGGTATAAATACAGATGTAACAAGACAACAGGACACAGAACCTAGACACAGAACCTAGAGACAGAACCTAGCGAGAGAACATGGAAAAAGATCCTGGACAGAACCTGGCTACAGAAATTGGCTGGAGAATCTAGACAGAACATGGCAGGAGAACCTGGACAGAACCTGGCGACCGAACCTGGCTGGAGAACCTACAGAACCTGGCAATAGAACCAGGCAAGAGAACCCAACCATGCTGATCAACTGAACGCTGCCCCCGAGTCTTTCCCTCTTCGCCGACTCCATCCACACCTTTGGGGACCCCTGGACCTGCTGGGGTTGGACCCCAGCAGATTAAGAGATAAAATAAATCTTAAATAATTTAAATGATAAAAAAAGGATATTCTCCCATGAAGTCCAAAAGAAACTCTCAAATAATATGAGGTGGGAAAGGGAGAAAGAAGAAGAGGGTGGGAAGAGGAAAGAGGTTGAGAGAAGAAAAGAGAGAGAGAGAGGGAGTGTGCAAGCCTAACCAAGTTAGCAAGCATGGCTCAGCAGTTAAGCGTTGACCCATGAACCAGGAGGTCACGGTTTAATTCCTGGTCAGAGCATATGCCTGGGTTGTGGGCTTGATCCCCAGTGCATGAGGCAGCCAATCCATGATTCTCTCTCATCATTGATGTTTCTATCTCTCCCTCTCCCTTCCTCCCTCTGAAATCAATAAAAAAATTTTTTTAAAAAGACTGTAGCAATTAGTCTTAAAAAAAATTGCATGTCAACTGTAATTGAAAAAAGGTAGTTATCATCATAAATAAACTAAATAGGGAATTTTGTATATGCCTATGATTAATAAAACAAAACAAAAAGCCATGATCCACCTATATATTTTCTTTTTTTAAAATATATTTTATTGATTTTTTACAGAGAGGAAGGGAGAGGGATAGAGAGTTAGAGATACCAAGAGAGAAACATCGAGATCAGCTGCCTCCTGCACACCCCCTACTGGGGATGTGCCCGCAACCAAGGTATATGCCCTTGACCGGAATCGAACCTGGGACCCTGCAGTCCGAAGGCTGGTGCTCTATCCACTGAGCCAAACGGGTTAGGGCCACCTATATATTTTCTATAAGAGACTCACTTTAAATACAAAGATGCAATAGGTTGTAAGTAAAAAGATAGTTCATGCCAATAGTAACCAAAAGAGAGCTCAGGAGCTATATTATTGTGGGAGAAAATAAATTTTAAGTCAAAAACAGTTATATCAAGAAGATATTAGCACCCTGGCCAGTGTGGCTCAGCTGGTTGAGCATCAACCCATGCACTGAAAAGTTGCCAGTTTGATTCTTGGTCAGGGCACATGCCCAGGTTGCAGGTTCAATCCCTTATCGGGGTGTGTATGGGAGGTGATGATCGATGTTTCTCACATTGATGTTTCTCTCTCTCCCCCCTCCTCTCTAAAATAAATAAAAACATGAAAAAATGTAGAACAATTATAAACATTTATGCACCTAAGAGTGCCCCCAAATACATTAATAATCGACAGTAATAAAGAGAGAAATAGACAGTTCTACAATAATAGTTGGAGACTTCAATACCCCACTTTCAGTAATAGTAGAACAATAAGGAAATAGAGGGCTTGAACACTAAAGCCAGGCACTATTCTGGAATTCTACAATAAATAGACAAAAATCCTTGCTTTCATGGATCTTACAGAAAACAAACAAGATTTTAAAAGGTATGCTACGTAGTATATTAGGAGGAAAGTTAAACAGGGAAGGGAAATGGATTGTCAGAGGTTGCAGATTTTACTCAGTGTGGTTGGGGAAGACCTCACTAAGAAAATGACATTTGAGTAGTTCTTACCCTCAATTATCGTTTACCATACTACTTCACAAATGTGTGCACTAGACAAATTCCCTCCTGGCTGGAGAGCTCCTTGTTGGCAAGGGCTGATCCCGGCTGCTAGCACAGAGCTTACATGGAGGGGCTATTCAACAGGCTTACTGAATACACAAGTACACACATACATCTAGCACCAATTCAGGAGTGACAGCAGCTTATAAACTGCTACTTATAAGTTGTTTACTAACATCTATACCGTTGGTCTCCATGATAAATTACTTTCCATGTGGTCAGTCCTCCAACTCAATGAGACAGTGAAAGAAGTGTGCTTGTTCAAACACTGGTCTAACTAACCCAGAAATTGAATATCTTCTTTAAGTCAACCACTAATAAGGGAAAGAAGTCTCTGAGATGGACTTGCTCTCAGAAACTTATTAATTTGTCCTTAACACACATTTTACACATAAAAACAAAGGCCCATAAAAGTCTAATTAGAAACGTGTTTGCCATGACTCTGAAAGGTCACGCTGCTTCAGAGTTCCTTCCACTGACCTGCACCAAGCTCATTTCCAGCTGCAGGGCGTCTCTCTCTCTCCGGGCTGTATCCAGCTCTCCTTCTACCCGTCGCATCTCGGCCTGCACCAGTGCCAGCTGCTGCTGGGCCTCCCGGGCGGCCTGGGCTTCCCTCTGCACGTTCCCCTGAGAAAGGGGAATCACACTTCAGTACACACCGAATTTCCTGTCGCCCGGTTACCTCTATTCCCCAATTCACCCCCCCCCCAATACCCGAAAACCCAAGCTTCCTTTCCCTCCCTTCACATGTGATCTAGTGTCTAATCTCTGTTTAACCTTACGCTTTGGTTTTCGTGTATTTGATGCCCAAGCCCTTCTAGCTGGCCCTACAATCTCCACCTTGTCTCCCACATATAGTTCTTCACTCTCCATCCCAGCCCCGTACACCCCACACTCTGACATCCCATCTTATTCAATTATCTTGCCCTTCATCTGTCCCCATTGGCCAACTGCTGCTTTTACCTTTTCCCTTTCCAGCTGAGCCTGGCTCTCCTGCTGCAGGGCCTGGGAGCGCTCCTTCAGCTGGCGCTCTTGCTGGGCCCAGGTCTGCCGCTCTTCTTCTAGGGCAACTTGCAGTGTCTCCAACTGTCGGTGCTCACTGATCTGCCCAGCACGAGCCTCATCCCGTTCTTGCTGCAGCGCCCGGCACTGCTGCTGTTCTAGCTCCAGGCTCAAGGTCAGAGCTTGCCTTTCCTCTTCCTATGGTCCCAGGATAAAACCAAGACCCTCAGCATGCCCTCAAGAGACCAGCAATCTGCCCCTCCGCCCCCATACAATGTGCCTGCTGAGAAGTATGTCCATTAAAAATACAAAAGCTGACAAGCCTACAGGATTATAATATGATAAGAGCTTTTGTTCCAGAAATCGCAGTTTGAATCCCAGCTCTGTCATTTACTACGCGTGAAATGGGCAGGCATAATATTAGGGTCTACCTTGTGAAGATTAAAGTAAAAAGTGTATGTAGCCCTGGTCGGTGTGGCTTAGTTGGTTGGGCATCATCCCATGCACCAAAAGCCTGCCGGTTCGATTCCTGGTCAGGGCACATGCCCGGGTTGCGGGGTCAATCCCTGGTAGGGGGAGTGCAGGAGGCAGCTGATCGATGTATCGCTCTCGCATTGATATTTCTCTCTCTCACCCTCTTCCTCTCTCTCAAAAAATCAATTAGAAAATCCTTTGGGGAAAAAAAGTATATGTAAAGCATTTAGCACTTAGTAAGTTTTCAATATATAAAAGCTATCACCATCATAAAAAATTCCACAAAGAATAAAAAACCCAGCCTACTATCATGTACTAGCCAACCAGCAACCTTCATAACACGGTTGGATGTAGCCTGTTAAGATTTTAAGTACCAGCATGCATGTAGCAAGCATGTGTCTGTCATGCATGCAACAAGTTCCAAACCTGGCTACTAATTCATATGGGTAATCACCTTATCATTTCAGCAATAAGAAACATGAATGAGTATCATCCCTTCTTTGGCTATGCCCTAGACTAAAATTCCCAAACCTGGCTGAACAAAATCGCCTAGGAAATTTCTGAAAATATTTAGGTTCCTAACCACCATCATATATCTACTGAGTCAAAACCTCTGGGGATGGGTCCCAGAAATCCGTATTTTAAAATAATCCCCTAGATCAGCGGTTCTCAACCTGTGGGTCGAGACCCCTTTGGGGGTCGAACGACCCTTTCACAGGGGTTGCCTAAGACCATCGGAAAACACATATATAATTACATATTGTTTTTTGTGATTAATCGCTATGCTTTAATTATGTTCAATTTGTAACAATGAAAATACATCCTACATATCAGATATTTACATTACGATTCATAACACTAGCAAAATTACAGTTTATGAAGTAGCAACGAAAATAATTTTATGGTTGGGGGTCACCACAACATGAGGAACTGTATTAAAAGGTCGCAGCATTAGGAAGGTTGAGAACCACTGCCCTAGATGTATGTGGTGAGGATTAATTTGTAGTCTTTTAAACTTACTTGGTGGCAGAGCCCTTTTTGGAGAGTATCTAGCGGAACTAGTGTTCTAAGGAACATACTTTGAGAAACATTGCCCTGATGTAACTAAAGTTTTGAATTCCCACATCCACCAATTGCCCATAGCCTTCTAGAAGTAATTAACATAACAGCCTCTATTGGAATTAACCAAGCCCAGCATTCTTACCAGCATCTCTCTTTCCCGTTGCTGTATTCTGGCACCTTCCTGCTCGCGATTCAGGGCCTCCAGGGCCTCAGAAAGACTTTGTTCCAGGCGGGTTACTGTCTTTTGGGAAGAAAGGTACATAGGACAGAGGAACTGAGGGGAATCTCTATATGTTATACTTCAATAAGCATTAACAATGTAAACTTTAAAAACTAAGAGTTAACGAAATGACTTGAGAGCCAAAAAGACTGCATGGTGTATGGAAAGCTGGGAAGATATAAGTGATGCAAGTTTAACAACAGAAACAGTGACAGGAGCAGAAATAAGAGAGAACTGTCAGGCCAGTTACTGCAAGATTGAGGTCAATCTGTTAGGACCTAATCCCAGAGCTATTTCTACCCCCCTTATGCTAGCAATCAGTGACCTGGGTTCTAATTCCATGTAAAACGCATTGCCCACCTCCTGCTGCTTGCTTCTAGTGAGTTCAGCTGCCTGGCGCTCCTCCTGGAGTCCCCGAAGTACCTCTGTGCGTTCGGCTTCATGCTGGTTCCAGCCCTCCACCACACGGGCCAGGGTCTCAGGAAAGGAAAGTCAGATGGAATTTCAAAATGACATTTTTGTCCTCTTTCTGTCCATGGGGGTAAGATCAACAGTCACCTTCTCCCAGGAGTCAGTAACCACCCCTCACCCCTGCTCCTAGCATGAACAAAGAGATGCTGGTTGGCCACCCCTGTTTACTATTCCTTGGTGCTCCCTGTGGAAAGACCCAGCACATTCTGCTAGCCTGGCACCTTGTCCAGTTGTTCAATCATGATGTCTTTCTTGCGGTCAGCAGTCACGGCCACAGCTAACTGCTGCTGCAGCTCCAGCACTCGGGTCTGTAGGCTCTGAATATGGCGCTCGCAATGCTGGGAAGAAGGATAAGGAAACTGAGTGCTGCCATCCTCAGTCCAAGCGCCAAACCTTCCACCTCCTCTAAGGGAAATGGACTGCAGACAGGAAATGGGCTGTGTCCCAAGAACAGAATAGAGTTGGAGGAAAACCGGGGATTATAGAGCAGGAACCTTAAGGCCCAAGGCCTCCACCACCTTCCTCTGCCATCTCAGAGAGCAGGGGCTTAGCTTCCAGGCTCTCCCCTTCCTTGATCTATGGACCTTTGGGCAGAGGTGCAGCAGCCCACGCTGCAAGGAGTGGCGGTTATTCCTGCCTGAGAAGCTCATTGAACACAATGATTAAACAAAGCAAGGATAAAGGCAAAAGCCTTTCATTCATGCCCAGGCAGTTGAAAATAGAAGACAGAGTCCAGCTGGCGTGGCTTAATGGTTGAGCATCAATCTATGAGCTGAGAGGTCATGGGTTCGATTCCGAGTGAGGGCACATGCCCAGGTTGCAGGCTTGATCCCCAGTAGGGGGTATGCAGGAGGCAGCCGATCAATAACTCTCTCATCATTGATGTTTCTATCTCTCTCTCCCTCTCCCTTCCTCTCTGAAATCAATAAAAATATATTTTAAAAAAATAAAATAGAAGACAGAGTTCCAAAAATGACAACATAATCGATGATTTTGATTTTTCTTCTGCCTTGTGTCTCTTTCTTCCACTTCAGACAGGCTAAGGTGCAGAGAGATAAAGCTCATTACATCAGCAGCTATGAAGCCTCTGTACAAGGCAACAGAGCTCACTGTGTGTTCACCACATGCCTATGGCGTGCTTCTGTGTGTTGGGTATATTCTAAACCTTAGGAAGACAGTGCTGAACAAGGAGCTTCGTTTTCAGAAGTTATATCAGACTGTGATAAGCTACGTGAAGGGAATGAGAGTAATGACTACCTGGAGGAGAGGTGTGCCGTTTTAGATAGGATGGTGAAAGAAGGTCTCCCTGAAGAGCCATCTGAGCAAAGTCCCAGCTTGTGGGCCCTTAAGCCTCTGCCTTTTTAGCATCAGCCCTTTTCTAATCTTTGCTGCTTTCAAAAGGAAGCTTTGATATCTCACCTTCCGGCGTGTATGCTCTGAATCCAGTGCATCTCTCAGGCCCTGGAAATCCGGGGGGTTGAGTGGGGGTCCCGACCGAAGGCTGGTGTAACGGGGAAACAATTCCTCCAGGGCTTGGGCTGAGCTAGATGGAGATAAGTCTTGCAGGGGCCGGGTGCTGAGCAAACCAGGTAGAAATATTAAGATTGGGAAAACTTTTGAGACCCACTAGTCCAACCGTGACATCTTACAAATGAGGAAACTAAAACTCAGAAAGGGCAAGAGACTCGGTTGAAGTCTTTAAGTTAGGTAGTGATCCTATATAATAAAAAGCTGATATGCAAATTGTCCCCTGGACCGGGGGTTCGACCGGGGGGTGGGGCCGGCCGGCCAACTGCTCTAGGCCCCTCCCCTCGCCAGCCTGATCACCACGATCAGGGTCAGCAGGACCCCATCCATGCACGAATTCATGCACCGGGCCTCTAGTAGAACCATAGTAGCACATAGGTTCTGTGATTCACTCTATAGTGCTCCTTCCTCTATGCCACACTTCCTGTGGTAAAAGTCTCAGCAGAAGCAAGCTAACTCTCCTGGGAGAGGGAGGACTAGAGGTGGGGAGAAGGCCAGGTACTAGTCAGCAGATGCCCATGTTCCTGAAGGAGTAAAAGGAGTAGAAGATAGGAGAGAACGAATAAAACCAAAAGCTAAGTGACAAGTGTCTTAGGTTTTAAGAGGTACAAGGGCAGTAAAGGAATAGAACACTCGGCTTTCCAAGAAAGCAAGCTAGAAGAATCCCAAGGAGAACTCACTTAAGCAAGGTGGCTGTGCTTTCACTGTCAAAGGAGTCTTCTTCCCGTCTCTCTGAACCAGCACCTGGAGTAAGGGGATCCCCTGCAGGGAGGCAGAGGGACCCACAGCCAGGGTCAGGTAAGGAGAGAACAGGGACCACTTGGAGAAGAGAGCAGAGCATCTTCCTTTCTACTTCACCCACTCCTCCAGCCCCTCTGCCAAAGAACGGAGCCTTTCATCCGGAAATCCTGTCAGAGGTCTAGGTCCTCCCGCAGCCACTTCCTTTCTCTGCTTCCTCCCATCCCGTAAATCCAGGTTCTCCTTTGTGGGGAAGGGATTTACTCACGATAGGCTGTATCACGTGAGTTTTGGAGCATGCTCTGGAGTTGGCCCCGAACACTTTCCATCTCAAAGATATGCTTGGAACCATCCTAGAAAAAAGGAACACAGAAACCAGAAGCAACTTGAATAATCTATATTCAACTACTGCCAGGGTAGATAGCATCCAGTACCCCCTAAAGCCCAATACCTTTTGCTCCAGCACCTAGAAAAGCAAGAACAGGAGAACGTGACCCAATAAGGGTCAGACACTCAAATGTGTACAGAAGCCAGACAGGTTGTGTGAATAAGTTGATCTGGCACATTAAATTAAATGTGGCGAGGATTCTTACCGACTAGAGAGCAGATACCCCGCCTAAAGACTTGTGTAGCCCATGGCTATCAGCTTTTCGAACTCTGGAAGGCCTACCAGTCTGCAAATTGTTGTGAGACCTTTTCTATGCAACACTAATATCTTCCCTGTAACATGTTTACTAAACTACTAGAGGCCCGGTGCATGAAATTCATGCACAGGTGTGTGTGTGGGGGGGGGAGGGGAGGGTTCCTCAGCCCGGCCTGCACCCTCTCCAATCTGGGACCCCTCGGGGGATGTCCGACTGCTAGTTTAGGGATCAGGCCTAATCTGGCAGTCGGACATCCCTCTCGCAATCTGGGACCGCTCGCCTGTCTGCCTGATCGCCCCTAACCACCTCTGCCTGCTGGCCTGATCGCCCCCTAACTGCTCTCCTGCTGGCCTGATCACCCTAACTGCCTCTGCCCCCGCCACTGTGGCTTTGTCCGGAAGGACGTCCAGAGATGTCTGGTCTAATTAGCATATTACCCTTTTATTAGTATAGGTGCTTTCGTTATTTACATGCCTAATTTTGAACCATACAATCAAAACAGTTTTGAGCTGGAGGGATCTTAGCATATGTTGCTCTATCCTTAAGTCCCTAGTTACTTTTTAGGATGGAGAAAACTTATCCTCACCCCCAGCCCCCAAATCCCAGTCAAAGCACAGCAACCTAGCCCACAGTGCAGGTATCTCTGACAAAGGAAAACACTGGGAAATTTCACGATTTCCCAAATTACAGTGTCCCAGGCCACTCTCCCCCTCATACACATCTGCTTCCGGAAACAAGCATGACTGTGTACTTAAAAGGAATTTGAAATCCAACAACAGTTCAAATCTCAATAAAGCTTTTTGTTTTTTATCACCCCCAATCCCAAAATCTTAGAGGTCCACCCCCCAGACACACCTCCCTCATCTTTTTCTTCAAGTTGTTCTCCAATCCAATGGACAAACTGCGACTCAGCTCCTGGGCCAAGCCGTCTAAGCCCTCATGAGGTGGGAGGGAGGCGGAGGGTAAATACAGCTGCGCTCGGGCTGTGGCCTCAGCCTGCCGGCTGCGGTGCAGAGAGGCATAGAGCTGGGAGGTCACCTCCGAGGACACTTGGTTCAGCCCAGGGGCTTCTGAGGAGTCACTCAGGAGGTCCTCTGCCCGCATCGGTGAACTGGGACTGGTAGCTGATGTCGCCATGAGTACGGGGAAGAGAGAACTGGAGACAGCAGAGCTGGGAATTCCAGGTTCTGCTTGAGGAGAGTCCAGTGGGGAAAGTGCACAGAAAAGGAAGATTTGGGAGAAAGGAGGAAGGCTCCAAGCCAAGGAACGTTGGTGAATAAGGGTCTGGAGGCTTTCTGGCTAGAGGAAAGGTTCCCACCCGTACCTCCCGTCATGGGAGAGAGCAAGAGCATCTCCTTCCACAGCTCCTGGAAACTGTGGAAAGGGGGGATGCAGCACGGAGTGGGGACAGAAGACCTGTGGGCCAGAAGCACCTCTGCAGTTCATCTAGTGCTGGCAGTTACAGGTCAGCTCTGCACAGGCTACGTCCCTGGTCAACTCAGCTCTTAAATCCCCACACCCAGAAAGTGCAAACC
This sequence comes from Myotis daubentonii, assembly GCF_963259705.1. NCBI lineage: Eukaryota > Metazoa > Chordata > Mammalia > Chiroptera > Vespertilionidae > Myotis > Myotis daubentonii. Next base: position 16,998,340 of record NC_081855.1, read on the forward strand.
AAAAAAAACCCCAAATCCAATAAGGGCCTAACTTCCGTCCAGCTGCCTCACTTGCCGGTCAACTGCCTCCAGTCTCAGAGGCAGGGATGTCAGGCTCTCCGCACCTCTCTGCCCACTGCACCCTCCGCCCACTGCACCCCTCTGCCACTGCACCTCTGCCCACTGCACCCCTCCGGCCACTGCACCTCTGCCCACTGCACCTCTGCCCACTGCACCCCTCCGCCCACTGCACCCCTCTGCCCCCTGCACCTCTCCGCCCACTGCACCCCTCCGCCCACTCAACCTGTCTGCTCACTGCAACCCTCCACCCACTGCACTCCGCTGCACCTCTCTGCCCACTGCACCTCTCTGCACCCTCCGCCCACTGCACCCTTCCGCCCACTGCACCTCTCTGCACCCTCCGCCCACTGCACCCTTCCGCCCACTGCACCCCTCCGCCCACTCCACCGGTCTACCCAGGGTCAACTCTCCTGTACATCCCCTCCAAGCAAGAAAGCCATGGCCGGGCTCCCTAGAATCCCTCCCTTCCTCCTACCCCGAAGGAAACTTTGTGAACTCGGTCACACCCTCAGAACGTCCCTAGAGAGGAGGCCGCCCTCAAACCTGGCCCGAGATGCTCCACCCCGGTTCCCCCGTCCCGATTACCCCACACCTCCAGTTCTCAGCCCCCCAATTTGTCAAGGCGAGGACAAGCGACAGCCCCCTCCCCCGAGCCCGGATCCGGGAAGACCGAGACCTCCCCTCGCGCGCTCCCCGACACTCAAAACCGTTGGCAGCAGCCCGCCCACCGCGCGCAGCCCCGCCTCGCTCGCCTCCGTGACGTCACCAGCCCGGGACCGCGCTCGCCGCGGCTTTTACGGCTTCAGGGGCCCGGGAGCCAGGAGGCGCACGCGCAGTCCCTCGGGCCACGCACTGGCTGAGAGAGGTGTTTGGACGGAGTTACTGCTCCGCGGCCGCGGAAGGACGGGTGGGCGGGGCTCCGCGGAAACCGGAAGTATCTAGTGACAGGCACTTGGAGCAGTTCCGGTGAGTTTGGGAGAGGGGGAACCCGCCTGTTGGGAAGGATCAGGGACGGAACGCCGGAACCCACGGGGGCTGGGCGGTCCTAGCGCAAGGCTCACGCTCTGTGCCCCGCAGATGACTGTCCACAACCTGTACCTGTTTGACCGAAATGGAGTCTGTCTGCATTACAGCGAGTGGCACCGCAAGAAGCAAGCGGGGATCTCCAAGGAGGAGGTGACGAGGGGGCCCCGCGCCACCGGGTGACCTCGCATCTCCAGACGCACACAGTCCTAGCCCAGCCTCCCCGCTCCTAACCGTGGCTCTTTCCCACCCCTGGCCCGTCTCCTTCAACAACCGAGAGCTAACTCTGCCCTTTTTCCTCCAGGAGTTCAAGCTCATGTACGGGATGCTCTTCTCTATTCGTTCGTTTGTCAGCAAGATGTCCCCGCTAGACATGTACGCGGAGTCAGGGGGCATGTTGAGGGGGAAAGGACCAGCCTTGGGAATTGGGGGTGGGAGAAACTTTCTGGAGTGGAAGGGGCCTTTGGCTCCCAGAGACAGAGCTGCATGGAGCGATGGTGGGGGAAATCTGATGATAGAGAGGTTGGGTGTGGGGAGGGGGAACAGAGCCTGGGGGAGGTGTCTGCTCAACCAGGCACCTACACATATGTTTAAAGAGAAGGGAATCGAGCCAGAGATGATTAGGAGTTTCTTTTGGGGAAGATTCTGCTCCCATTCCTTAACATCCTCCTCATCCCTGCAGGAAGGATGGGTTTCTGGCCTTCCAAACCAGCCGTTACAAACTCCATTACTACGAGACGCCCACGGGGATCAAGGTTGTGATGAACACTGACTTGGGCGTGGGGCCCATCCGAGATGTGCTGCATCACATTTATAGTGCGGTCAGTGCCCGCCCCTGGGACCCTTCCCCCGAAACTCCTCAACGGGTGCCATGGCCATGTAGAGCCCCGAGAGGCCTTCAGATTTCCTGCCAGGATCCTATTTTATCTCCAGTGAAGTCAGAGTTTTCAACACTCCCACCCCTGGTTTCTCATCCAGGAGGGCTTCCTCCCAGCCCCTGAGCCTGATGTATTCATTCACACATCCTTGAGGTTATGCAGGGTTTGGAGTCGGGAACAAGAAGTGTCCAAAGCCTGGCTCTAACACCCTCCCTCTCCACAGCTGTACGTGGAGCTGGTGGTGAAGAACCCCCTGTGCCCGCTCGGACAAACTGTGCAAAGCGAGCTCTTCCGCTCCCGCCTGGATTCCTACATCCGCTCTCTGCCCTTCTTCTCTGCCAGGGCTGGCTGAAGGAGCACCCGCCTCACCCCTCAGGAGAATCTGTCTTCCTGGGGCCCCTCCTAACCTGCTTCCCCTCAGGGCTCTCCACTGCCTGCCCTCGAGCCCCCGGTGCAGCCCACCCTGGTGCCCTCCCCGTCACCTCCAAACCAGGCCCTCTCTGCAGGTTTATCCTCTACCAGATGCCATGAGAAGTACAAAATAAACTTTTTTTTTGTCACTATCTGCGTCTTGAGTGTGTCAGTTTGGGTGGTTGGTCGGGGGCCCTGCCCCACTCACAGAGGCATGAGCCAGGGTGGCCACATCCTCTGAGGCTGCACAGAGGCGCTGACCATGGTTTTCTCAACAGCAACATTATTGATATATTGGGCTGGATATTTCATTGTTTGCGGGGGGGGGGGGGGGGGAGGGCGGGGGGGGGGGCTGTCCTGCGCTTTATCCTGGGCGATAGTCACTAGATGCTGGTAGCACGTTCCTCCCCATCCCCAGTAGTGATAGTAAAAAAATGTCTCCAGATCTTATCAAATGCCCCCTGGGGGACTAAATCATCCCCTTTTGAGAACTGCTGAGCTGGAGGAAGCCCGCCCTGCCTGGGGACCCAGAGAGACCCGAGAACCACCCTCTCCAGCGCAGCTCCCCGGCTCCTCCAGGACCTCCAATCGTCAAGCTGTAGAGCTCCGGGAGGCGGGGCTTATGCAGAGGAGGCGGGTTTCACGGGAGGCGGGCGGGGTTATGCAGATGAGGGGCGGTGCCTGCATGTTGATGAGCCGGGCCCGCTGCGGACGCGGCTGGGAACCTAGCGGGTCCCCTGCGGATCAGCCTGAGGTGGCACCTCCCCCCCCCCACACTCCTCCCTAGGTCCCTACCCTCCTGGATCGCCCCCCACCGTTACCCTCATTCACTTCCCCCTCCTCTTCCCGCGCCAGTGCCCCTGTGGACGAATACCTCCACTCGCGGTTCCCCTGCGTTTCCCTCCTCCCACCGCAAACTCCGCGACCTCCAGCCGCCCGCCCCCGCGGGCCCGGTCCTGCCTGCTGACTCCCTCCGCAGCCTCCGCAGCCTCCCCGCTCTCCTCGGGGCTCCGGCCACTGCACCCGCCTGTCCGCCCTCGGGCTCCCCGGTTTCCTCCCTCCCTCCCCCTTGGAGCCCCCTCCCCGTGGGCAGCCGGCATGCAGGTGTCCATCGCGTGTACCGAGCAGAACCTCCGCAGCCGGAACAGCGAGGACCGTCTGTGTGGAGCCCGGCCCGGCCCCGGGGGCGGTAACGGCGGGCCTGTCGGCGGGGTGCACGGGAACCCTCCCGGAGGAGGAGGGTCGGGCCCCAAAGCCCGCACCGCAGTGGTCCCCCGACCCCCAGGGCCCCCTGGGGTCCTCCGAGAGAGCACCGGCCGAGGCACCGGCATGAAATACAGGTATGGGGGTGGCCGGGCAGCCCGCCCAATCTGCTCCCCTTTCCTGACCCCTGAGGCTTCCTGAGATGCCCCAGGACCCCCTCAAACTTCGCTCGGAAGGTCCCGGCGCATTCTCTCTCTTCTTCCCAGCACCGGCCCTCCCTTACTTGGTCCCTCTCTTGGTCCCCGTTGATACCCCTACCAGGAGAAATGCAAGTTTACCAAGGTTGACCCGGTCCCGTCAGAGCCTGGGGATGCTCCTGAGCTTTTTTTACCCCCAGGAAAGCCAGGGGTGCACGGATCTCCAGGGTGCCTCCCCCCCGCCCCCCCCCGTGTCCTTGGGTCTGTGTCCTGGGAAGAGGGAGAAGGAAAGGGCTTCTCACCCTGGCCTGCTCAGGGTGCCTGACCCAGATACCGCCCCCACCTGCCCTGCCCGGCGGGCCCAGTGTCCTGCGACCTATCTTGGTGGGGACAGAAGGTGGAAAGATGGACCACATTTCTCAACCCCATGCTGAGGAACAGGGGTCAGGTGGGGAAGGTGGACTGTAACTAACCAACTTTATCTCAGAGAACTGCTGGGCTCTCAGAACCGGCATGGGGGCAGGAGGGGGAGGAGGGGGGCTCCTGCCTGGGCCTGAGCTGAGCTCACCCAGCTGAGCCCACCTGACCTTGTCAGTTGAGGAATTCCATCCCTTCCATGTGGCAGCTCCGCTTGGGAGCTGATTCCCTGAGTGGGGGCTTGGAGGAGGGGTCTTTCTCGTTCAGAGACAGACTTCACAAGCCCACAGGAGCAGAGGGAGTGGGGAGAGGAAGAGGGAGAACTGGCCCCTCCTGTCATACTCCCCACCTAGGTGTCCTGCCTCCCTGCGTTGGAGTCTCATCTGCCAGGCTAACCAGGGACCCTCGGTCGAGGGACTGAATTTGACTTGGTTAACTCCTCCCACTCCGATGTCTGCCCTTTAGCATAGCACTCTCTGTCTGAAGGTCTGTTTTCACAAACTCATCACACTCGGCCAGTCACATTCCTCCCAGCCCCCAACTCCACACCTGCCAGAGATGACTCAAACACAGACAAAACCCCACCAGCAGAAACCCAAGCCAAGCAGTACATCTTCAACGTGATAGGAAGGAAGATAAGCATGTTACAGTGTATCCAGAGGAGCAATCACTTATTTGTTCACTTACGGCTACGCTATGGGCATAGCACTGCCCAATTCGGCAGCCCCACTGGGTCTAGTTTTGGACTGAGACCCCCTGAGGGCTTCTCATCCTGGAAGGAGAGGAGCTGGGGGCTGATCATCTCTGTTCAGAATGAGGGCTCCACACCTTCCTGCTACTTCTGTCTCCTGCAGAAACCTAGGGAAGTCTGGTCTTCGTGTGTCCTGTCTTGGCCTAGGTGAGTTAGAAAAAAGATTTAAGGGAAGGGTGTTCTTTCATGGCTTGCCTCCCACAGTTCTCACATGCCTGGCTTCTCTCTTGCAGGTACCTGGGTCACATTTGGTTCTCAGATCTCGGATGAGGTATAAGTGATGGGACCTAGAAGCAGGGTGAGGGGCTATGAGGGAACCAGAACAAGGGGAAATGGACTTGGGTTGGGGTTTGGACAACAAGCTCGGAGAATGGTGAAGGGGACATGAGGCTGGGGGATGGGAAAAGGGAAGAGAATGTAGAAATCAAGGCTAAGGTGCTAAGGCGAAGGTGCTAGAGTGCAATGAGGGAGGTAATTAAGGGGCCTGTGGATAATCTCCAACTCTTTCTTCTCACCTCCCTAGACAGCAGAGGACGTTCTGACAGCAGCCTATGAACATGGTATAAACCTGTTTGACACCGAGGTGTATGCAGCCGGAAAGTAAGGACTGGGGCGAAAGAGCTAAGTTATACTTAGAAGACTGAGAGAACATCAGGGCTTCATGTTTTCCATCTCAAGAGCTCTGGGAATCCTGCCAACACTAAGTTCTAACCTGTCAGCCAGTGGGGCCCCCGAAACATTATGGGGATCATAGTACCAAACATCAGCTTAGAGGGCAAGGGGTGTACTGTGCAGTCAAAATAAAAGAAAACCAGCAAATATATCTTGGGCATCAATTATGTGCAACGGCGTGGGGTTTCCAAATCTAAATTTTCAAACACACCATGCCACATCACACCCCCGTGGCTTCACACGGGGAGTACCCTCTCCTACCTCTCCTCCATACGGCAAACTTTCTGCTCATCCTCAAGACCTGGCCAGATGTCTGCTTCTCCAGGAAGCCATCACCCAGGTCCCCACTAGCCCCCTCAGTTCCTACAGCGCTTTACACTGCCCTCTGGCACACCGGTATCCATTGCTGGCTCCTGTAGCTATATTTGCTGCTCAACTGGGATGCTCCTCCTTCTATGAAATCTGTCTTGCTTTCCCCCATGTCACCTGAGTACCTACACAGAGCCTAGTACAGAGCAGGCACTGCTGGTGGGATAACATCACTATGCCCTCAAGAAGCTCACAGTCTAAGTAAAACCAACCAACCAAAGAGACAGGGAGATATGAAAGAATGAATAACAGTCCACCATAACTTAAGACTTATCACATCTTAGTTCATAATTATGTGTCAAAGAATTGTGTAGCCCAGTGATTTTCAACCTTTTTTATCTCATGGCACACATAAAATAATTACTAAAAATTTGCGGCGCATCAAAAAAAATTTTTTTGGCCCATCTGACCAAAAAAATATGTATAATTTTGATTCGTTCACAGTGGATGGCCATTATTCTGTTGGCTGTTGTCATTTTTAAAAAATATATTTTTATTGATTTCAGAGAGGAAGAAAGAGGGAGAGAGCGATAGAAACATCAATGATGAGAGAGAATCATCGATTGGCTGCCTCCCGCACACTCCCCACTGCGGATCGGATCAAGCCAGCAACCCGGGCATGTGCCCTTGACCAGAAATTGAACCTGGGAGCCTCCAGTCCGCAGGCTGACGCTCTATCCGCCAAGCCAAACAGGCTAGGGCTGCTGTCATTTTTTTATTTGACAATTTAAGGGAAATGAGGCCAGTGCCCCGACTAAATAGTCGACTATTACATGTTTTAAAAATTCCTGTGGCATACCAGTTGAAAATCACCAGTAAGAGCTATGGAAGCTAACAAGGACTGACCATAGTCTATAGCAATCAGAGAACACTTTCTGTTTCCCTCAGAGGCAGAATCTGAGCTAAGCTTTGAAGGATAGGTGGGATTTTGTAGACTCAAGGGGAGGGGGCAACACAAATGGTTGGAACCAGTGTCTCCTTGTCCCACTCCCTTCATCCTACTCTGTCCCTTCTGAACTCAGTGCATGGTGCATAATGGATGCACAGTTGATACATGTTGAATGGTTGAATGAAAACTATATGACTACACCCCTAGTTCCAATAGCTCCTTTTATTTAGTCCTGGATGGGGCCGACAGCCCACTGGACTCCTGGTTTATTCTCCACTTAACAAGAGAGGGAATTAGTTGAAGGGAAATGTGAGGAAGAGGGGAAGGAACTGATCCACCTTGGAGGGGTCAGTGCGTCTACATTGTCTTTCTTCCAGGGCTGAAAGAACCCTAGGCAACATCCTCAAGAGCAAAGGTTGGAGGTGAGACTGTGGTTTTTTTTGGGGGGGTGGCGGTTGCTAGGGACATAATCATTAAAAGTCCTTTTCTTGCTGGTTCTCCCATTTTTCTTTTTCCAGGAGATCAAGCTATGTCATCACCACCAAGATTTTTGGGGGAGGACAGTAAGTGGCTGCCCCACTCGAAGTGGGGAAACGATCTACAGAGGGTGTGTGATGTATGGGACGGTGGTGACGGCTGTCCCCATATTTGCTACCCCAGGTCTACATTCCACCTGTGAGAACCCATGCAATCCCAGTTCCTCCAGGTGCAGAGCAGCCCTGATCTCCTACCTGTGTCACACCTCATCTTTGACTTACCTTTTCCTACAGGGCAGAAACTGAGCGAGGCTTGAGCCGCAAACACATCATCGAGGGTGAGAGTTAAGAGACTAGGAACCTGAAGTGGCTTGGTATGGAACCCAGAGGAGTTGGGAACATTCTCTGAAGCTCCTGAGTTAGAGGCTTTGAATAGGGGGACTGGGATTTAGACGGCCATGGCAAAATGGTGAGATCTGAACTCTTCCGAAACGGAAACTAAGGTACTTACCTTCCTGTCCTCATCCCTACCCCAGGCTTGCGAGAATCTCTGGAACGTCTCCAGCTGGGATATGTGGACATCGTCTTTGCTAATCGCTCAGATCCCAACAGTCCCATGGAGGGTAAACGCAGCACCCCAACTCTAAGAGTCCTTCAAAACTGAGCGCTTCTCAAACCTCAACAGGAAGCCAGCTCTTGCTCAGGAGGCCTCCCAAGCTCCACAGTGGATGCTCAGATCCCCAAGACTTAGACAGGGAGGGGAGCAAAGAGCAGAAAGCAACCTCTCTGATTCCACAGAGATGCCTGGGGTCTGGGGGGGCAGGCAGAGATCTGCAGATCTGGAGTCCTGGATGCCAGGGATCTGGCAGTAAGGCTCTCCTCTCCCATGTGCCTAGAGATTGTTCGAGCCATGACCTATGTCATCAACCAGGGCCTGGCTCTATACTGGGGGACATCCCGCTGGGGGGCTGCAGAAATCATGGTGAGTGTGCTACCCCACTTCCCCCTGTCCCACAACTGACGCCCACTTTTCACATGGCCACTCCAAAGCCCCTCTATTGGAGGAGGAAGAGGAGTGGAAGAAAATGGAAAGAGTGCTTCCTCACCACACCCCTATCTCTTCCCCACCCCACTCAGGAGGCCTACTCTGTGGCCAGGCAGTTCAATCTGATTCCTCCAGTGTGTGAACAAGCAGAGCACCATCTGTTTCAAAGAGAAAAGGTGGAGATGCAGCTGCCAGAGCTCTACCACAAGATTGGTTCGAAGCCCCCTCGTCCCTACCTTTCCCTTGGGCTCAGCATCACCTGGATTCCTTTCCCCACATCCAATCCTCTTCCCCTTAGGCGTTGGCTCCGTCACCTGGTCCCCTCTGGCCTGTGGCCTCATCACTAGCAAGTATGATGGGCGAATCCCAGATCCCTGCAGGGCCACCATCAAGGTTTGATTTTGGGGCTCAGGTGGCAGGACTGGGCTATTTTGGCTGTTCCGGGGTGGTGGTGGGGGGTGTCTTTTGATGATTCTCTTTGGCCTCCAGGGTTACCAGTGGCTCAAGGACAAAGTGCAGAGTGAGGATGGCAAGAAGCAACAAGCCAGAGTCATGGACCTTCTACCCATAGCTCACCAGCTGGGCTGCACTGTGGCGCAGCTGGCTATTGGTGAGACACTGCCTGCCCCGGACCCTGCAGAGGCCTTGCCTCCTTCCGAGAAACTCTCAAACCCAAGAGTGGTTTGTCCTGAGGGAGAATCCTCTTCCTCCGAGACACTTCTGAAGTTCGTATGTTCATTCCTATCCATCAGTTCTCTTGCTTTCCTCCTCTGGCTTCAGCGTGGTGTCTCCGCAGTGAGGGTGTCAGCTCCGTCTTGCTGGGGGTGTCGAGTGCAGAGCAGCTGGTAGAACATCTGGGTGCCCTACAGGTGAGCTGGGGACTCAGAGGCAGAGCCCATCCCTGGCCCCTCCCCAGGGGCCAAGGCCTCGTTGTCCAACCCAAGGTGAGGACTCACTACCAGGCCCTCCCTTTGCAGATGAGAGGTTCGGGGGTGACAAGGCAAAAGGGGCGCAGCTGTGACTCTTTCCCTGCCACTTGGCCCTCCGTGCTGCTCCCTTGGGTCCTCTAAGGTCCGGCCCTCAGACTTCACACCCTTCTTCAGTGACCCAACCACCCCATCCTCCTCCAGGTGCTGAGCCAGCTGACCCCGCAGACGGTTATGGAGATAGACGGGCTCCTGGGGAACAAGCCACATCCCAAGAAATAGTCTGTCGGGGGCGCAGAGACCCAAATCTGGACCCGCGGCACCCCTGCCCACCCAGAACTGTTTCCCCGAAGCCAAACCCCTCCAGCTCCAGATCCCTCCGCAGCTGCCAGAGCCAAGGGGTCCCGCCCACTAACGAGTTCCGGCTTCGATGATCTACACGCATGAACAGAGCCATAGCCTTCCGCAGTGGGGCTTGAGAGGAAAAGTAGTCCGCCACTCCCTGCTGCGTTCTTCCAGGCCTTTCTGCTAATGCCAGGCATGAGCTAGCTACCGGGCAATCCCCTCTGCCATCTGGTCTCCCCTCTTTCTCTCTTACCCCAATAGCCGAGGGGGGTAAAAAAAAAAAGCTAAACGGTAGACACAAGAAACGCAGAGTACCTCAAAAGTGGCCCTTGAAATGTCATCAAGGGGTACTCACCTAACAAGTGAGTTGTGACGTCATCTGGGACGAAGGAAAATGGGGTTCTTACGATATGCCGTTATGCTGCACAAAGGAAGCCAGGCTGGTCCTGGCGGGAACTCCATGATAATCTTTAGGAAGAAAGGACCCTGCCTCCCAGCCAGGAGGTGAAGAAGGGCTTAAAACTGGAATTAGTGTTAATACATTGTTTCTGACCAAGGTCGAGAGAAAATAGATGGCAGATGTATAGCTGGGCCAGGGCAGTCCTTGGAAAGCGGTTGGGCTGTGCGTCACAGGAAATAGTGACAACCTTTCGGTCAAACCAGGGATACGGGGCTAACATAAAAGGGTCTGGGGATAGACTTTTGAGCCAGGACTTCTACCTGGCTTTGGAGGACTGCAGGCTTAGTTCTGGCAATAATCTTAAAGCAATAATAATGGCCTCTCTTCTGTAAGACTTTCCAGGGAATTGTAAATAAAATCTTAATCCTTCCTCATCACTGTCTGAAATTGCAGGGGGTGGGAGGTTAGGGTGTCAGTCTCAGATACCTGGCCTAGCCCCAGCCATGAGAAAGCTCCCCTAGTAGCTTTCTCTCCACTGTTCATTTACCCCAGAGACCCAAGCACTGTGCTCCCAGGCACCACTCTCACCAAGGGCCCAGCACCAAAGCACTTGGGCCCGTTTCCTTCCTTCCTCCCGTTGCCACATTCCTTAGAACCCAGAGAGATCTGGCTTCGTGGTCTTTTTCCTCCCCCTGACACCACTGCCCTCACACTTCTGGTCTTATACTCCTTAATTTCACTCTTGCCTGATACCCACACATGCTAAGGAACAAGTTTCTTGTGGTTTTCTTGTGGCTGAATGGGAGGGCTGTTCTGAAGTTGAGGCTTTGGGATTTGGTGAAGGAGAGGTAAAATGAAAACTGGCCGATGGTTGAGATGATACAGAGAAAGGGAAAGGAGTTATTGCTATAAAGGGGAAAAAAGTAAACCTGTGAGGATGGCAGAAAAGCAGAATTGAATGGGATTATGTCAGAGACAGCCCCTTAGTCTTCCCCAAAGGACTCTGATGTCCCTGGGATAGAAAGTGGGTGGAAAGTTACAACCTTCAAGGATCACAAGGCAGGGAAGAATGTGCTCTGCCTTCCTTAAAATACAATTTTGCCATTCCCCGGGGGGCTCAGTTGGTTGGAGCATCCTCCGGTACAGGTTACGGGTTCGAGTCCCAGTCAGGGCACATAACTAGGTTGTGTGTTTGGTCCCCAGTTGGGGGGCGTGCGGGAGGCAGCCGATCCATGTTTCTCTCACATCAATGTTTCGCTCGCTCTCCCTTCCTGTCACTCTAAAAATCAATGGAAACGTAACCTCGGGTGAGGATTTAAAAAAAACCCACCACCTCACCATCTCCCTGCTACCCATCCTCACCCCTGATCGTGAAGCTGGGAGAGCAATTTCCAAAAGAGAAAAAGCAGCATACCACTTTATGCATTAGCAACCAACTGGATCAACGAATGAATGCTTACATACCATTCCCATCATCTTCTACTCATTTGGGAAGACTGTGGAGGAAACCAAGAGGTAAAATGTATGACTAAACTATCGTTAGTTTTTCTGTAACAAACATACATGAATTTGTAAATTCAAAATAGTCCTCTCTTATATAACCACCTTGGAGGGTTATGCACTTCTTTTAAAAATGTCTCCCCCATTGCTCAGAACATTTTAAAAAGCCCCTTATAATTAGCTTCAGAGGCAGTTTAGAAACCCCCTGCAAAAAAACCTTCCTTTATTGTCACACCTCATTCACCACATTTATCACTCACCTCACTCATTAATTCTTTTAGTATATGTTTTTAATGGACTTTAGACAGGAAGGGAGAGGGAGAAAAAAGCATTGGTTACCTCTGGTACACACCCCAGGGACCGAACCACAACCTGGGTATGTGCCCTGACTGGGAATCCAACTGGTGGCCTTTCAGTGCATGGGATGACATTCACCAACTGAGCCACACCAGCCAGGCAACTTCACCCATTAATTTAACAAATATTTACTGAGTCCTACTATGGGATACAATGGTGAACAAAACCAGACTCAGAACAACCTTCATGGAACTTACAAATGGGCGGAACCAACAAACAACACCCATACAGAACCTTCAGGTGTCCAAAGGCCGGAGGAAAGGCTGCACCAAGAGCTGACAGACAAGTAGGTGTTACTCAGGTGAAAGCCAGAAGGTGAGGGGAACAGCATACAAGAAAGCTTTGCAGCAGAAAGAACACTGGATCCAAAGACCTCCAAAGCCCGTGTCTAAGAACAGAGAGGCAATGGAAGCAGAATGTGAGACACGAGTGGGTTCAGAGCATACAGTGACTTAGAGGGCACTCTAGAATATTCTTTGGCTTAAGGACAGTAAGAAACTTTCTAGATCAATTATCTATTGATACACAAATCACCTCCAAAATTTAGTGTCTTGAAACAACTTCTAAACACAATTTTCTTCATCATTTTTTTCATCATTCTGTGAGCTGGTTGTAGATTTCTGGATGTGGATAAAAAAAGAAGTAGGAAACACTGGAAGAGATGCTGATTTGGACAAGGAGATGATTGGTTTGGGTCCTGGAAGATAAGAAAGGAGGAGCAAGTGACTGGATACCCAGGTCTGAAGCTTAGAGAGGCTTTAACTGTGAAACATGTTGGGAGCATTTATATAATCAAATCTACCTTAAAAGTTTAAGATTTAATCACCAACTGGGGATATTAAAATATGTGAGATCTCTGAACACCATCTCAAAGAGAATTTCCAAAACAGTTCTGAATTATGACAGCATCATTGAAATAAGTAGGTAGCTTCCGCCAAGTGACCATGAAGACAATACAACTTAGTTCTGAAATGATTGCTTAAAAATGATGGTATACCTCTTCACAAAGATTACCCTCTAAGGCAGCCGTAGGCAAACTACGGCCCGCGGGCCAGATCCGCCCCGTTTGAAATGAATAAAACTAAAAAAAAAAAAAAAGACCGTACCCTTTTATGTAATGATGTTTACTTTGAATTTATATTAGTTCACACAAACACTCCATCCATGCTTTTGTTCCGGCCCTCCGGTCCAGTTTAAGAGCCCATTGTGGCCCTGGAGTCAAAAAGTTTGCCCACCCCTGCTCTAAGGTTTTAACATTGTAGTTAAAATGCAAAACCAACTCTACATTGCCTATTACTGCCAGTAAATGCATTGGTCTAGAGCAGTGGTCGGCAAACCACGGCTCGCGAGCCACATGCGGCTCTTTGGCCCCTTGCGTATGGCTCTTCCACAAAATACCACGTGCGGGCATGCACGTACAGTGCGATTGAAACTTCGTGGCCCATGCGCAGAAGTCGGTTTTCGGAAAGGAGATAGACAAAACAAGTATACAAGACGAGTGTGTGCCGAAACCGGTTTGGCTCAGTGGATAGAGCGTCGGCCTGCGGACTGAAGGGTCCCGGGTTCGATTCCGGTCAAGGGCATGTACCTGGGTTGCGGGCACATCCCCGGTGGGGGATGTGCAGGAGGCGGCTGATCGATGTTTCTCTCTCATCGATGTTTCTGACTCTCTGTCTCTCTCCCTTCCTCTCTGTAAAAAATCAATAAAAATATTAAAAAAAAAAAAAAAAAAAGACGAGTGTGGATGGGAGAGTTGGAAGGGGTCGACCTCAGCGAACGAACGTTCCTCAATCAGATTGAAGACGTTTTTAGCAAAGGCCAGCTTAGGAGTACCCTAATTAAGTTAATAACAATGTACCTACCTATATTGTTTAAGTTTTAAAAATTTGGCTCTCAAAAGAAATTTCAATCGTTGTACTGTTGATATTTGGCTCTGTTGACTAATGATTTTGCCGACCACTGGGCTAGAGCAGTTATGGCGAACCTTTTGAGCTCGGCGTGTCAGCATTTTGAAAAACCCTAACTTAACTCTGGTGCCGTGTCACATATAGAATTTTTTTGATCTTTGCAACCATAGTAAAACAAAGACTTATATTTTTGATATTTATTTTATATGTTTAAATGCCATTTAACAAAGAAAAATCAACCAAAAAAATGAGTTCGCATGTCACCTCTGACACGCATGTCATAGGTTTGCCATCACTGGTCTAGGGAAATCCACCTGGTATTGACCCAGAGAGAAGGGGGTTGAAAATGTTGGGTAGTGAGAAGTTAAAATCGCCGTAACCGGTTTGGCTCAGTGGATAGAGCGTCGATCTGCGGACTGAAAGGTCCCAGGTTCGATTCCGGTCAAGGGCATGTAGCTTGGTTGTGGGCACAACCCCAGTGGGGGGTGTGCAGGAGGCGGCTGGTCGATGTTTCTCTCTCATTGATGTTTCTAACTCTCTATCCCTCTCCCTTCCTCTCTGTAAAAAGTCAATAAAATATATTTTAAAAAAATAAAAAAAATAAAATGAATACCACCTAGGCTGGGGCCACAGGATAATAATTATAGCTAATATGTGGCATTTACTCTGTGCTAGGCACGGTTCTAAGCCCTTTACTTATGTAAGCTCATTTAGTACTATTATTATCCACATTTTATAGATGAGGAAACCAAGGCCCAGAGACGTGAAGTAACTTTGCTCAACGTGTCACAACGAGTAAGTGGTGGCGGCTGGGATATAAGTCAGCTGGCTCTAGATGTTACCTCCACACCAGAACCTGGATTGCAGGTCCAGGAGAGGAGGGAGAGGAGGCAGCTGGGGATGGGTGTGGCGCCAGGAGGGAATGTGGGCTGTGAGTACCACGTCCTGTTTACCTGTGAGGGAAGTCAGACCCCTGAGTCAGAACTCACGCTGGGCTGCTTTGCTGGAGCCATCATGGTGTGTGGGTGTCCAGGCCTGACTCCTCGGGAACGAAAGGATTCCCAGCATTCCTAAGGCCATGGTCCTGAAATCTAAGTCGCTCCAAAGACTGAGATGCCAACTGGTAGTTGAGCGGTTGGAGAAGAAAATTGGGGAGCCAGCCTTACCAGAGCACGGTGAGTGTGTGTGTGTGTGTGTGTGTGTGTGTGTGTGTGTGTGTGTGTGTGTGTGATGTAGACCAAGGCGAGCTGCGGGCAGGAGCGTTTCTGCCAGGCAGCATCCGTGCAAACACCCCGGAGCCCACTAAAGATGAGGCAGGACGAGCACAGCCCCTGGCGGAGGAAGCCTGTTTGGATGGGGCTGTGCAGGTGTGACCAGCTGAGCGAACAGGTGCCAGGGGCTGTAGAGACCCGTGCGCGTGGCCGGGTGGGGCTCAGGAAGAGGACTGGGGATTTGCACGGACACAGCAGAATCGAGGTGCACAGGCTTTGTGCGGGGGGGGGGGGGCAGGGGGTGCAGGAAGGTGTGGAGGGAGTAGAGGGCTGTGTACCTCTTATCTCCCCAGCTCCCCGGTCCTGGCATCACTCTGGCCTCCTGCCCCATCCCCCGACCAGCTCGGCCAGCGTCGACATTCCCGGCCGCCGGCCTCCACCGCCCCCACACGTGCCGCCGCAGGGAGCGGCCTGACCACTGCGTGACGCCTCGAGGGGCGGGGTCTCATTTTTAAAAGGGGCCAGAGGCGGCGGCGCCCGCCCCGAGACCCGACCCGGGTCACAGGGAGGGCTAGTGCGTGCTGCCCACGGCGTCGGCCGCGTGAGCGACACCCTCGAGTCCGCGGCGGGCGCCATGCAGCTCCTGGTGAAGGTGCCGTCTCTGCCGGAGCGCGGCGAGCTGGACTGCGACATCTGCTACCGGCCCTTCAACCTCGGGGCCCGCGCGCCGCGCCGCCTGCCCGGAACGGCGCGCGCCCGCTGCGGCCACTCGCTCTGCACCGCCTGCCTGCGCGAGCTGGCGGCGCGCGGCGACCGCAGCGGAGCGGCCGCGCGCGTGGTGCGCTTCCGCCGCGTCGTCACGTGCCCCTTCTGCCGCGCGCCCACCCCGCTCCCGCGCGGCGGGGTCACGGAGATCCCTGTCCACCCGGACTTGTGGTCGCGGTTGGAGGAGAAGGCGCGGGCTGAACGTGAACCCGATGAGGCTGGTAGCCCGGGCAGGGAAGGTGGCGACGCCGACGGAGCGGCCGACGAGGAGGAAGAGAGCGACAAGGGGTCGTGGCCGAGGAGCGCGGGGTGGCGCGCGTTCCGACGGCTCTGGGACAGGTTGCTGTCGCCCGCGCGCCGCTGGCGGCGCCCGCTGCCTAGCAACGGTGAGGGGGCCACCCGGGGAGGCTACAGAGACGGGGTTGGGGGAGAGGATGCCCAGGGTTAGACTGCATCTTCCCGCTGCCACTAACCCTTCTTCTTCCCCCCAGTTCTGTACTGTCCGGAGATCAAGGACTTGGCCCACATGACTCGCTGCACGCTGTAGCCCCGGGGCCCGGAAGCTGAGGCCGAAGGGAGGTGGGAGCTGCGTTCCCGGGGCGGGCTGTCGTACCAGGGGTTGATGCCAAGGCTACCCCCTCTCCCATCCCAGGACTGGCACGGACGAGGAAGTGCAGCCGAGGGCAGGAGGGAACGCCCTGGAGGTGTTGATGCTGAGCCGGGGAGGCTCCTAGACGAATCGCCCCCATCTGCTGACTGTGCCAGCCACACATGTTTAGGATAGAGTGGCCCAGGGATGATGATAAAAACAAAGTCTATGTACCCGTGGGAAGAAGACAGATTGTTTCCTTAGCTGTGACTTGGCTTTTGTCCAGGGCAACTCCGGTTGTGTGGGAGCAACAAGTCCCATTTTAGCAATTTTGTGTCAATGGTTTGAAAATTTCAAAAAAAAAAAAAAAAAAAAAGGAACAGGAGAGAAAGAGGCTGATTTTTATGTCACGTGTCATGTTAATCTCACTTCTCTACCACTAAGAGGTTTGAGAAAAGCCGTTTTGTTTGTAGCCCCCTCCCACCCCCCCACCCCCTGCTGACATGCCCACTGTCTCCCCACTCCCAGTACTGTATTCCTGAAATTACCCAGATGCCTCTGGCCTGCCTCATTTCAGAATCCCCCTCCAACCTGTTAGGGCAGGTATCAGAAGGTCCAAAGAACATTCATCTGAGGCACCTAATTAGGGCCTGTCAAGGATAGAAAAGAGGCATTTGGTAAAGGCACCAGATTTTAAATCCCATCAGTATCCTATAGTCCAGTCAGTGGGGGCTTGTTGGAAGTGTCAGGATTCGCCCTCACTTGCTGAATCAGAACCTGCATTTTAATGATCAGCCCAGGTCCTAGACGCTCTAGGGTGTTACCATCTATGGGCGAAATATTTAGAACACAAATGGTATTTAACAAACTATACACTATTTTATTGAAGGTTCTAAAGTGACATTCTGTTCAAGAAATCTAGATTCATGTGCATAGTTGGATTTTCCTGAGTTAAAAATGTGAATTTAAACCATATATTGGTTTTTCCTGTCGTTAAGTCTCAGCTGAAATGTTCCCTCTGTTGGGAAGCCTTTTTCAGCATTCCGCCTGGTGTTGCCCCTTCCCTCACTTTCTATAGCATAATGCCTTGTTTTATGTTCTCTGCTTTTATTTCCAGATAGTATGTGTTTTGGTGGTGTCCCTACTAAAGTGTAAGCTTCGTGAGAGTAATGACTGACTTGTGACTGTTTTATCTCCAGTGCCAATAACAGTGTTAATACATAGTATGTACTCAATAAATGTTTGTTGAATCTTACCTTTTATTTTTTAACATTCAAAAACTGTCTGACCTCTCTCAGCTATGTGTGTTGAATTTTATCTTTCCTTTTTAACTTTCAAAAGCAAAGTGTCTGACCTCTCTCAGCTTCTGAGCAGCCCTGGTAGTGAACGATACATGTCAGAGAAGTGTCTAGCAGTTAAAATACTTAGCAAGCTATGGAGGTCTGACCTCCCACGCCCCAACTCTTTAAAAAAAAAGGACGCACTTCTGCACACTTGGAACTGAACCCGTGGAGCTTTGGTGACCTCTACTGACTCTTGTGGGAACTAAGCATGGGAAGGATGGAGGTGGGAAGGATGATCAAAAGGATGAATAGAAGGCAGTTCTGAATCGCAGCAGGAACCCCTCACACACTTCTGTCCAGATCCCTGCTATCTCTGATTTCAACCTGAGGCCTGTATAGGTATCCTGCTACATCTCTAAACTGAGCTCATCACATTAGGATTGGGGTTGGAAAAAGCCTTGGAGTTTTAATTGATGATCCAAGAAATGAAAAAGGTAGTCACAAGGTTTTTAAAAAGAGAAAAAAGATAGATAATATGAAACAGCAAAATCCTTTCTTTCCTTATCCCTCCCCCCCAGTCAAAGAACTCCCACTCAAAAATAACAGAGCACACAGAAAGGAAAGTATAATTTATATGTACAACCAATAAACCTGATACAGAAGAGGGGATTGGGACAGACCAGGAGTGAGTGTGAAGAGAGACTGGGGAATGGCCAGCAAGAAAGTGAAGGGGCAGCGAAGAGGAAGTGGAGGGTTCGCCATGCAAACTGCCACTCTCCTCAGCCCCTCTTGGGGAAGAGGGTGTGCGTGCCCGTGTCTCCCTAGCCTGCTCTCCATTATTTTTCTCTGGTCCTCAAAGCAAGTAGCCTCCTGACTAGGCCCCCTGCCTCACACACTCAAATTTAGTCCGTATTCAGGCCTTCAGGAGAAAGGGGAGAAGTCCTCAGAACCTGAGCCCCAGAGCTGGGGGTTCCCCCTCATCTGGCCCATTGTGTTCTCTCCCACCCTTTCTAGGTCACCTGGGTCCCTAGGTCAGATTGGGGAGCTCCTCTTTGGCTTGAGGGGGTATCGCCCAACCATTACTCTCTTTGTAGGGGTGGTTCTTGGCCCCTGTGGAGGGGGTAAGATGCCCAACACAAGATGCCAGTACACAGGAGGTAACTGAGCCAGTGAATGGCGCCTTTATTCTGAGGCGGAACAGCAATTGACTCCCTTTAACTGCTCCACACTCTATTTCAGGAGAGGTAAGGGAAGGAAACATGCAGCCACCCCTCCTCTTCCCTTTCTCTCTGCCAGGGCTCATGGTCATCCTTATCTAAAGTCCCCTTCCTCTCTTCAAAGCTCCTTTCCTCCCCCGGAAGTTTCTAAAGGCCAGGCAGTGCTAACCCCCACCTCTGCTCAAGATGGAGCTTATCCCGCAGGAATAACGGCTCCACCTCTTACCTCCCCACAACCATTCATTGGGAAGCTGTGTGTTTGGCAGTGGAGGACAAAGGTTCTTGGAAGACCCTGCTCACCAATTCCCACCCAGACCTCTTCTCACCAGCACAGTCTTCAAAGCACGGTGGGAAAGATGTGTGGGAGTGGAGAGAGACAAAGGGCCCTTCTTGAAAAGAGGAGTCATAGAGAGGGGCAAAGGGGCTCCTAGCCCAGTGGTGGCCCAGCGGGTGGGGAAGGCGGAGGATTGGCAGCAGACCCCAGAGTCTGAGCTGGGGGTCGGCCTCGGGCACGGGGCCTGGGTGAAGGGCAGGCCTGGGATCCAGTCAGTCGTCTATACAGATCACCTCCCCGGCTCGGGGCTCCTTCCGGTCCAGCCCGTCTGACACTAATGCCCCCACCATTTCCTTCTCCTTCTTCACCAGCACTGGAGGGCCGTTGGTGGCGGCTGTTAGGAAAGGGGATAAGGAAGTCAAATCCCTACTTCACTCCCAAACATCACTTTCTGACAATAGTATATGCTCGTTCTCTCTCTCTTTTTTGTAATTGATTTCAGAGAGAGGAACGGAGAGGGAGAGAGGGTTAGAAAATCACTAAGGAGCCTGGCCAGCATGGCTCAGTGGTTGAGCATCAACCTCTGAACCAGGAAGTCATGGTTTGATTCTGGGTTAGGGCATATGCCCGGGTTGGGGTCCGATCCTCAGTGTGGGGCGTGCAAGAGGCAGCCAATTGATGATTATTTCATTACTGATATTTCTGTCTCTCTCTCCCTCTCCCGTCCTCTCTGAAATCAATAAAGATATATTTTTTAAAAAAAAATCAATGATGAGAGAGAATCACTGATCAGCTACCTCCTGCTCACCCCAACTGGGGATCAAGGGTGACCTCCTGGTTCATGGGTTGACACTCAACGACTGAGCCACAATGGCCAGGCAGTATATTCTCATTTCTAAGTCACCTCATGCCACTTGCAACTGTCCAGGGTAGGGGTGGTAAGACCAGAGCAAACACCTCTCCCTGAGGTTCCCCTTGTGCCACATGATGGAACACATGCTCCAACTCTCACTATACCCCCTTCTCATTCACATTGTCTTTCTCTGAAGTAGCCCAGATGGAGGAGGCTCAGGTAAGAGAGAGCTGAACCACTGAAACCCTGGATGAGGTTTTTTGAGAAAGGAAATGGAAGAGAAGCTAAGGAAAGGGTGGGAAGAATAAACCCCAGAACAACTCCATTCCATAAAACACTGGGTACTTCCACGGAAATGAGATGGGCTGGAGCAGTAAAAGATAGCTGAGCAGGGAAACGCGTGGAAAAGGAGAAATGAGAGGGAGTCAGCTGACCTGTGATGAAGGACCCTGCAGGCATCTGGCTGTAATTGGCGCCTGCGGCGGCCAGAGCCCCTACGGGAGCGGAGCTGAAGGCCGCCCCGTACCCCGGGGGTGTGGCGTAGGGACCCGGGGGAAAGACCTGCAATAGAGAAGGAACCCAAATTAGAGAGTCCACAGTCTGAAAGGAAATAAGCTGAAGGGAAAACTTTAAGGACCAAACTCTAGAACTACTGAGGGGTATAACATAAGGAGACTCAAGGGTGATGAGAATACTGGAGTAAGTCATTTTCCATATTGTATAGGATTCCATGTAAGTATGTATACCAACAGGGAGAATGGGATTAGAGGGGAAGGAGGTTACCGGTGTGGGGTGAGGCTCCGTGCCCTTGCTGGCCAGCCGGCTGAGGATGCTGCGCTCGGACATCTGAAGGCGGGCTGCGATGGGGGGTATTCGAGACAGCGTGGCCGGCAGGCGGGTCACGTCTGCCTTCATGTCGCTCAGCAACTCCTCCAGCTGGTTCAGAACTGGGGCCCGGGCCACGGAGAAAGAAGGGCAAGAGAGAGACAGGGAAAGGGAGAGATGGAGCCAGGAAAAGAGATGAAGAGTCAGATGGACAGATAAAGTCAGAAAAAGAGAGTGAGAGGACACAGATGTCAAAGAACCAGAGAAGAAGAAAATGATAGAAGTACACAGAAAAAGAGCGACTCAGTGAGTGGGTAAGTGTCAGGTAAAGAGGCAGAGAGACCAGATCATCACAGAGATAGATGGAGAGAGAAGAAGGAAAAG
Organism: Myotis daubentonii; assembly: GCF_963259705.1. Lineage (NCBI taxonomy): Eukaryota > Metazoa > Chordata > Mammalia > Chiroptera > Vespertilionidae > Myotis > Myotis daubentonii. The sequence continues at coordinate 17,019,567 of NC_081855.1, forward strand.
AGAATACGGAGAAAAGGAGGATAGGGGAGGACATTGGAAGACATAGGGGCGGGGAGTTGTCAGAACATCCCATACTGTAAGAAGGAAGTTTGGGGGTTGGGGATGATAGGGAGGAAATAGGAGGCGTGGGGAGGTGGTAAGTGGTGTCAAAGATTTAAGGATCAAGGTTTTAATATGTTAGGGGGGAGGGAGGTTAGAGGGTCAGCATTAGGAATTAAAACAGGAATCAAAGGGTCCAGGAGTCAATTACTACATCAGATAGAATTAGACGGTTAAAGGGCTTTGGAATTTGATATTTTATTTTCAAGGTAAGAAGGTTTGGGAGGAAGGGTTGAAGGTCAAAGGGAAGTTTCATGGGGTAAGGTCAGAGGGTGGGATGGTGGTAGTTTCCGCCTCGTGGGGTGAATGAGGTCTGAGGAATGTGATTTGTGGGATTGGGGATAAGGATTTTTGTGGCTCTACACAGGCCAAGGCCCCAGAGAGGGTGCTATCGGCAGTATGGCAAGCATGTGGGTCAGTGAAGATCTTCTACCCTTTGGAGGGGATGGGGCACAGCCTCATGGAGTTCTGGGGAGAAAGTCCCTCTCTTAAGCACTGATGTGAATGCTATTAGGCAAGGATGAGAGTTGGCTGCACAAACTCTAGTGGCTAAAAGCCAGGTGGGTTAGGGGTGGGGTTACAGGTCAGAGGGGGTTGGTTCAGAGGGTAAAGGGGTCAGAGGGGTGGGAAGATTTTGAGGGGGTGCGGGGTGAAGACTTACGCAGCGTTGTGGGCCCTCCCCCGCGCGGGGCCGCCGCGGCCCTTACCCTTGTGCAGTACGGCGTTGGCCGGCTTGTTCCCCGCCAGCGACTCCTTGGAGAGGTGCTGGTGGCTCTCAGCCAGGCACTCGGCCTCGGCGAAGCGGGCGTGGAGGGCCATGGCGGGGTGCGCCGGCTCCTGTGATAGGTTCAGGTAGGCCGCCCGCCGAAGCTGCTCCTCTATCACCAGCGCCTGCTCCAGGAGCTGAGGGGGAGGGGGAGAGGAGTGAGTGCAGGGTCTGCCAGCAGTGGGTGAGTGGACAGTGGGCCAGACTGGAGACCACACTGCTCACTGCTGACCCAGGGCATCCCCACTCCACACCAATACCGACCCTAGCACCAACCCCGATCCAGACCACAGTCACAGACCCAAGCTTACACCCCAGTCTGGGCCTCAAGCATCACCACCACCTCAAGGTGTTAACCTTCCCTACAGTCCAACCAGAGGGGGCCCACCTCTCACCCAAGCCCGTCTTCAACACTGTTCCTTTTGTTCCTCATGCCCACCTTGAATCTCCGGGCCAGAAACTTATTTTTCATCTCCAGAAAGTTCCCCTTATTGGCTTCAGTTTTAAATGGCTCATTGATAATGGCAAACTGAGCATCATTCTGGATGTCCTGCCACCGTGCATAGCCATGGCTGCCAATGAAGGAAGACGACCATCAAGGAATTTAACAGGAATGGCCTGGGCTTGATCTCCCCAAAGGGTGGCACTGTGCCCCCTTCTCTGGGTGTGGACTCCTCTTCCCTGTAACTCCCCTCTCTCTAGGTTGTAAGAACCTTTTTTTTCTTGTATTTGTATCAAAGGATACAGAACAATCCCAGCCAGAAGCCAATAGTCATGTCTTCGGTGCCAGATTTCATTGAGTTTCCCCGAGGAAATAGCTGCCCGTTCCTCATTCTGCCACAGTGTGTGAAGCTCTGAAAAGAGGATGGAAGATAGATGAGGCATCAGGAATTTTCAAACCACATCCAACCCAACAAACAGGTAGAGATGAGGGAACTGAATAGTGGTGGAGGACGCTAAGGGCTCTTTATGAGGGACAGGTCAAGGTTAGAGTAGGGTTAAAATAGATGGTTAAAAAAGTAGTTACAAACAAGGTTCAAGTTAGAATTAAGAATAAAGGTAGAGCCCAGCCAGCATGGCTCAGTAGTCGAGCGTTAACCTACGAACCAGGAGGTCAGGGTTTGATTCCTGGTCAGGGCACATGGCCAGGGTGGGGCATGCAGGAGGCAGCCGATCAATGATTCTCTCCCATCATTGATGTTTCTCTCTCTCCCTCTCCCTTTCTCGCTGAAATCAATAAAAAAAAAAAAAAGTAATAAATAAATAAATAAATAAAGGTAGAATTAAAGACAACTTTAGAGTTAAGAGTACAGACAGTCCTTGGGTTACACTGGACTAGACTTAGGTTGTTTCGTGGTTACGTCGCCATCTCCCATTTACTTATATAAAAAAAAAGATTCTGTAATTTTGATGTATGTACATATGTGCTTTATGTTTTTTATTATTTATTTACCACAAGGTCAGGAATTGTTATCTTTGTTTTAATTTTTTTTTACTGTTTCACTTCATCACTGCGGTGTATGTGTTCCCTGTGAGTGACGTATGTGCTTATGTAGGTGGGTTCCGACTGACGCGAAAATCGTGTTACGTCGCGCCGTAGGAACGGAGCTCCGACGTAACCTGAGGACCACTGTACACTTAAGAAGGACTGAGGGCAAGGAGTAGAGACAGTGTGTATCATTTCATTGGCAATTACTTGGAATTAAGGCCTCAGGCAAAAAGAGAGACCCCATGAGGATGAGCACATCCCAGTGAAAAATAGGTGGCAGTAAGCGACACCCACCCACCTGTAAAGCCGCCATCTGCAATATTGAACATGAACCGTGGCTTCTCTGCCTTCTCCTCACGTCGCCCATTGGATCGTGGCTCGTCTCGGGGCCCAGACCGAAGCTCCCGGCCGCCTTTCACATCTTCTGCTAGGGCAGATGGGACAGAGCTCACACCTGAGGAGTCTCCTTCCAGACCCCATGACTACCCCCTGTGCTCTGCTGGAACTGGGAATAGCAACCCACCCAGGTGCCAGGCATTTGGTCCCCCAGACTCCACCTCCCCTGATTCCCTCTGGTTCCCAAGTGTCCAGTCCTTCCACCCATTACCTCTCTTGCCCAAATCCCCTGTTTCCCCCTCTGGCCTCTCCCTGTGTTCCTGTCCATCCAACGGCTTCTCCTCCCCCCTCTCTCCTGGCGTCGACTCTGTGGCTGTGGGAGGGGGTAAGGGACAGGAAGGGAGAATGTCACCCTCATTCCCTGAACCCAGAAGAGGGAACCCCCAAATTCTAAGCCCATCCCCCCTAAGTCCATGCACCCACCTGACTTCTCTCTGTCCCCCCGGTACCCAGGTTCAGGCTCCATCTCTCCAGCCACCCCTGGCTCCTCGTCCTCCAGAGGAATCTTCCTTGACTCCGGCCGTTCCCCGAGCGATAGGGCTGGGCTGGGGGCATCAGCCTGGGAGACAATGAGTCTGGATGAACTGAGGGTTCCCAGACACCTGACCTTCAAGACCCCCCTTCCTTCTCCTTAGAGGAGCCAGGTCGCCACACACCTCTGTCTCCATCTTCTCCCCAATTTTGCTATTCTTCTCTGGCTTCTCCTCCTGGTTTTCAGCTTCATCCTTCTCAAGTGGCGTCCTTACGCCATCTCCTTTCTCACTGGGAGCTGGAGTAGCTACAGGGGGAAGGCAGAGTGAAGAAGGCAGAAACTCCCCACCTTGACCCCAATCCCTCTGTGTCTGGCCCCACCCGATACCGGCCTCATCTCCATCTCTCCAGCTATGCTGCCCCATTACCAGGCTTAGAGGTGCAGGGGCTGTTGGCAGCAGAAGCCTCGGGGGTGGTGGGAGACGTTTTGGTGGGAGAGGAGGCTCTGGAGGAGCGCTTGGAGTCAGCACTGGGGTCAGGCATCAGCTCAGGCATCGACCAGCGCCCATTGATGTGCTCAAACTCTTGTACCTGAGGGGAGAGGGAGTGTCACAGACACAGGATCTGCTTCAGGCAATGGACACCAAGGAGCTCCAGTCCCCCGTCTCATCTTGAACCAGCCTGAGTCTGGAACTCAGGGACGCAAGACAGAGGAAGGACAGGGGCCAGGCAGCCAGCTTGGCCCTTTTGGTGAGGAGAAGACTGTACCTTATTTTTTAAAATAATTCTTTATTGTTGAAAGTATTACATATGTCCCTCTCTCCCCCCATTGATCCCCTCCAACCTGCCCCAGACCCAGGCCCTAACCGCCCCACTGTCTGTGTGCATGGGCCATGTGATACCTTCTTCTTGACGAGAGACATGACTCCAATGCGGGTCAATACTTGCTGGCGACTCAGGCCCTCCCGAGGGACCCCGTCGGCAAATGTTTCAGAGCCGTCTGCCCCGGGCTCACAGAGATGGCGCATGAACAAAGACACGTAGGCCCTAAGAACCATGGGGATTGAAGGTGGGTTAGAAGAGCCTTAAGAAGGACAGGGGTTACAGAACCCCTGAACCCTAAATTCCTCAGGTGCCTCCGGGGGTCCTCCTGAGCCTCTCCAAATCCTAAACCCCCATCTGCCCCTCCCCTTGTTCTTCCACTCTCTCTTTGGCTTTGGTACTTCATTCCTAGGCCCCATCAGTCAGCTCCTCATCCTTTTCACCAGCTCCCCTGCCCGGCTAATGGCCAAATAAATGTGAGGCAAGGACAGTCTAGGAGAGGCTCCTCTCGTAACCACCTCTCCCATGGGGGAAAAAGCCCGGCCTCTCTACTCTCAGCTCGTCTGAGGGAAGGTGGGTCAGGCTAAGCCCACCTCCCAGGAAACCGAGCTAGGACTGTTGTACGGCAGGGAGCGTGATGGTCAGCTGAGTAAGATCACATCATATGGGGCCAAGAGGAAGGAGCACACACCCAAAGCTCTTACCCTTTCACCCAACTCGGTCCCGTATCACCCACACTCACTTGAACTCTTTCTCAGTCTTGCCCCTTAGGTCTCGCACCAGCCACTGAGTGGTGAAGGCATCCTGCGGCGGCATCCCCCAGCGCATCACGGCATTGAGGAAAGCCTTCCGCTGACGGGTGTTGAACCCCAACACCTAGGGAGAGGAGGGAGCGGGAGATGACGTCCAGGCTTCTCATTTCTTGGTCCTTTCTCCCTCAGTGACTCAATTTCCGACCCCAGCTTTCATTCTCTCCTTAGGGAACTCCGGGGCGCCCGGGCCCAGCTCTCACCTCAATGTTGCCCCCAACGCGAGCCAGCAGTGGAGGCAGTGGCTTATCTTTTTCATTCCGGAGCTGCCTCTTTGACTGTCGACGCCCTGGACAGGGATGACCCCAGCAAGTAGATCCATTACTTCTTCCACCCCCAGTCCTGCCAACACCCCATTCCCACAAGATAAAGAACTCGGGGAAGGCCTGTGACATGTCTGAGGCATTTCTAATTTTCTTCCAAGCACTTTCAGAACTACTAACTCAGTAGTTCTAAAAGAATCAAGTCATATTGAAAAATTACTATTAAATATTTGATGCAAGCAAGATTACTGATGGGAATGTAAAATGATGCAACCTTTCTTTATCTTTCATTTAGGCATCTAAGCTTGTGTGGTTATATACTCCGAATTTTAACAGTGGTGAGGTTAGGGATATTTCTTTCTTTCTGCTCATCTGTAATCTTTACTTTTTCTTAAAAAAAAAAAAAAAAGGGCATTTATTTATATAAAAACTGGGCTTAAAGGACAATAGGAAGTGAAATGAGAAGAGATGTGGTAGAAAGTCAGGAAAGTAGATGCCACCTTCAGGACGCTCATCAAAGTCTTCATCCTCCTCCTCTGATCCCACCGAGTATTCTGACTGGTTATCTGCAAGGGGAAAGGCCTCAGTGTCAGCGATGGCTCCCTGGACAAGCCCTTTCCTCCTGGATGCCTCCTGGGGATGCTGGATGACGTCCGCAGTCTGACTTCAAAGCCATATATCCTGAACCATGTCCACACACCTTGTCTCTGACCCCTCCTGAATCCTGGGTAACCCACTTTAAACAAGGACTCCTGGGTGTCCATAGGAACCCTCCACCACCACCAAATAGTTTAGATCACTCGCGAATCCACCTGGCCTCTGGGTAGCTCCTACTGATCCCTCCTAATCCCTTTCCCCTTTAAGAAAGAAGGCCCAGCTTCCAGGCCTCTCTCTTTCCTGGAATGCCCCAGCCTCAGGCCCCTCCTCTTCTCAGTTCCTGCACGGGGGGGGGGGGGGGGGGGGGGGGGGTCCTCACCTTGGTCCTCTTGAGCAGCATCGTTGTAGTTGACTTGCTTGCGAACCCGCTTGCCCTTGCCGAGGTTCCGGGCTAGGTCTTCCTGCTGCTGCTCATAGTGATGCCTCAGCAGCTTTTCCCAGTAGTCAGGGTCCACGTTCTCCTCCTGCTTGATGATCTCCCGTTCGATCTCCTCAATCTGAACAGCAGGAGAATGAACGCTGGTGGCTTCCCGCTTCACCCAGTCCTTCTCCCTCCTGCCGCCTAGATCTCAGCTCTGCATACATTTTCCGGACATCGCACGTTTTCCTGTTCCTTATCTCTTACCTTCAGTACGCTCCTCCTCGTTATTTCCCTCTCGAAACTTCTCCTCTAGTGCCCTCTGCGTCCCCCCTGCTCTGACGCAGAAAGCACCCTTCCGTGTGTACCAGTGCAGTGCTTTCTGTGCCTAAGTCTTTCTCCACAGTCCAGTTTGACCCAGACCAAGCAGTTGTTTGTGGCTCACTACTGCTCTTTGCTGGGCACTAAGATAAAAGATCAGATAAAAAACAAGAGGAAAGGGATCCTCCTACTTTGAGGTCCAGTAAAGGAAACCGCCCCTCAGAGTTGGCCTGGGATAGACAGTCCCTACCTCGCCCCAGCCTCTCACCTTGTCTTCCTCCCGCACCACATACTGGGCCACCTTGAAGGAACTGAGATATTCGTTCATATTCTGCACGTCAGTGTCTTCGGTTGCATCCTGGTTTCGGTCCAACAGCCGAGCAATGGCCTCATTGTCATAGTGAATCACGCTGCTGTCCTCCTCCTTGTTCTCCCCTGGTGGACATGGGGAACAAGAGGGAACTCTTGAGTTCCAACCAAAGTCTCGGGCAGAACTTTAAAAAGATCCAAGGAAAGCATTCCACTCTGCTTCCCTTCCACAGGAGCTCTGGAGAAGGCCCTTTCCCTGGAAGTCAATGTAGTGATTTGTTGTTTTCAAGCCTACATGAAAGGAAAGGGGCCAACTTTCTCCACAGACTGAACAGAACAGTTTTTCTCCAAGGGTTTCAGAAGAGAAGTGCTCACGGGAGAGCAGGGGCCAGTTTGAAGAAGTTGCAAAAGAAGTTCTCACCCTCGTTCTCATCCTTAAATAGTTCCTCAGTGCCAAATTTGAGGATGTCATCCAGCTCCTGCTTGGACATGGAGCCCGCCTTGGAGCCCAGCCCAGGGCGCACTACCAGGTGGGTCAGCATCATCTTTCTCTTGGCCACTTGTGTGATCCGCTCTTCCACTGATGCACGAGTCACAAACCGGTAAATCATTACTTTGTTGGCCTGGCCGATTCGATGAGCGCGGCTAAAGGCCTGCAGGAGTGGGAGAAAGTGAGCACGGGCCAGGGGAGTGGCAGAGGAAATGCCATCAACATGTTCCGGAAAGGAGACCGGCAAGGAAGAGTCTTCTATCTGTCCCCCCAGAGGTTTTTTTTGTTTTGTTTTGTTTTTTTTGTTAATCAATTTCATTGATTTTTAGGGAGAGTAGGAGAGGGAAGGACACAGAGAAAAATCAATGTGAGAGAAACACATCGATTTGTTGCCTCCTGCAAGAGCCCGACTAGGGCCCGGGCCGGGGAGGAGCCTGCAACCAAGGTACGTGACCTTGACTGGAATCGAACCCGGGACCCTTTGGTCTGCAGGCCGACGTTCTATCCACTGAGCCAAACTGGCTAGGGGCCCCCAGAGGTTTATTTCTGACCCCAGAACATGACACCCTCCTCCATGAACCAAAGCCTCCTTGCCAAATGGTGCAGAAGCTCTAGGAGGCGAGTTCTCACCTGGATGTCATTATGAGGGTTCCAGTCAGAATCGAAGATGATGACAGTGTCTGCCGTGGCCAGATTGATGCCCAAGCCCCCAGCTCGGGTGGACAGGAGGAAGCAGAATTGTTGGGCCCCAGGAGCTAAGAGGAGTGAATCAGGAGATAAGGCTTTTCTTGTAGCCAGCAATTCAGTCTACCTGTTCCTAGATATTCCCTGACTACAAACAACCATGTCCCCAACTCAAAAGCCCAAGGGGCTTATATCCTCCCAGAAGAGGCCCCTCCCAGCCCAGGGACCTATGCCCTGGTTTCTCAGGCCTCCCGCAGTGGGACCAAGGCATCTATCTCCCCGCTTACCGTTGAATCTATCAATGGCCTCCTGCCTCAGGGCACCAGTGATGCCACCATCGATGCGCTCATACTTGTAGCCTTCGTAGTCTAAGAAATCCTCTAGCAAGTCTAACATTTTGGTCATCTAGAGCAGGGAAAAGAAGAGCCCAGAATGAGGAGGTAGTGGGGTGTGCCCTGGCTGTTCTGACTATCCCTTTACTTTCCCTCAACCCCAATCTTTACCCTTGTCTCCCTGCACTCCTAAGCTCCCCTGGTGCTGCTTCCCCCAGGCCCCTCTCATTCCACATTCTTGTCATAATTTCTTCTTGATTTCAGATCATTTCTCCTAAGGCAGAGACTCTTCTCTGAGACCCACGAAAAGTTTTCAAAGAAATCTATAAATCCCCTAAAAACCTGTATACAACTGTTTAATTGTGCAGCTTTTCTGGAGAGTGGACCCATAGCTTTCATAAGATTTCCAAAAGGTCTGCCTCTCCTCCCCTCTCCAATAAGGTTAACAAATAGAAATAGCTACCAGCCCCCCAGAGACCTCCTTGAAGAGGCAGATGGTTCACCCTCCCATTCTCTCCATGAGGCTTAAAATAAATTGACTACAATTTCCAAAGAACAGGGACCAGGGTCCAAGAGGAACTTAGCTATACCAGAAACTTAAGGGTGAATCTCCTAATCTCTCATCCCATGGCAGGCACAGGAAGGAGGCAAGGGATTAGTCGGATGGTGGGAATGAAGCGCAGGGCTGGGTCACCTGTGAGAAGATGAGCACTCTGTGTCCTTGCTCCTTTAGCTTCCGCAGCATCTTCTGCAGCAGCATGAGCTTCCCAGACGACTTAATAAGGGCCCCACCCTCATAAGCCCCACTGGGGAGTTTTGGGGACTCCTGGACAAGAGGGAGAAAGGAGGAGAGGATAAGGAAACATACCCCTATATTCTAACTGTGCCTAGGAAAGCTAGAAGCCCAAATCCAGCCTCCACACCTTTAAAATTCCTACTCCTCTCAGAAATCCAGTCCCAGCTTCAGCCCTGTGCTCAACACCTCCCACTGTTAGAAAGCCAGGCATGTACTAATCAGTTCCCAGCTCGTGTATCTACCATAGCAGCCACAGGAAAGAGGTATGGATGGTTGCAGCACTTCTTAAGATCCATCATGATGTTAAGCAGTGACACCTGGTTCCCACCGCCTCGTGAATTCAAGGCCTCAAAATTTCGAGTCAGGATATACTTGTAGTATTTCCTGAAGACCGGGGTTGAGGGTAGAGAAGAAACACAATACAATAAATGATTATGATGTTGCACTTGATCACCAACTCTTGGAAAGCTGCCAACAAACGCCCAACCCCGGGCCCAGGTAACCCGCCTTGCATCTCACTTCTGCATGGGGCTCAGCTCCACTCGAACGATGAGCTCTGTCTTGGCTGGCATGTTCTTAAAGACGTCAGCCTTGAGCCTCCGAAGCATATGTGGCCCCAGCAAATCATGCAGTTTTTTAATCTGGTCTTCTTTGGATATGTCTGCAAACTCCTCCAGGAAGCCCTCCAGGTTGCTAGTAGCCAGGAGGAGATGTGAACAGCTGTCAGGTTCTTTGCCTCTGAACTCAAGCTCTATTCTTCACTTCAGATGAACCCTCCACCCACTTGTTTTAGCCCCCCCCGCCCTCTCATTTCTGCAGACTACCCTAAGCAGCTACTTACTTAAACCTTTCTGGGGTGAGGAAGTTCAGCAGGTGAAAAAGCTCTTCCAGATTATTTTGCAATGGAGTCCCTGTTAGCAGTAATTTATGATCTATCTTGTAGCCATTGAGGACCCTGAAAAACTAGAAAATGGGACAAGAAGACAGGAGAAAGGGCCCATCAGTGGCAAATGGTTGGCCCACAGTATCAACCTTTTCCTGCCTCCAGCTTCCATTTCCTCCAGGATCAGAGGCTCCAAGTCCCTAGCCCTCACCCTCTTCCACCCTGGACTTCTCCCAGAGGTTCTCCGGCATCTTGCCTCCTGGACTACAGAGGAGCCCCTGGTACTTAGTATTTTAGGGTTAAGGCAAGTCGGAGTCCACACCTCAAGCTTCTGAGGCCTGAGCGTCGCACTCACCTTGGACTGGTTGTTCTTGAGTCGATGGGCCTCATCCACCACGAGGCAGGCCCAGCGGATGGAGCCAAGTGCTGCCTGATCAATGGTGATCAACTCATACGATGTCAGGAGAACATGGAACTTCACCTGTGCCTCCCTCTGCCAACACAACATTATCCATTCGGCTGCCACCCGACACCCCAGCCCCTAGACCCCCATTTTCTACCGGGGCACCCTGTCCTGACCATGACTGCCAAAGGGACTCGGTTATCCTGTCCTCCAACTTTGGCTCCATGCAGGGATCACTGAACATGGCCCCCAAACTTGCACCACATGTCCAGTATGGACAGATCCATGTACACCCCTGGGAGTACCTACTACATCTCCAGGGCAGGAATGCAGAGAGGTGAGGGTGGGTAAAGGAGGAAGACGCTGGGTGAGGAATAAAGAAACTGAAATCCTGTTGGGGTAAAGAAATGACAGATTTGAGGTCTAAGAGGATATGAAGCAGAGGGGCTTACCTTCATCTTAAAGGCTTTCTTGCCGCCTTTGATGGCATTATCTTCAAAGGAAAACTCATTCTCACGAATGATGGCCCGGCTGTCCTTGTCACCCGTGTATGTCACCACATAAAACTTGGGTGCCCACATCTGGAACTCCCGCTCCCAATTGATGATGGTAGAGAGCGGGGCACTCACCAGGAAGGGACCCTTTGTGTGGCCCTGGGAGTAGAGGGTAGGGGGGACCATTAGTAGGTTGTATACCCCAGTCCCCTGCCTGTCACACCGCGCCCCCCCGCCCCGCCTCCATCCTCCATTCCCTCATTCCCCAGGCCAGGCTAGGCCTCGGCCTGGCTTCCCCCTCAGGAGCCCCAGAATTCAGCACCTCCTTATAGAGTGAGTAGAGGAAGACGATGGTTTGTATGGTCTTGCCCAGCCCCATCTCATCAGCCAGAATGGTGTCGGTGCCCTGGGCCCATGAGAAACGTAGCCAATTCAACCCTTCCAGCTGATACATGTGCAGTGTGCCTCCAGTGGCTGTGATAAACCGTGGCTGAGTCTCATATTTCACTGTAGGCTGTAGAGTTAAGAAGTCAAAAAGCTCAAGGAAACTGTCAGCTGTCTTGGTCTCCTCCTCTGCCCTCCTCCCTGGCACTGGTACCAAGTTGGGTCACAATTCCCTTTACCACAGCCAGCGCTCGTGGAAGTTCTAGTCTTTAGTCCCTCCCCCTCGTTCCTTAAAACAACACCCAGCAGCACTGCGGGGAAGGACGCTGGTGGAAGGGTCCTATGTGCTTCTGTCTCTAGCGGCTCTCTCTCTCTTATGCCAAAATCCCTAGCCACTCCTGGGGCAAGGCTGAATATTGAAGAAAGAGCTACTATTCAAAGAAGCTGTTGAAACTCTGGGAAGTTCCGTCAGTAGCCTCTGGGAAATGTTCAATCACCATGGCCCCAGAAACGAGAGGAAAGCCGTGAGAGGACTTACGTCGTTAGTAGGAGAATTGGGAGGCCCATCACCCTGCAGCTCCTTCTTCTTCTTCTTATACTTCCGGGGCTGGGCGGGGTCCTCTCCCATAATTAGTTCTCTGGGAAAAGAGTGGGTCCTGAGTGAGGCCTGGTTCTTGGTACCCCCCCTCTTCGGAACTCATTCCAGACCTATCTCCCACTTCCCATAATCTACGTATTCTCCCAGGCTTTGTACCCTCACCCTTAGAGTTCACCTCTACAGCTAACTCTCCGTACCCCTGAGCACCCTCTTTCTCATTGCTCAGGCTAAATCATATTTCTGTTCCACACACTGCCTCTTCACCAACCCCACCCCAAACAACCTAACCCAGGTTCCCAATGTCCTAAATTCTAGATAGGTCTGTCCCTCCCTACTGTACCTCATTTTATGCTAAAGGTTTAGCTTTTATGCCTCTATCCTCGGACTCCCTCTAACTCATGACATAGCTCCCTTACCGGTGTCTCCAGTAGCTTTGCTTATGGTCTTCATATTCGGGGATATTCATTTCATCTTCCTCCCACGTGGACTGGTCATATGGCAAGTCCCTCCATTTTACTAAATAGTGGTAATTTCCCTTTTTATCCACACTGTGGGACAGGAGGAGAAAAATAATATGGATCACAAGTAGGAAAAAATCATAATAAACACAATTATCAGCGAACATGCATAATTTGTCACTGAATCCACAATGTTGGCCACTAAAAGGGAATTCAGAATGGCTGAAATACTACCTTAACTTTTTCAGAATGGCTTCCTAAAAATCAACTACCAAAGAGCACCCCTGGGGCCCTCGCTAGTTTGGCGCAGTGGATAGAGCGTCGGCCTTGGGACGGACGGGGCTCAGGTTCAATTCCGGTCGAAGACACATGCCTTGGTTGCAGGCTAGATCCTGGCCCTGGGTGGGGAATGTATGGGAGGCAACCAACTGATGTGTCTCTCTCACATCGATGTTTCTCTTTGTCTCTCCCTTCCCGTCTACTCTCTCTATATATCAATGGGAAAAATATTCTCGAGTGAGGATTAACAAAAAACACACAAACCCGCCCCTGGGCTTCAATATCACTTGTCCATCCAATCAGTATTTACTAAGCATCTACTCTATGCCAGGCACTGGTGAGTCAGGGGTGAACAGAAGAGACAAATGATTCTATTCTCATGGAGCTCATATTCTGCTGGGGAAGGCAACAATGAAACAGAAAAATAAATTATAGCACTAGGCAGTAATAAGCACTATGAAGAAAGAAATACTAAAAGCACTGTATTTAGTAGAAATACTAAAAACATGTTTTTCATGTTTTGCTTTCATGCCCTGATCCCCAGACGCACGTGTCATTTCCTGTGCTATTAGAGATTAAAGGAAGCAATGGCAAAAAGTCAGTGCTGGCTGGGCTTTCCCCCTGGAGTCTTTCATCCCCATAGAGGAAACAAGGCCAGAAGGGCTGGGGCTGCAGCAGGAGTTATTCAGATAGGTCAATTATTTGGTTAATTAACAAATGCTAACATGCGGCCATACTTCCAACAAGAAGGGCGGCACATCCCAGAGCCAAGGCCTTCCCAGGGACCGAGAATTCACCTGTGGTTGATGATACGGTGGACCGTCATCCACTCTGGCTTGATGCCAAAACGATAATATTTCTCCTCCATCTCAGCGTAGTGCGGATCTTTCACCTTGCGCTTGTCACTCTTCCCATCATCCTCACCAGAGCCATAGTCCAGGGGTGGGGGCTCATCCATGTCATTCTTCCGTTGGTAGTTTCGGTACATTACCAAGTGGAAGATTTCCAGCTGATGGGGCACAGAGGATGGTGGGGAAGAGACAACCCTACCATCCCAGGGAACAAAGGGGAGAAGGAAGACGCCACCAGGGGAAGCGCATGGAAAGGGGAGCGATGAGAGAGATGGGATGCGACACACAAATTAAAGCGAAAGCAGGAGAATACAATGAAGCAGAACAGAGTCGGGATGTGTGTGGGGATGTAATAAGCAAAGGAGGCAGGGAGTAGGTTTATTAAGATCGAGACTATAGCCCGGCCAGCGGGCTCAGTGGTTTAGCATCGACTATGAACCAGGAGGTCACGGTTTGATTCCCGGTCTGGACATATGCCTGGGTTGCGGGCTCAGTCCCCAGTCTAGGGCATGCAGGAGGCAGCTGATCGATGATTCTTTCTCACCACTGATGTTCTGTCTGTCTCTCTCTCCCTTTCCCTTCCTCTCTGAAACCAATAAAAACATTTTAAAAAAATTGAGAATATAGGTAAAACATGGTTAAAGTTAGATAAGAAATGGGATTAAGGAAGACTATGTTATAACTGAGGGAAGAAATCTAATAAAAACTGAGAGAAATGCCAAAACCGGTGTGGCTCAGTGGATTGAGCGTTGGCCTGCGGACTGAAGGGTCCCAGGTTCGATTCCGGTCAAGGGCATGTACCTTGGTTGCGGGCATATCCCCAGTGGGGGGTGTGCAGGAGGCAGCTGATCGATGTTTCTCTCTCATCGATGTTTTTAACTCTCTATCCCTCTCCCGTCCTCTCCGTAAAAAATCAATAAAATATATTTAAAAAAAAAAAACTGAGAGAAAGGACTAGAGACCAAGAACACCACATTTTCAAACTAAGAAAGTAGGTATGGTGTGAGGGCCTAAGGCTTGATGTGAGGGAAAGCAAAATCTGTGTATTTGGAAGAACAGAAAATAGAGGGGTGAGAGAGAGAATTGCAGCAAATGGGGTCACAGGACAGCGGGCAAGGAAAGGCCCTTGTACCTGAAGCTCCTTGGCCCAGGAGCAGTGCCAGTAGGACAGTCCTACCCACTTGACAAAGAACTCTCGCTCTGATCTGCCTTGAAGAGGACGAGGAGGTGGGGCATCTGGATTCCCATCTACCTGTGGGGGGGCCGGCACTGCCACGGGCGGTTCCCCCCACCGCCAATGCAGGATCTTCTGCACACGGCCTTTCAGCATGGGGCACTTCAGGATGGACACACACGAGGCGGAAAGAAAAAGGCAGAAAGAGCCCACCATTAGAGTCGGAGAGGGATCCCACCAGGGAATCTCGGGCTAAGTGTGGGGGAGGCAGAGGAAGAGCTAAACGTCTGGGACCCAGAGATGGGACAGGAGTCAGGGCTGACAGTAAACACTGAGAGATGGGTACACTCACTGTGCATCGGGGACACAGCCATTCACCGTTGGGGATGTCAGGCAGGGGTGGGTTTAGACAATGAATGTGGTAGGAGGAGATGCAAGCGTCACAGCACAAGAGCTCCCCACCATCCTTGCACACACGGCAGTACTCCATGTGATCGTCTTCTTCCTCCTTCTCCCCTTCTTCCTCTCCCTCCTCTTCATACTCCTCCTCCTCTTCCTTGGCCTCCCACTGTACCCCCTCCTTCTCCTGGGAGGCCAAGGACAGACACAGACAGAGACAGGAGAAAGGAAATAGGCGTGAGACTGGAAGACAGAGGCAAGGACAGGACACCTAAGTTCTAGAAGTGCCTGGAAGACTGGTGGGAACAAAGACACAGGATGTCCCAGTTTCTAAAAATGTTGATTTGGGGAGCAAAGGGATGGGGAGAGAAACAGACTAGAATCCTGGTCACTTAAACATGTTACTGAGAAGGCCAGGCCTCTGGGCATAGGAAGAGGACAACGGAAACCACGGAGGAAAAGACGGGCGGGTCCCTGAGGTGCTGGCACCAGGTACTCACACAGTGGGGGCAGCTCCATTTGCCCTCAGGAGCCCGGTCAAGCTCAGGATCAAGGCAGACGAGGTGGTAGGCACGGGGGCAGGTGTCGCACAGAATAATTTCCCCACCCTGCTGGCACACCTCACAGTAATCCTGGTGATCCGTCTCGTAGCCATCAACCTCCTCCTCCCCGGCCACTGCAGGACAGCCCAGGACTGTCATATACCCCCGTGGAGGCAAAGGAACAGAGAAAGAAAGAGGGATTGGGGAGGGGGTAGGGAGGGGAGGGCGGGGAGGGAGGGAGAGAGAGAGAGAGAGAGAGAGAGAGAGAGAGAGAGAGAGAGAGAGAAGGGTTGAATACAGAATTCAAAATTGAAAATAAGAAAGAACGAAGGAATGAAAGGAAAGCAAATTGACAAGGTCACACACAACTGACAGCCCTTACCCTTCTTCTTCTTTCTCCCTGGCCGGCCTCTCTTTAGTTTCTTGGTGCGGACAGGGCCATCAGGACGGCCTGAGGCACTGTGGACACTGCCACTATCCAGGTCTGACTCCTCAGCCTCTGGTTCGGGGCCCTCGTCACTCTGAAAAACATACTGCCCATAGCCCCATGGCTGTCAGAGAGGTTGACTCGATTTTACTCCCCTCCCCAGGCCTCTGGCTCCCACTTCAGCTTCCCTCATAGACCCCTGTGTCTGGACACCTGCCCCCCCACCCCCGCCCCAAACCCTGACACCCTGCAGGCGTATAGTGAACAGGGAAGGGCTACTCACTGAGCCTTTCTTCCTCTTGCCACCCAGAAGCCCTAGTTTGATTTTGAGTGGTGTCATCTTCTTTCCCCGAAGCTTCTTGCGTCCGTCAGGCACTCGGGGGCTCTTACTCCGCCTCTTATGACCGGGACCTGGATGAGGAGTGGCAATGAGGGAGGAGAAGCAGAGGTCATGACCTCCTGGGATAACAGAGGTCACAGGGATCCTTTCTGTGGGTTCTGATTTCACGGAGAACCCTTCCCGGAGAACACTTCTCCTGCAGCAATCAGGACTGAGAGGACAAAAGAGTTCTAGACTATAATTTGAGGACATGCGGCTTGGAGGGTGGGTGACAGTTGTTCAAAGAGGGTTTCTCACCTTTGCCCTCTTTGGTTTTGGCTCTTCGGATGGGTGGGGGTTGGATATCAGCAGCAGGTGGGAGTGGAAGGGCAGGGGATCCGGAAGGTGCTATGGGGGTGGCCGATGAGACAGCAGCTGACACCTGCTCAGCTACAGCTGCGGCTGCTGCAGCCGCTGCTGCCGCCACAGCTGCTGCCGACCCCTTGAAGGGGTTATTGGCACTGAACTCTCTCCACTTGGCCCCAAGGATGGTCATCATCTTCGACATCGGGATCTTAGGGTTCTTCTTAGCAATTAGCGGCCTGTGAACATACAAGCAGAAGACTCGGACCTTTTACAGGTGTTCTGGGAATATTGCCATTTCCCCTTATCAACTAAGTCTATGTACAAGCTAGGATTCCTGAGTGGCGACAGTATGTCCTATTAAGAATAACATCAACTTGAAAGTAAATAAATAAGTTTAAAGAAAATGGTTAAATAAGACAGAAAAGGTATTTTAAAAAATAGAAAAAGCAAAATAAAATTTAAATGCACAGAAGATAAGGATAAAACAAAAATGATATAAAAATGCTTTACTTTTGAATATTACTTTACATTTCATAAAATACTTTCATATACATTACACCTTTTTGGTTGTTGTTAATCCTCACCTAGGACATTTTCCCATTGATTATTTTAAAGAGAGCGTGGAAGGGAGGGAGGAGTCAAAGAAACATCAACGTGAGACACACACACCGATTGGTTGCCTCCCACATGCACCCCAACCAGGGCCTGGGATCGAGCTTGCAACTGAGGTATGTGCCCTTGACCAGAATCGAACCTGGGACCTTCAGTCTGCAGGCCAATGCTCTATCCACTGAGCCAAACTGGCTATGGCCATCACACCTTATTTTATCCTCACAATAATACTATGAGTTGCTATGATTCTCTGAATTTTCTAACAAGTTCCATGAGCCCTGATGAAGGATCCCATCAGGTGGAGTCTGATGGGCCACACTCTTGCAGGGATATGGGTGACTGTCTGTAGCAGTGAGGTAGGTGAGACAATAGTACTTAATAACAGCTACCAGGTATGGAATGCTCCCTAGGAGCCAGGCACTGACTGTACTGAGCTTTCCATTCATTATCCCATCAAATCAGGACAAGACCCCTGTGAGGCACACACTGTGACATCCCATTTTACAGATGTGTAGTGACTTGCCAGGATACGAGGACCTGAGCCTCAGGAGGCTGCCTCCAGCGCGTTAAACTGCTATGCGAAAGTGCCTGCTCCCTAAAAGGCATCTCTGCTATACTCTACTTTACTTGGGAGCCACAGAAGCTCAGGTCCTGCGGCTGGCAATGCATCCTCCATTATGACTGGGGCCTAAAGTAGGGGCAGAGGACCGGATAACTGAGCGAAGAAAATGGAGGCATGCTGATGCTCTCTCTCAGCTGCCGTCTAGAGAGAAGTCATCCAGGAGAAACTGGGACTCTTGTCCGTCCTCACTGTTTTGTCACTAGAGCATTTTCTAACCTGGTGCTGGAATTGTGACACCCCCGACCTGTGAAGGGCTCCTGACTGTGGCCGTTGGATCCTTAGGAGTCTAGGAATTCCCTAAAGTTACATTGGAACTTTGTGTGTGCGCGCGCGCTGTGAATTTCTTTGGAGATCAGTTTCTTAGCTTTTATCAGATTTCAGAGGGGCCAGGGCCTCCCCAAAATAAGAAGTGTCTATTCTCGCGGACTCTGCAGTCCCACCGCACCTCATGAACTGGCTAAAGGCTTTGTAGTTGGTGAGCGTGTGGTAATCCTCCTCCGAGAACACATGCTCCACGTCCTCCAGGCCCCAGGTGAGAAGCAGAGTTGCTGATGACTTCTGCTCTACCTGCTGGGAGACACCAGGCTTTAGTGAGGCTGAGCTGGTGCTTCTCCAGGCCCCAGCCTAGGCCAGGGAAGCGGGTGGGTCCTACCTACCGGCCCACCAGCTTCCCTGGGTTTTCTGCTTCATGTCCCCATTCTCCAGCCCAGTCTCCCCCTGTCCCCCACTGTAGCCTCTCCATTTAGCAAACAGCCCCCTTTGGGTTCCCCCTGCTCACATCTGTCTTCACTACTCATTTCTCCCCCTTACCCCCTACCTGTACTCACCTTGGGCCCACCATCTCCCTCCCCTTTTTTCCGCCGCTTGGTCTTCTTCTCCTTTTTTTCTCGGTGCTTCCGTCTCCGCTTCCGACCTGGTCCAGTTCCATATTCACTGCCTCCACTCTCCGACTTCTCCCGGTACTCATCTCGCTCAGAGCCAAATTCCTCTTCACTGTCCTAAGGGAGGGAAATAAAAATAACATTTCCTCAGCCCGACCATGTGCCAGGAACTGTTCGTAGCACATAATACATATTGTCTCTTAAACTTCACAACAATCCTGAGACAGTAACTAATCTATTTGTACCCACGTCTGTGTTGTGTGTGTTTCTGCAGATGAGGAAACTGAGGCCCAGAGAGCTAAATAAATTGCCCAAGAAGACAGAGGACTGCTAGGCTCCAAATTCATGCAGTCTACCTCCTGAGCCTGTGCTTTCAACTGCTTCTCTCTGTTGCTAAGGCAAGTTACATAGGAAATTAGGCTCTTCCCTGTTTGTAGTAAGTGAAGTTAGGGTCCCAGATACATGAGATACAGGCCAGCAAGAGGTGCGGGGAGGTTGGCGGTGTGTGTGTCGGGGGGTGTGGGGGGGGTGGGGGGGGGTAAGACAGGACCAGAAACAATTTAGGCCTCTGGGAATGGGTCTCCTGAGCCTTACTGTAGAGACAGAAGCCTTTAACACTTACAAGCTTCTTGCGTTTTCGGGGTTTTCCTGGCTTGTTCTCCTTCTGCTTCTTGGGTCCTCGTTTTCTCTTCTTCACACCCAATGCTGAAGGCAGCAGTCGAATGTCATCCTTATCTTTGGAGCAGAGAATAACAGAAAAACCTAAGCTTCTAGGTTCTCGGTCTATGCAGCCCCTTGACCTCACCCTTCCTAACTTCCTTGGTTCCTACTTCCCACTCTCTAGGAACTCCAGCGTTAACTCCTCCGAACCTTGACTCTTTTCACTGGATGCAAACAGAGTCTTTTAAGCACTCTGGGATGCTCGGTTCTGAATGGGAGGTCAACGGTCATAAGGAAAGAGCAGCCAAACCACTCCCTTCTCTCCCCTCCTACTAACAAGGGACCAGGCTCTAGGTCATGGGCTCCGACTGTGGCAGGTCCTTTCAGTCGCCGCCAGGGCTCCTCCTGCCTTCCAGAACCTCACTTAGCCAGCTGGCATCCTGCCCAGGAACTGGGGAAGCCATGCCCAGCTGCTGGCCTGGCCCGACCCCAGCACTTGGAGTGGGGAGACACAAGCTGGCAGCTCCCTAAGCCAGATGCTGAGAAGGGAGAGCCAAAGGTGGACACCTGGGTTCTCACTCTAACACCCTGGGGCCCTTCACATCCTTTTTGTGAAGAGGGAGGCCTCTATATTCCTGCAGATGATCACCCAGCCTCCTGTCACCCCAACACAGCCCTGGAGGAAAAGAAATGATCAGCTGGTCACTTTCACTTCTGGCCCCCAGGTTCATAGTTTCTGGCTCCTTCATCACACCCTAACCCTACAGTAGAAAGCGTCCACAATTATCAAATAACTAGAGGCCCAGTGCACGAAATTCGTGCCTGGGTAGGGTCCCTAGGCTTGGCCAGCAATCAGGGCCAATCAGGGCCTTCTGGCTGCCGGCCTGGGCCTCCCTTCCCCGGCTGCTGGCCGGGGCCTTCCTTTGTTCTGCGCTGCCCCCTGGTGGTCAGCACAAGTCATAGCTAGCAATCGAACTCCTGGTGGAACTCCCCAGGGGACACTTTGCATATTAGCCATATATATATACACTAGAGGCCCGGTGCACAAAAATTTGTGCACTCAGGGGGGTCCCTCAGCCCTCTCCCAGTCTGGGACCCCCTCAGCGGATGTCCACCTGCTGGCTTAGGCCCACTCCCTAGGGGATTGGGCCCAAGCTGGCAGTCAGACCTCCCTCCGGCAGCCCTGGAGCCCTCGGAGGATGTCCACTTGCCAGTGGGGAGCAGGCCTAAGCTGCAGTCAGATATCCTTAGTGCTGCTGAGGAGGCAGGAGAGGCTCCTGCCATCACTGCTGTGCTGGCAGCCGGCAGCCTGGCTTGTGGCTGAGCAGAGCTCCCCCTGTGGGAGTGCACCGACCACCAGGGGACAGCTCCTACATTGAGCGTCTTCCCCTGGTGGTCAATGTGTGTCATAGTGACCAGTCATTCCCAGTCATTCTGCTGTTAGGGTCAATTTGCATATTACCCTTTTATTATATAGGATATATATAGAGAGAGAGAGACTAGAGGCCTGGTGCACGAATTTGTGCACCAGTGGGGTCCCTTGGCCTGGCCTGAGGGATCAGGCTGAAATCGGCTCTCTGACATCCCCTGAGGGGTCCCAGATTGTGAGAGGGTGCAGGCCAGGCTGAGGGACCCCACCAGTGCATGACTGGGGCCGGGGAGGGATGCAGGAGGTTGGCCAGCCGGGGAGGGACCACGGGAGGGTTCCAGGGCGTGTCCGGCCCCTCTCACTCAGTCCCGATTGGCCAGACCCCAGCAGCAAGCTAACCTACCAGTCAGAGCATCTGCCCCATAGTGGTCAGTGCACATCATAGCGAGCGGTTGGGCTGCCTTAGCATATCATTAGCATATTATGCTCTGATTGGTTGAACGGCTGACCAGACAACCGGACACTTAACATATTAGGCTTTTAATTATGTAGGATTCCTTCTCCTCCTAAGCAGCCTGGAATCTGCCTTCAAATCTATTTCTATATCTCTGCTCCCTTTGGGAACTCTAGGACCCTCTTCTTTGTCCCTTAGTCTCACCCTTCATTTCTAAATTTAGTTCCAGACATCCTGACCATTCATAAATAAACAGTATGGGAGACCCAGACAAAGATATAGACACAGACACACCCTGCATCTATATTATCACATGCACACGCATACACTCATACTTATAAGCGCACATCGAGGATAGCCTGTACCTGCTTTCAGCAGGGCTACTAGGCCCCTAACTTTCTCTCCAAATGTCTGTCCGAGAGGCCAGGGCTGGTTCTTCCTTGATTTCCCCCTGCCCCATTCCCCATGACCCCTGCCAGTCTGGAGGCTTAGGAGACAGAGCTACTCCATGCAGAGGAAGACACTGATGCCACACAGACATGGGGCCCTGATTGGCTGCGCTCCCACAGCCAGCATTAGACTAACCAGCCAGACCTGTCCTGTTAGGCAGAGGTGGCTGTGGCGGTGGCTGTGCTGGAGAGAACCAGCGCTTGGCCCAGCCCCTCGCTCCAGGACACACAATCCTTCCTCCCACAGCCGCCAAGGGAAAATTAGCCACAATGAACACTGGAGGCCTCCGTTCCCATTGCCTCAGAATCCCGTCAATGCTGTTCTTCCTAACTCCTGGACCCCGTGTCTTCTCCTGCAGGAAGACACCCTAGGAATGGGGGGGGGGGGTCTGCAGAAAGCTCCCCACCCTCCCGGGGATGGGGGGGGGGCAGAGTGAAAATTGTAATAGGAAATAGGAAGTCAGTAAGACGCCAGGCCTCAGCAGTCAGCTCTCCCTAACCCCGGGGACGGAGATTAATAGGAACATGGAAACGGGGCTGCGGGGAGAGTGGCAAGAGCCGGCCAACTGGCTAAGGACCAGGGACACCGCCTGGGTCGCCACCAGCTGGGGGCGGGGCCCGGCCGGGACCTCGCCGCCCTAAGTCCAATCCCCACCCCTGCAGGTTTCCGGGCTTCGGAAGAGAGTGGTGGGGAGAGGCTAGGTAGCAGCGTGGCTAGGAAAGGAAAGGAAAGCAAAGGAAAGGGAGGGCAGTGAGGCGAATCTAAACCCCAGCCTCGGTCTCACCAGCCACTCAAAGCTGGCCTGGAGCCCAGACTCTCCCGCAGCCCGGCGGATCGCGGGAAGACGGCGAGGGCGGAGGGCGGAGGGCGGAGGGCGGAGCCTGGCGGCCCCGAAAGCGGGAGGAGCCTCGCTGCAAGCCGCGCCTCCCGCCCGCCCCTCTCCTAATCTCACCATCAATCTCTCACACATATATTTATTTTTTTCTCAAATTCCCTTCCCTCCCCCACAACGAACCACCATAATAGGTCTGCTGCACATGCGTATTGCACGCAGGGGGTGGGTTTGTATCTTCAGACCTTTTGCAAAGAAACTACCAGAATTTTCCGCACCACCCACAATCATTCCCCACCCCCACCCCCAGGAATCACATCTATATATTATGTTATATTATTTCTCTAGACTTGCCAGAAGGGGGAGGGAGAAGAAATGAGTTTTGGGCTTCCTGCTCCCTTCCCCCATCAATACGAGTGCTATTATTTTAAACGTTCAACAATGTAAGGAGACTGGAGAGGGGGGAAGGGATAAAATTGGTCTTGGGGAAAAAATGTAAGACAAAATGGTGAGAATCAAAGCAGTCAGAAGGAAAAACAATAGAAGCCTCTAATACGCACATAGAAAAGGCTGAGGGAGGGCAGCCCGAGCAAATTTCCTTGAAGAAGGGTGATTTAGCCCACACTTAGACAGAAATAATGAGCAGACTAAAAATATTTTTCCTAAGTTTTACCCCAGAAAGTCATCTAAGGTCACTGATTAGACTTGGAGGGCTGAAAGGGAGATAAAAATTGCCCTGGGAGACAGAGGAGGTGGGTTTTCAATTCAAATAAAGAATTTTAAAAACATCTGACGTTTCTTCTGGTCTATTCAGAACGCCAAGAGGGAAAGGGGAGGGAGAACTGACACAAAGACCCATCTCCCCCTCAGACCCTGCTCCGCTCAGAAACCTAAATCCCGATCAAAACCCCCCGATCGCACATCCCAACTTGGAAATGCGAATGGGTGACAGCTGCCAATCCCCCTCGGAACCGACATCCTTTCTGCCCCTCGCTTTTAGCCCCTTGGGCTGTTTTCCTGGCGCCTTCCCTCCCAGCTCCTGGTTCCTTTTCCCTCCAGCAAATCAATGGGCTCTCGGGGACAACTTTCTAAAAACTTTTCCCCTTTCAGAGCAGCCTGGCGGCGGCGGAGAGGGCTTTATCCCGTTTCACCCGACACGCAGCCCCCTGCCCTCCTAATAGAAGCACCTACTCTCCCCACAGGACGCCTGCCACGGGCGCCGCAGATCGACAGGACCGTTTTACAAAGAACACGCTGCTGGACGTGGCGAAGTTTGGTGCATTGGTGCCGCATGGCACCCAGAGGCTCGGGGCGTGGGTCTCCCCTTTCACTGCCCCAGCGGAGGGTGTGGAGCCTAAGGATGCTCGCCTCGAGGACGAGAGAGAACTCCCGGGAGAGGGGTCTGCGCGGGGCCGTCGCCGGCCCGGGGCGAGCAGGGTGTCCCCTCCGCAGCGGGAGGAAAGGCCGGGAGGCGGGCGCCGGGTCGTCCCTGGGGAGGGGCCGAGCGCCGGCCGGGCCGCCGGGCAGCGGGGTGGGCAGTTCACTCGCCCCGACCTGCTCGGGGCGCGGGTGGTTCCGGCCGGAGTGACAGTGAGTGGCAGCCACGTGAGGCTCCTGGCCGGGCAGCTCGGCCACCCGGACTGACAGGGGCGGGGGGGCGGGGTGTGCGCACTTGACACAAAAGAGCCCCGAGCACAGGAGGTGGACTTGGGGGCGTCTGGGCCCCCAGACCCTTGCCCCCCCATTCTGAGTGCCCGCTCTCCCTGCGGGGTTCCCGGAAGTGGCCTGCGTGGAGGGTGCGCCACCTGCCCAGTCCTCGGCGGCCCAGACAGGCACGCGACCCTCCCCCCGCGGCCCCGAGCCGGCGGACACTGAGGTCCCGGCAGGTGGGGGTCCCACGGACACCGCACCCCCCCGCCGCCTCTCCGACTCCTGAGGGGGAGGGGGAGGGCCGCGGCCGCTCCACACGCGGACACCCCACTTCACCGCCGGCCGACCCCACCCGGGCCGGAGCCCGCGGGGTGCCCGCGGCCGCCCCTCCCCCACGCGCCCCTCCCCCGCCGCCGGCCGGCCGCCGGGTCTCCGCGGTCCCTCGCGCGGCCAGGGAGGGGGCCCGGGCTTCGCCGCGGCCGTTTCCTGCCTGCCCCCTCCCCGCCGAGGGAAAAAAAAACCTCCTCCTCCTCCTCCCCCGAAGCCGCGACCGAGTGGCCCGGTCCGCGCGCGCAGCTCGCGCCCAGCGCTCTCCAGCCCGGGCGGCGGCGGCGGGGCGGGGGGCGGCGGGGAGGGGAGGAGGCCTGGCCCCGCGGCCGCCGCCGCCGCCCGGACCGCTCGGACCGCCGCGGGGCCCCGGGCCCGAGACGGCGTTCCGCGCCCCGGATTCGCCTCGGTTCGGCCGCGCGGCGGGTGCGTCGCCCCAGCCCGGCCTCGCGCGCCGGCGGCCCCCTCGGGCCGGGGCGGGGGTGAGTCGGCGGCCGCTTACCTGGCGGCGGGGGCGGCGGGGGCGGCGGCGGCGGCGGGAAGAGGTGGCAGGCGGGGGGGCTGTGGCGGTCGCGGTCGCGGCCCCGGTCGTGGCCCGGCCCGCGCCCGAGGATCCCCTCGTCGTCGTCCTCGTCGTCTTCGTCGGCCGCCTCCACCTCCTCCTCCTCTTCGTCACCCTCATCTTCCTCCTCTTCTTCCTCCTCCGACACCACCATCTCCTCCTCCTCCTCCTCCTCGTCCCTCAGAGGGGAAGCCATCCTGTGGCTCTGGCCCCCCCACCACCCCCCCACCCACCGCCCGCCCGCCTCCCCCACCGCTACCACCACCCCCGCCTCCCCCTCCTCCCCCTCCTCCTCCTCCTCCTCCTCCTCCTCCTCCTCCTCCTCCTCCTCCTCCCGCCTGGCGGCGGCCTCCTCCTCCTCAGCCTCCCCGGCCCCCCAGGCCCCCGGGGCGCCCCCCCCCAGAGCTCCCGCCCGCGGGGCCGCCGGCTGAGGAGGGGGCCGACCCACCCAAAAACGGGTTCTTGGAAAAAATTGAAGAGAGACTTTTTTTCTTCTCTCCTTCCAAGAGAACAAGAAAGGAGGATTAAAAGAAGAAGAAGAAAAAAAAAATATATATATATATAAAAGTTTTCGACTTCCCTCTGCCCCCCTCCCCGTCACTTTAAATATATTTAAATTCTGAGGGGGGCGCTCAGAGATATTTCTCAGAGCTGAGGCACTAAGATGGCCGCCTGGAAATTATTTTTAAAACAACCCCCCCTGCAGCACCGCCACCCCCTCCGTGAAGACAGGGAGAGGGGGGAAAATCCCCTTTTCAGACAAAATGGCTGGCTTAATATTTCATGTTCGCCCCGGCCCGGCCTCCTCCCTGTTGCACCCCCTCCCCAGGCTCCTACCCAGAAACCCACCCATTTCCCCCTTTTCCATAACTGATTAGTGCACAGATTAATAGAGGCCCCGTGTCCTGAGTGAGTGTGAGGGAGCGCGGGGCGGGGGGGCAGGGTTTCTGCATAAAACAAAAATGGCTGCTGGGCCGGCGCCCCCATAAGCAGATCTGGGGGGGCACTAATCAGTACTCATGCTCAGTCTGACATCAGCATAAATTGTTAAAGGTTAACTAGTTAGATACTAGTCCAACTACGTGTAATTCTTCTTCTTTTCTTCACTAGTCCCTTCCTCCCACCTCCCTTCTCTAAAGAAAAGCGCTTTTTTTTCTTCCCTGAATACTTCAGAAGGGAGTGGTTTGATGTGAAGGGTTTTTTTTTTTTTTTCTTCCCCTTCAGGCATTGAAAAGGAAAAAGATGAAATATATGTTTATATATAACTGTGTCTACACACCTCATGGAAGTCAAAACGCGTTTAATTGTGTTCCTATCTCTTCAGCGAGACGGGATGCGGGATTTTCCTTTCTTTTAAAAAGTGGTAGAGATCCCAGTGACTTGGGGGGGAGAGAGATGAAGAGATACAATGATTGAGGTGTTTTTTCTTTTTTTTTTTTTAAAGGAGTCCATGTTTGATTCTCCCCTTTGCCCAGCCTTTGCAGGGATTAATATTATTGTTGTATATTTTACCTTCACTCTTCTCCGTCACCGTGCCCGTCCCTTCCCCGGTTGCTTGAATATAAAAATCATCTCACTTAGGAAATTAATTTAGGGGTAAATGGAACAGATTTTTAGAATAAAGGGAAAATAATCGAGTCTGAAGACTGTGAAATGACTTTCTCTTTTCTCCTATTTCAGTGTATTTCCCTTCTTCCATGATCTCCAACACTGATAAAGTGGAAGAAACTGAGGTACCCTGACAGAGAAAAGTAACTGGAACTGAGAAAAAAAAAAAGAGGTAGGGGATTACACTCCCATTTTCATCTGATTCTGACCCTTGATTTTCAACTGTACCCAGTGTTTATCTTTAACATGGTACCAGGAATCAAATGGAAAATTGAGAAGGAATCAAAAAGTAGCTTTCTCATCCAGAGACTTGATCGGAGAAGCCGTAAAATAAAATTTGCCAGCTGAGCAACGCTAGCAAAGAAAGGGCGAATAGCTCGGTTCTACGCTTTTTTGTTCTTAGCATCCTTTTCTTACTCTCGTTTCCTCTTATCCTTTTCATCTCATTTTGCCCTTTGCTTCCCACCCTATGTCTGTGGAATCATTGCTCTTCTGGGTTATCTCCCTATATCTTAAGTATGGGTGCCGGCACCCAGCAACCTCTGCGGTGTGCAGGAGCACCTTCAGGGAGAGGGGTAGGAGGCAGCAACCACAGCGTATTAGTGACAAGGAGCATTGCAGATTTTTGCTTAAGAGGCTAAAATGTTCTTTATTCATGTATCACGCTGCCCCCCCCCCCCACACACACACACTAATGTACTTTATTGAGCATTGATTTCCATCTTTTTCTTAAGCTGGCCTTAGGGATTATCTTGCCTCTGCTCCCATATCATTCCTGTGAGTCTAACTCTTATCCCTCTTCCATTTGATCATATTATCTCCTCATAGTCTCTCTTCTCCTAGTCGGTCTGAGTATTCCCTTTTTTCTGTATATGGGCTTCTTGGGGTCTGTCTTTATTTTTCACTGAGACTCATCCCTTTGACCCTCAGGTTCTATACCTCTAAACAACTATCCATGTCTGTCTGCATTCTGTTTACTCCTGTCTTCCAGGATCGGACTGCATGTGCCTCTTCCTCATGTCTGTCTGCCTGACTCTCCCCTCTCTGGCCCCGCTGTGTGTGTGTGGGGAGAGTGTCCTCATGTGTCTGTTGACAGCCCTCCACATCATGTGCACCACAGCCTCTGCCTCTGTGCCCTCTCCCTCTGTGCTGAGTGCCTCTTTCTGCCTGGGGATCAGGCCACATGTGCCGTGAGCTGCAGGTGTGGGTGGCCAAAGGTGGCTGTGCGCATCCCTGTACAAACATTCATCATTCTCACGAGTGTGCTTTGCATACAGATCTGTTAATTTGCCTGATTCTTCCTCTTATCCATCTCCCCCTCTTCCTGCCTGCTTCTCCTGCTCTCTTCTCTCCCTACTGACTTCTTGATTTTTCTTCTTCTATCCTGGTTTCCGCCTGTCTCTCTACCTGCTTACTCCTATTATGGTGTCTGTCTGCCTGCCTGCCGGTCTGCTCCTCCCTGACTGGCTGCCAGCCTATTTCTCTCCCTGGTTGTCTGTCTGCTTCTCTGGCTGTTTGCCCACCACTTTCTCTTTAGCCATCTGTCTCCCCGCCTGCCTGTCTCTATCACTTTTTTAGTCTTGGTTTGTCTACCTTCCAGGCCTTGCCATGGTTCCCTGCATTGGTTTGTCTCAATCTTACCCTTCTACTTGTTCCTCCTTTTATTTATGCCTGTTAAGTTCATGATCTTTTTGGTCTCCCTTTATGTCTGTCTTCTTGCCTTCTTGCTTGCTGCTATCCCACTGTTTAATGTTCGTATTTTTGTTGTTGTTAATATATTTTAATTGATTTCAGAGAGGAAGGGAGAGATAGAAACATCAATGATGAGAGGGAATCATTGATCGGTTGCCTCTTGCATGCCCCCTGCTCGGGATCAGGCCTGCAATCTAGGCCTGTGCCCTTGACCAGAATCAAACCTGGGACCCTTCGGTCCGCAGGCTGACGCTCTGTCCACTGAGCCAACTGGCTAGGGCAGTGCTTGTATCTTTTTAGTCTATCCGCTTATCAGCTGTTTCTCCCTTGGCTTCCTCTATCTCAGCATCCCATCAATGATGATGGGCTCTCTACCCCAAACCTCTCAGTGAACCCATTACTCCAAAGTCTTATCTGCCTTCTTGCCATATCCCTTGCCTTCTCTCATTGATTACTTCCATTTCATTTGTCTCTTTTTCTTTTTGTCTTTCTGGTTCCTCAGACAGTCAGTCTGCCTCAGTCTTTTTGCCATTTTCCCAGTCTTTCCTTGTCTTCCTGCCGTTGTGCTGGCTCTGCCTTGCTGGCTCTGTTGTCCACATCTTGGCTTGCTTTCCTTTTCCTTCTTAGTTTTTTAATCAACTTTTAAATAGACAGTACATACACATGGTCTAAAATGTTTTAAGTACTAAAAATGTCCTGTGAAGAGTAAGCCTCTCTTGCTATTCCCCCTGTCCTTAGTTCTTCCCTCAGAGTTGGTCACTACTTCATATTTCTTGGATATTGTTCCAGAAAAGAGTCTCCATATATATGTCTACTTGCTTTTTGCTGCACTTTTTCCTACTTCTCTCCTAGTTCTGCTGAATGCTTCTTCCTCTTCTAGTCTGTCAGGACTGCTTCCTATTTCACTGGGCTTACCATCTCTTGCCTCTTGTCTTTTTATTCTACTTTATGACACTTGTCTTTTTTTTTTTTTTAAGTATTTTAATTGATTTCAGAGAGGAAGGGAGAGGGAGAGAGAGAGAGAAACATCAATGATGACAGAGAATCTTTGATTGGCTGGGGATTGAGCCCGCAACCTGGGCATGTGCCCTGACTAGGAATCAAACCATAACCTCCTGGTTCATAGGTTGATGCTCAACTCCTGAGCCACGCCAGCCGGGTGGCATTTGTCTTTTTTATTGACTGGTTGCTAGTTACGTGCTTTCGTTACCAGTACCTGAGGGGCTCTTAGGAAGGGCTTGCTCTCATCTCCTGTTCTACTCTACATAATAAGTTGTCTTGGTGACAGCCCACCCCTGCTGGTCTTTTCATCACTGAAGTATATATTAATTGAGAAAAGCACTGGTAGTACTGAAAAATGCCATACAAATGTGGGTACAATTTAACAAGTACAGACAGTTTGTAAGCTGAGCTTACATCTACACAGAGTAGACACAGGCCCGCCCTACCTTTTCCACATCTATACTAGTTCTTGTAAAAGTATATGGATCTAGATCCTTTAGGTTTAGCAGCACTCTTTGGCTGTTGATCTAGGCCTGCCCAAGAAGTTTGTCTTCCTCCTAGTCTAAAAACTTTGCTTTTTACTAAAGCTTTCTCCCTTTTCATCCTTCCTTTGACTCCTCTCACATGCCATCTTGGAGGTGTTATAACTCGTTGGGAGAAACAAAGATATAGCCTCTATCCAAGTCTCTTCAGAAAGATGATGATAAAACTTTCATATACAATGCTCCATTCTTTCAGTTCTGCTTTTTACTGCCTGTATTCCTGAATTGAACGGTTTCAGCCTCCATCTCTGTGTCTCTCGCCTGTCTTTCCCTCTCTCACTTCTCTTTTCTTAGTTCTGTCTCTCCGCTTAACTGTCTGTCTTGGGCTCCATTCTAGCCTCTCTTTCTGATTGGCTACCTTCCCTCTCTTCTGTCTGATTGACCTCTATCCCTCCATCACCCCATCTGTCTGCTGGATTCTCCCTGTCTGCCTGCAATAATACACGTATGTGATAGCACTTTTTAAATTATAAATTATATTACTGGGTACTATAAACTACTGTCATGTCTTCTTTCTTTCCTTATTGTTTTTCCTTTCTCTGCCCACCTTCTTTCTCGCTACTCCTTTCTGTTTTTCTGGTTCTGTTCCTCTGGGCGACCTTGCCTGCCTGTCAGCCAGCTCCTTTCTTTCCTTGCCAGCCTGTGTTTTTCCTGCCATCCTTTGCTGTGCTCCGTTCTCGTGTCTCTGTTTCCAGGTTCCTCTCTATGTCCTTTACCTGTCTGTTCTGTCTGTCCTTAGGCCTCTAACTGGGCCTATGTGTCTCGCTTTCTCCAGCTGCTTGTCTCCCTCCTGTCATTTTCAATGTGGGTCCCACTATGTGCCTTTTGCTATCTTCCTGTACTTGAAAAAATGAAAAGAATTAAAATACTATATAACTGATTGGTAGAGAAGAAAGTTATTTTTTTAAAAATATATTTTTATTGATTTTAGAGAGGAAGGGAGAGGGATAGAGAGATAGAAACATCAATGATGAGAGAGAATCATTGTTTGGTTGCCTTCTGCACGCCCCCCTAGTGGGGACTGAGCCTGCAACCCAGGCATGTGCCATTGGCCGGAATCAAACCTGGGACCCTGCAGTTCCTAGGCTGATGCCCTATCCACTGAGCCAAACCAGCTAGGGCAAAAGTTTTTTGTTTTAATGAGAAGACTATTATAGTGAGAACAAGGACCTAAGGCATACAACTGTCAAATGCAAACCAGAAATTAGATGCCCCTTCACAAAGGAAAACATTGTAAGGGACTTCAAAGCCAATAATAAAATTATTTATATAAAGCAAAAGCAAGAAACTTATACAGAGCAATAGTTTCTAACCTTTTCTGGATCATAGAAAGTTATAAACCCTTCCCCCAGAAAACCAGTAAATATACAAAATATCACATATGTTTTCATGGTGTCGTGAGTACTCTGAAGTCTATGGACCCAGGCTAAAATCTTTTAAAATATATATATATATTTTATTGATTTTTTTACAGAGAGGAAGGGAGAGGAATAGTTAGAAACATTGATCAGCTGCCTCCTGCACACCCCCTACTGGGGATGTGCCCACAACCAAGGTACATGCCCTTGACCGGAATCGAACCTGGGACCCTTCAGTCCGCAGACCGATGCTCTATCCACTGAGCCAAACCGGTCAGGGCCCAGGCTAAAATCTTGATGGAGGGAACCAATGAGAATGATTAATAGAGCACAGACATGAACTCGTGCAACAAAGCAGATAGAAGAACTGAAAAAGCACTTTGCAATCTGCTATTTTCTACGCAAGGAGGTGTTAAAGAGATTCCTAGTTGTCTTTTTAAATAATGAAAAGGCATGTAAATGCTGAGGATATCATGGAATTAGAGATGGAAAGTCATCTAAGCCAGTGGTTCCCAAAATAGCTAAGTAAGGTTGCCACCTGTCCTTCCATGGTAAGGTCTGTTCTTTGTTTGAGAATATATACTTCTTATATATATTTTTATACAGAGTAAATGTGTAATACACTATATTTATGTGTAATAAGTATATAATACTTATATATACACATGCTTATATATTTAACAATATACTTTCATGATTTTATAGAGCAAGAGAAAGATGATGACTTTTTACACTTCTATACAATGTTTTAGTGACCAAAGGATTAGCTAGGTGGAAAGAGGAGAGACACTTTTTGAATTCAGACATATAAACACACAGAAAGTTAAACAATATGTGGTAGTGATTATTGCTATGGGCTGTAAAATCTGAGCGTGCAGAGAAGAAAAATCTTATAGGGGGAAGGGGAACAAGTGTAGAATTTTCATATGCACTTGTATTTGAAGTAGGCCCAAAAGATAAATAAGATTTATATAGCAGAGAGGAGGAAGAAGGGCAGTCTGGATTGAGTAAGAAAGTACTTAGCAAGTAGTATGTGGACCTCATCTGACTAGAATGGTAAGTTTATGATAGAAAATTATAGTAGGTGTTGGTACCTCTTTAAGGGATAAGGATTGCTAGTATATCAAGTGACGAGTAGAGGCCAGAACCATGGAGGAACTTTGAAGAATGAAGGGGAGAGAAGAGAAGCCAAAGAAAAATATGGAAATTGTTAAAGTGGTAGGTACACCAGCTTGTGTTATTGTGGTAAAGCAAGAAGACAGTTCCAGAGGGAAGTATAATAATTGATGCTAGATGCTTCATGGAGGTTAAGAAGAGTACCAACAATTGCTGTAACCAGTTTGGCTCAGTGGATAGATCTCTGGCCCGCGGACTGAAGGGTCCCAGGTTCAATTCCGGTTAAGGGCATGTACCTTGGTTGTGGCACATCTCCAGTAGGAGGTGTGCAGGAGGCAGCTGATTGATGTTTCTCTCTCATCGATGTTTCTAACTCTCTATCCCTCTCCCTTCCTCTCTGTAAAAAATCAATAATATATATTTTTTTAAAAAAGAAGAGTAGCAACTGACAGTTTCTTAAAAGTTAAATACAGAGTTCCATATGACCCAATAATTTCTGTCCTAGGCCCAAGAGAATTGAAACATACTAAAAAACTTGTATATGAATCTTCATGGGAGCATTACTTCTAATAATCCAAAAGTGAAAACAACCCAAATGTCCATCAACTAAGGAATAAACAAAAATATAGTATGTCCATACAATTCAACCATAAAAAGAATGAAGTACTAATATTATGCTACAACATGGATGAACCTTGCAAACATCATGCTAAGTGAAAGAAGCCAGACACAAAAGAACACATATTGTATGATTCCATTTATATGAAAGGTCCAGAATAAATTTACAGAGATAGAAAATAGATAATTGGTTGTCAGGGGATGGGGGAAGAGGAGAATGGGGAATGACTGCTAATGGGTATGGGATTTCTTTTTGCAGTGATGAAATATTGTGGAATTAAGTATTGGTGATAGCTGCACAACCTTGTAAATATACTAAAAACTCCTGAATTGTACACTTTAAAGTAGTGAATTTTATGGTATATAAGTTGTATCTCACTTTAAAAAAGGAGACTGCAAACTGAGAAAAGTACTATATTTATCAGCTAGTTTGGGTGAGGAAGTTACATAGCAATGAAAGTTATGAAGAAACCATTAAAATATTGCTCATGGAGGTTTTTAACAAAAACCTCATCTATTGGGGACTGTTTCATAGGTTCAAATAATATCCGATATAATAAAAGGGTAATATGCAAATAGACCAAACGGCAGAACAGCCGAACAACCAATCAAAGCATAATATGCTTATGATATGCTAAGGCTGCTCAGCTGCTTGCTGTAATGTGCACTGATCACCAGGGGGCAGATGCTCCGACTGGTAGGTTAGCTTGCTGCTGGGGTCCAGCCAATCAGGACTGAGCAAGATGGACCAGACATGCCCTGGAGCCCTCCTTAATCCATCCCCAGCCTGATCGTGCACGTGCACTGGTGGCGTCCCTCAGCCTGGCCTGTGCCCTCTTGCAATCCAGGACCCCTTGAGGGCTGTCAGAGAGCCGGTTTCAGCTCAAGCCCACAGGCCACTCCCCTTGAGAGGGCGCCAGAGGCAGGGCTCATGGCTGGCGAGCAAGTGAGCGCTGCCGTGGCATCGTGAGCCTCTCCTGATCGGCAGGCACAGGGGGCCAGAATGAGCAGGAGCGAGAGTGGCAGGTAGGAGCTGCAGGTGGCGTTGGACTGCGGGTTTCAGCCCGATCCCTGCAGGCCACCCAGAGGGACCCCACCCATGCATGAATTCGTGCACTGGGCCTCTAGTGTGTGTGTGTGTGTGTGTGTGTGTGTGTGTGTGTGTGTGTGTGTGTGTGTATCAGGGGTGGGCAAACTTTTTGACTCCAGGGCCACAATGGGTTCTTAAACTCGACCGGAGGGCCGGAACAAAAGCATGGATGGAGTGTTTGTGTGAACTAATATAAATTCAAAGTAAACATCTTTACATAAAAGGGTACGGTCTTTTTTTTTTTTTTAGTTTTATTCATTTCAAACGGGCCGGATCCGGCCCGCGGGCCGTAGTTTGCCCACGGCTGATATATATACCATAGATCAACCACGAATATTAAAATGAACACATGTATCCATCATCTGGTTTAATAAATATAACAACAGTAAGATCTTTAGAGCCTCAGATGATCTTCCATATTCCACATTCCTCTCCTGCCCCTACCCAGCTGGTACCCTGAATTTTGTGTTGTCATTCCTTTGCTTTTTCTTCAAGGTTAGTTCCCTTCTCATCTGTAACTTCTTAATTAAAAAAAAAAAAATTCAAACCTATAGAAAAGTTGAAGGATTACAATGAGCCCTAGCCAGTTCTAGCCAGTTCAGCTCAGTGGGTAGAGCATCACCCTGCAGACTGGAGAGTCCTAGGTTCAATTCCAGCCAAGGGCATGTGCCTGGGTTGCTGGCTCAATCCCAGTACAGGAGGCAGCCAATCAGTGATTCTGTCTCATCATGTTTTTCTTTCTCCCTCTCTTTTCCTCTCTGAAATCAATTTTTTAAAAAAATTTTTTTTAAAGGACTACAATGAATACCCATACAGGGTGGGGCAAAAGTAGGTTTACAGTTGTTCATGTGGAAAATAATATAAAAATCCTATATAATAAAAGAGAAAAATGGTAATTGGCGTACGACGATACCCTTTTCATTGGCTAATCAGGGCTATATGCAAATTAACTGCCAACTAAGATTGGCAGTTAACTGCCAACAAGGTGGCAGTTAATTTGCATATGTAGGCACAATGCAGGGAGGCGAAAGGGAAAGCAGGAAGAAGCCCCCTGCCACTGACAGTGATCGGAAACCCAGGGGGGAGCTAAGAGCTGGGGGGCAGGGCAAAGGCGGCCCTGGGGCCGCCTTTGTCCTGCCCCCCAGCCATGATCGGAGAATCAGGCGCCTTTGCCGCCCTGGCCAGTGATAGCAGGAAGTAGGGGTGGAGCCAGCGATGGGAGCTGGGCACGGTCGAAGCTGGCAGTCCCAGGAGCTAGGGGTCCCTTGCCTGGGCCTAAAGCGAAGCCCACGATCGCGGGGCCGCTGCAGCTGCAGGTCCCCGCTGCCCGGGCCGGATGCCTAGGCCAGAGGCGTTAGGCCTGGGCAGGGGCGGAGCCTGCAACCGCAGGGAGCTGGGGGTCTCCTGCCCAGGCCTGACACCTCTGCCGGAGGCCTCAGGCCTGGTCAAGGGGCCGATCCGGTGATTGGTGATTGGAGGGTGATGAGGGTCAACTCCTCTGGCCGAGGCATCAGGCCTGGGCGGGGGGCGGAGCCGGGGATTGGGGGGATATGATGGTCCCCTTGCCCAGGCCTGAAGCCTGGGTCAGAGGCGTCAGGCTTGGGCGGGGGGTGGAGCAAGTGATCAGAGGGAGATGGGGGTCCCCTGACCAGGCATGATTCCTGGGCCAAAGGCCTCAGGCCTGGGCGGGGGTCAGAGCCAGTGATCGGGGGGAGATGGGGGTCCCCTGTCCAGGCCTGATGCCTGGGCCAGAGGCATCAGGCCTGGGCTGGGGGCAGAACCAGTGATGGGGGGAAATGAGGGTCCCCTGCCCAGGCCTGACACCTCTGTCAGAGGCGTCAGGCCTGGGCAAGGGGCCGATCCTGCGATTGGAGGGTGATGGGGGTCAATGCCTGAGGGCTCCCAATATGTGAGAGGGGGCAGGCTGGGCTGAGGGACACTCCCCCCCCCCCACACACACACCCAGTGCACGAATTTCGTGCACCAGGCCCCTAGTAGTAATATAAGAATAAACTGTGCTTCACATACTCACACTGTAAACCTACTTCTACCCCTCCCTGTATATAGCTTCTTCACTTAAATTAACTGATCTGATTAACCTTTTGCCACATTGATAAAATGGCATGAGCAAATGCATGTGATCTAATTTTAATTGCATAAAACAATATAAAATCATATATATATAGTATAATCTCAACCATGAAGGACAATAATAAAAAGATATGGTTAAAATGTTAATAGTTGTTTCTCCTGAGTGATAGAAATAAGAATTATTTTTGTTTCGCATCTTTATACTTCTCTACCTGGAATTTTTGTGAAGAGCACATATTCTATAGTAAAAAGAAAACTGTTTTAAAAATTAATTTTAAAAATATATAGAAAGAGACAATTGTAGATAGTGAATATCAAACATTTGTTCATAAAGTTGGGTAGTTCCAAAAAGATAGTTTAAAGTAATATGGAAAATAACCCTGGAAACAGACCACATACCTGAGGGAATTTCTTTATCTCCAGGGTTTGCTTCCACATTTCCCCATTTTGTGTGAAAAGGCTCGCTGTACACCCAGTTCTACTTCCTCACTGTCATCTGCTTACCTCCTGATCCTTCCACCCATTCACTGAAAATTGATACCTGGCTCAGTTCTGCCCTCGACTTCCTAACCAGAAACCTTTCTCTCCATTCTGCTTCTGGCAAACACCAAACATTTCCCCCTTTTGACATTGCCTTGTAACTGCTACTTTAAAAAAAATCCTCACTCACGGATATGCTTTTTTATTAATTTTAGAGAGAGAGGAAGAGGTGGGGGGGGGGGACATCGATCGGCTGCCTCCCATATGCACCCCAATCGGGGATTGAATCCATAACTAGATATGTGCCCTGACCAGGAATTGAACCTGCAATTTTTTTTTTAAGAATTTTTTAATTGATTTTTAATGAGAGAATGGAAGGGAGGGCGGGGATGGGGGGCAAAGAGAGAGATAGAGAGAAGAGTGAAACATCGGATTGGATTGGCTGCCTCCTACACACCCCCCACCGGGGATTGAGCCAGAAACCTGGGCATGTCCCCTGACACGGAATTGAACCAGCAACCCTTTAGTACCCTGAACAACACCCAACCAAATGAGCCACCCAGTCTGGGCAACGATTTCTCAATAGTTTTCTGTTAACTAGATAGAAGTACCTTGCTTTCCATCTATTATCAAGGCCTAGTTCTTTCAGCAAAATTGCCCTGACACCTTTCCCAGCTGGTTAACTGTATTTTAAGTTATAGTTTTGTCATGGTGAATGTTGGCTCCAAGCTGGCTTCCTCTTGCACTTCTGCTCACTCTTGGGCCTTCCACCATCTAGCTCTTCAGACAAGGAGCGTTTTAGACTATATTCCAAAATTGTGTAACCCCTACATTGTATTCCAAAGCCAAATAATGAAGTTACTCACTCCCTCCATCAGAGAGTTTGAGTTTTGGAGTCTAGTAGCACCTAGAATCCAAGTTCTGTCACTAACGGTGAACCTGGGCAAGCGCAGTTCCTTCATCTGTAAAACAAGGATATTAATGCCTACCTTACGTGGCTGTAGTGAGGATAAACTGAACTAACTTAGCCCTACCCAGTTTGGCTCAATGGATAGAGCGTTGGCCTGCGGACTGAAGGGTCCCAGTTTTGATTCCTGTCAAAGGCACATACCTTAGTTGAAAGATCCTGTCTGGCCTGAGCCCTGGTTGGGATGCCAATCAATGTCTTTCTCTCACATCGATATTTCTCTCTGTCTTTCTCTTTAAAGATCAATGGAAGTATCCTTGGGTGAAGATTAAAAAACAAAAACAAACCTGAACTAACTTACATAAAGTTCTAACTATAAGGCACTCAATAATTGGTAGCTATTATTCTAAACAATCAAGTTTACTTAATATTAGCCATTTCTCAACTCAGAGAGATTCACTTAAGATAATAGTAAGGTGAGGGAATTCATGATCAGAGTTATGATAGCACCTTAAATTGAAGAAGCAAGGTGCTGATTTTAGTTACTCTTATCCCAATAGTTGGGCCATTTTCCTTGCTTTAGTTTATGTAAATAAACAAAACTCCAGCATGATATGAAACAACTCACATTTTACTAAATGCAAATAATTTTCCTAATGGAGGCACAAACACTTCAAAAAAATTATTTTTATTGATTTCAGAGAGGAAGGGAGATGGAGAGAGAGAGAAACATCAATGATGAGAAAGAATCATTGTTCAGCTGCCTCCTGCACGCCCCCTACTGGGGATCGAGCCTGCAACTGGGGCATGTGCCCTGACCCAGAATCGAACCTTGACCTCCTCGTTTATAGGTTGAAGTTTAACCACTGAGTCATGCCAGCCAGGCCACAAACACTATTGTTAGATCAGAAAACCAAATGTTAGTCACAGATATGGCCTACTAATTTTCTAATCATGGCAAATGTTACCTGGATGCCTAATAATGCCAAACCTCGGGATATCCCAAGGAAAGCATTCATTACTAAATAAAGAGGGGCTAGCGCA
Source organism: Myotis daubentonii (assembly GCF_963259705.1). NCBI lineage: Eukaryota > Metazoa > Chordata > Mammalia > Chiroptera > Vespertilionidae > Myotis > Myotis daubentonii. Next base: position 17,058,173 of record NC_081855.1, read on the forward strand.
CGGAGAGCGAAAAAAACTAAAATTTTCCTGTGCCTGTTCCAAGGACCATTTATACTGCTGGGCATTTCCCCATATTTTATTTTAATCTTAACAACACTGGAGGTTGCTTCTTTTTAAGTGGTCATATCCCGGTTTATGCCTATTGTCCTTAGTGACACTGTACTTCTGTTATCTATATTTTATGGTTAAATGGAAACTAAAGGAAGGAAAGGATTCTGTGCATGGTTCAAAGCCAGAACACCCCTCCCTTCTGCAGTTGGATTTCTTCAGTGGGTATCCCATTCATACCTCATCCAACTACACCTCTAATACACCACCATTTTGCTGTTTGCTGAATTATGGAAACTCAAGTCCTTATCTTGTTTGACCTCTATGTAAGTTTCCACACGGTTTACCCCTCCGTCCTCTCAAGTATCCTCTCCTTGCGTCCATGGCACCATTTCCTGGGTCTCTCTCACCGCACTGGCTTTTCCTTCGGAGTCTCCTCCTCCCCTCCTTTAGATCTTGTTCCTCCCAGGCCCTCTACTCAGATCACATTTCATTCTTGAAGTGATCTTATCTTTGACTTTAGCATTAGTTATTCTGCTGATGATTCACATACCTATAACTCTAGCCCAGAGCTCTCTTCAGGATCTAGTGTCATACATCTAGTAAGATCTAGACATCTGTATTTGCATGCCCAAAGTTACTTCATACAGCTAACTAAAAATAGATCATCTTCCTCTCCAATCAGATTCCTCTTCTAGCATTCCCTTTCTCCATCAGTGGACTTATCATCTCAGTCATGCTGTCCAGAAACTTGGGTGTCATCCTTGACTGCTCTTTATGTGCCAGACTCCCTCCAGTAAATTACTGAGTTGTACAATTCTTTCTTAACTTCAGGTCATATTCTCTGATCCCCACTGCCACTAACTTAGTTCCAGGGACCTTCATTGCTTTCCTGGACTGCTGCACTAGCATTAGACTCTGTCTCCACATTCTTCCCCTCACTTTTTCTTCCCTCCAATCCATTCTCTTGACATAGTCAAGTCACTTTAAAAAATGCAAATCTTATCATGCCATTCTGTATAAAATCCTTGACTCTGAATATACTGTAAAATGGTGAATTTTATAGTATGTGGACTATATCTTTTTAAAAAACACACAAAAACAACCTGGTTTACAAAGCCTCCCATGACCTGGTCTGACTTTAATGTCTCTCATTGTCCATCCTTCCAGGACCTCCCATCTCCTCGTAGCTTTACTCCTCCTTGCCTTTCTGCTTCTGAGCTCTCCACAAACTGTCTCGCCTCTGAACTGTGCCTTTATGCCATTTATTCTTCCTCTTTACTTGGCTACCTCATCCTTGTCCTTCACGTCTCAGTTTGAGATGATGCTTCGACAAAAAGCCTTCCCTGATCTCCCCAGACTGGGTTTGGGTGTTCTTGAGGCATTTCATACTTAGCCCTTTTGTAGCATTCACCACATTATATTTGTTAATTTTATTAATATTGATTAATTGCTCTGGGCTGGGCACTGAACTAGGGATGTGGTCCCTGCCCTCCTAGAACTTTAGTCTCAGAAGGTAGGAAGATGGACATTAAACAATAAACTAAATATTTGATTGAGAAAAAAAGAATTCATGGACACGGACAACAGTGTGGTGACTGTGGTGGGGGAGGTAGGGGAGTGGGTGGAGGTGGAAGTGGGTCTATAGGGGATAAATGGCGATAGAAAAATAATAATAAAATAAAGGGAAAGCCCAGCTGGTGTGGCTCCATGGTTGAGCGCCGACCTATGAATCAGGAGGTCATGATTGAATTCTGGTCGAGCTGGATCCCCAGTGTGGGGTGTGGAGGAGGTAGCTGACCCACGATTCCCTCTCATCATTCTATCTTTCTCTCCCTCTACCTTCCTCTTTGAACTCAATAAAAAAATATGTATTTTTTAAAAAAAGAAAAAATGCAAAAGCAAAAAGCTAAATATTTGAGTTGTAACTTACGATGTTTTAGGGCAGCCTGAGAGGGTGTGGTAAAAGATTTGTTATAATTGAAGGGATCGGGAAAGACTTCTCAGAGAAAGTACCATTTAAGCAAAGACTTTAAGCAGCAGGAGTTGGCCAAATGATGAGGGGAGACGAATGTTGTTCCATGTGGAGGAACAGCATATGAGAAGGCCCTGGCAGAAAGGTGCTTTGGGGGATTCCAGGAACGTACAGGCCATTGTGGAAGACAGAAGAGCATGGAGGAGCCAAATCACCACCTTGTGGATGACAGTAAGGGCGTCCCTACATCCTGTTAAGAGGAATAGGAAGTCTTGGCAGACTTCAAAGAGGAAACTTTTCAGCTTTTCTGGGCTGTTGTGTACAAGTGAAAGCAAGATGACAAGAGGCTCACAAATTTCCCTGAATGTCCCACTAAACTATAAGCTTCTGGGGGCAGAAATTGTCTTATTAATTAGTGTATTCACAGGGTCCAGCACTACATGACACTAGATGCTCAGTATTATATTAATGAATTGAATAATGGGAGGTGGGGTCAGGATTCCAACTTAGGTTTTCAAAAAAGGCTCTACTCAAATATCGACTCCCCACCTCCCACTTACAGCCCTTCAAAGACCACTTCTCCATCCACACCCCAGACTGTTTGGATATCCCTCCTTTTGCCTCCAATGCATCTGGTTGATTATATTTTCCAAAAATGGCCATCATAATATTCAACATCCAAAATGCTCTTATTACAAAATAATTTTGACCCTCTTCCCACTGAGAAGTGAGGTCTAGTTCCCTTCCCTTGGATTTGAGGCAAGGTGATATAAGGTGATTCAGCTTCCTCTTGGCTCGCTTGGGATACGTGCTCTTAGAACCCAGCCCCCATGACATGAGGGATCCTGCCCTCATGAGAGGCCGCATGGAAAAGAACCCAGAGCAACATCAACTTGCCAGCCATGTGAGTGAGCCATTTTGAAAGTGAATCTTCCAGCTTCCAGCAATCCACGAAAGTGACACCTTTTGGAGTGGAAATGAGCTATCCCACGAAACCCTGCCCGAATTACAGGTTCATTAGCAAAATAAATGATGATTGTTTTAAGCCATTAAGTCTTGAGATGGTTTTCTTAAGCAGGGATAGGTAACTGGAACAGCATCCTATGTTTATCATGCAGGGAGGTGGTGCAACTCAGTAATTGTGGGTGGCCTATGACTATCTGGTTCAAAGCCTACCTCTGCTACTTATTAATTGTATGACCTTTCGCAAATTACTTAACCTCTCTGTGCTTCAATTTCCTTTTTTTTTCAGTGTAAATAAAATAGGACTTAAGTTTGTTGTGAGGATTAAGTGATAATGCAGGTAAATGCAGACTTATAGGTAATACAGAGCAATCTTTGTGATCATCTCAGACAAGCCTTGATCGTTCCACCATTCTTCTCATGTGATTCTAGTTTTTGTCTTTATAGTACTTTTGGTATTTGTGTTATACATACATATACGAATATAGTATATAGCTTTCAGTACTGTCTGAAATGTCTACTTGTTTATTGTTTCCCCACCAGAGTATAAGTCCCAATAAAGCAGGAGACTTACTTGTCACTTTCACTGCTGTATTTCCAGTATGTGGAACGGTGCCTGGCACGAAGTGCTTAATAATTTTTTGTTAATGAATGGATGAATAGCATGTTCACACTAGTTCCTACCCAGTATCCATTCTCTCCTTCCACAGTAGTGGACCCTGCTTTTGTTGTGGATGTCAATATAAAATCCTGTCCCAGCCAAAACCTGTTTGGCTCAGTGGATAGAGCATTGGCTTGCGGACTGAAGGGTCCCAGGTTCGATTCCGGTCAAGGGCATGTACCTGGGTTGCGGGCACATCCCCAGTAGGAGATGTGCAGGAGGTAGCTGATCGATGTTTCTCTCTCATCGATGTTTCTAACTCTCTATCTCTCTCCCTTCCTTTCTGTAAAAAAATCAATAAAATATATTTTAAAAAAATCCTGTCCCAGATTCCATTGCAGCTAGGGGTTATTGCGCAATGTATTTCTTATCAATGAGACATAGTCAAAGGTCTGCTAAGGATGCCTGGGAAATTTTTTGCTTAATATAGGCATTGCCCTTTCTTCCTTCTTCTTTTCCTCCTTCCTGCCCAAAATCCAGGCTAGAAGGAGAGCAGCCCCAAAGACCATAAACATGAGAACAAAAACAGGAGCTACCTGAGATGTTAATGAATTATCTAGTGGAGTCACTATACCACAAACATTCTATGTGAGGAAAAATTAACCCCTCATAGTTAAGCCCCAGCAGTCAGCCTTCTGTTACTTTCAACCAAATACATTCTCAACTATGGTGGAGTAATATCAACCCTCTAGGCTGTTTATTAAGGGCAAGGGAATAGTTCATCTTCCTTACTATTCTATAAAAGGATTCGAAGAATTTACCAGCACAAATGATATTATTCAGGTCTCTTCAGCTCCTCCAAATAGTGAGAGTGGGCAAAAAGCAAGGGATACCACATTATCTGAATCTATTTGGCTCGTGAGTTCAGTCATTTTAAATAGTGGGGGTAACGTGTGCCATTCATTCCTGAAACAAACATGTATTTCTTGTACTCTTGGCCAGGCATTATATGGCTTCAGATGATTGAAGCTGGACGCCCAAGTTTCCACTAAACATTAAGCTCCCAAGGGCAGGAGCCGAGCTGTTCCCAGGAAGAGATTTAATTCTTGCAGTCTCTCTGCCGTCTTGTTCCTCATCTCAATCTTCTTTACCTCTGACCCCACTGCAGTGGTCTGACTTCACTTATTCCCATTCCCCAGCCTTTTTTTTTTTTTTTTTTTTTAGTGTTTCCCATGTGCCTAGAATACTCAGTACTTGGACTGCGTATCTATTTGTATTTTGAATTCCTCCTAATCTTTTACTTCCAGATTATTCAGATTTCAAATTATCTGCTTTTTCTACAACGAAATCTCCGTATGCTCCTGCTGGTCCATCCTAAAGTGACTGTTCTTCCAACATGAAGCATCTGTGTGGTTTATCTTCAACTCGGCTGTGGTGCTGGGTGCATTAACCTGACCCTGATGCCATGACTGGGTGTTGTGGTCATAAGCACAAATGATAGATCCCCTCACTCAGCTCCAAGGTACATCCAGACCAGAATTTGAGACAGTAGTAAAATGTTTCAGACTAATCATAAACTATGCCCCAAAGAGTAAATCTTTAGGAATTGCTGCCATGGGAACACAGATAGAACAGGTTGAGGTAGACTATTGAGACAAGTGCCAGCAATCCTAGGATGACACTATATCGTCACCTTTCATATTTTACTTTTGAAGGTCTATTTTTTGTTAATCCTTATCCACGGGTATTTTTCCGAGGATATTTTTCCATTGAGTTTTAGGGAGAGGAGAAGGAAGGGGAGAGACAGAGAGAAACATCAATGTGAAAGAGACACATCCACTTGTGCCCTAACCGGGATGGGTTTCGAGGTACGTGCTCTTGACTGGAATCGAACCTGGGACCCTTCAGTCCGTGGGCTGACACTCTATCTACTGAGCCAAACCAGCTAGGGCTGAGGGGAGGGACAGGGAGGGTATCTTTAAAATACGTGTGTGTGTGTGTGTGTGTGTGTGTGTGTGTACTATTCAGGGGCAGGAGAGGTTGGTCCAGTTTGAGAGACTGATGGAAATTATAGCACCTTTCTTCAAAATGATACACATCTGTACACATACACACAATATTTAGAAACCATTTCTGTAGGTCCAGGTTAAGAATCCACCTGTGATTTGCCATGAGGGTGGAAACTTTTTCAATAACATAATTTGGTCCTTTATGAGGTACAATTTTCATTTCTCTTTTGTGTGTGTTTTATCCCATTGAGCGGGCAAGCTTCCTGCAAGGAACATTAAAAAACAAACAAAACCCACCCTTTTTATTACCCCTAGTGATGTATGTATATAGGGCCGAGACTTGTGGGAAATATTTGCCAATTGAGTCCTTTGAAGCTGCTATGATTTACTGTGGAAAGGCAGCTTTCAATATTCTGCCACCCCACTTCCCACCAGAACAAAAGAGACCCTGTACTCAATGTTCTCTTTATAAGTTTTAGGCCAAGGCACTACTTACATACTCTTCACACAGACATCCAGTTTGGACATTTAGGGAACATAGTAGTGCCTAGTGGAAGGCTTTATAGACCCCCCACCCCAAAAAGTAAATATTAATAAGCAAATGCACTCTATCACCTTAAAAATCTGTGGTCTTTATTCCTTCCATAGCTCCATGCCTCACCCCACGCATACCCACACCTGTAATCAGATCCTCTACTTATCCCATGATTTTTTAAACATTAATTAAAATTTTTTTGTTTTGTTCATTCTCACACCAGGATATTTTTTCCACTGACCGTTAGAAAGAGTGGAAGGGGGAGGAAGGGTCAGGAGAGAGAAACGTCTGTTGGTTGCTTTCTGCGTGTCCTGACCAGCGGATCAAATCTGCAACCAGGTGTATGCCCTTGACCAAAAATGGAATCTGCACCTCTCCAGTGCGAGGCTCTAACCACTGAGAACACAGGTCAGGGCTGAATTTTATTTCTCAAACTACTGTACATTCCTTTCCTGGTATGTGCTTGCAGGAAAAACGAAAAACCGGAATAAACCTAATGCTAATTGAATAATGGCCTGGTAGTTTTTCCTTTTTTTCAGATCCTTCCCTCCCACCTATAAATTCAAAAGGGCCATCTTTAATCCTAACCTCTAGAATTTGCAAGTGTTTTCCCTCCTCCAGTCCCCTCCCTGACTTTGTAGGCAGTTACAGCCACCTAGTGGCCATATGGGAAATGACAGATTACTCCAAAAAGCTGGTGAGAGGAAGAACCTCATGGAATAATTTTTGGTCTTAAATCTATGGAGAGCAAGGAAAGAAAAACCTGTGGATAGAGACTGTAGCACAGGACCCAGACAACCTATTTCTTGTCCCCACCTTGCCTCCTAGGATGCAACATCCCATTCACTGGTTATTATAAACAAATGAATTAACATTTGAGTTCATTCAATCAAAATTTATTGAGCAGCAACTGTGTGCCTAACACTTGGAATACAGCAAGAAACGAGTTGGACACGATTAATGCTCTAATGATATAGTCTAGCAGCCAGCTAGCCAGCCAGCCAGCCAATTACATCCATAATTTTAACCTAGAGGTGATGATAGCTTGGAAAAAGGAAGATGGATTCCAGAGATATTTAGGAGTTATAGTCTACTTGGAGAGTGACTGGTTGTGTGAGGAGAGGGATGTGTTTCTGGCAACGGGTATTGAAGTAGGAGACTCTGGAAGAGGGACAATCCCATAGCCATAGGTCCTGAGGATGCATAGGCCTACAACAACAACATGGCTTTGGTTCTCAAATAGTTTAGGATTTAACTGGGCAAACATGATGCACACAAAACAACTGTAGAGTTGATTAAACATCAAAATGATTCTGGTAATTCATGGACTCTAGCAATACATGGGACTAAAAGAATCCCTCAATCCTCACCTTGTGTTCAGGTACTGCTGAAGCCAAAACAGATGTCTCCACCTTCGTCCATGCCTTTCATAGTTGGCGCTTCAAAAAACTCCTATGGCCCTAGCTGGTTTGGCTCAGTGGATAGAGTGTCAGTCTGCGGACTAAAGGGTCCGCACATGCCCAGGTTGTGAGTTCAATCCCCAGGAGGGGGCATGCAGGAGGCAGCCAATCAATGATTCTCATCACTGATGTTTCTCTCCCTCTCCTCTCTAAAATCAATAAAAACATTTAAAAACACACAACTCCTATGCAGCCCACCCAATGTCTCACAGGGGCCACCTCTGTCTGCTCTGGGCCCACGTCAGGAGGATGCACTATCCCCTCTGCTTCTTGTTTGCCTGTTGCCATCAGGAAATTCCCGTTATTCTCATTCTCCTTCCCTGCTTACGTTAAATGGGACCAAATCCAGTTCTCTTTTGGTCCTCAGGAATTTTGACTTAATTAGCTCCTCTCTTTACTTTACCCTGTCAAGTCCCTTATTGTAGAAACAATACCTTGCAAAGTCAACCCTGCACCCTCACATTCCCGAAGAGGTGCAGGCCCATACTGTGCTATTCGCCTCCCTTTGCTCCACCATCCAAAGTGTCCCACTCCAAAGGCCCAACTCTAGTTTTTCCTGGAACCAGTATATACCCACCTCTTTGCCTTGAAAACGTCAGAAGAAAAATTGTGCTATGGGATCAACCAAGAAGTAGTCTCAATAGCTATTGCTCAGCTGACACTTAACCTCACTGCCTCCTATCTGTCTCTGCATACCTCTGCTAATAGCTGCAGAAAAAAACAGCTGACTGCACAATAAGCCTACAGGTTCCCATTGTGTAATGAGCCTAGAACATTGAGATATTCCCTTTACAATGAAAAGAACATGGACTTTGAGCAGACTTGGGTTTACCTCCTGATTACTAACTAGTCTGCCTTAGTTCTATTAAAATCTTGCTAAACTACAAAAGACTTATCTGTAAAATAGTGGTAATGTGTAGTTATACTAAACAGTGTATAAAGCACATAATATAATATCTAAACCGAATGAATTCCCTGGTAACCATTCACTTCCTTTCTTCCCCTTGGGTTTCAGCTGGCAAATACTATTCAGAAGGGAGATTAGCCAGTTTTGTGTGGCCAATGATAGACATTTCCTATTCCTGTCTTTGTAAACACCATCTTCCTGCAGCCATCCCATTTCCATCATTGCCAAAAAAAAAAAAAAAAAAAGTCATTCCATCCCTCATCCCTGTATAGGATTTCTCTTTCTCTTATCATCAAAAAGTTCTACCTGAGCCCTAGCCGGTTTTGCTCAGTGGATAGAGCATTGGCCTGCGAACTGAAAGGTCCCAGGTTCGATTCCCGTCAAGGGCACATGCCTGGGTTGTGGGCTTGATCCCCAGTGGGGGACTTGCAGGAGGCAGCCCATCCATGATTCTCTCTCATCATGGATGTTTCTCTCTCCCTCTCCCTTCTTCTTTGAAATCAATAAAAATATATTTTAAAAAAAGTTCTACCTGAACTCTATCCTCTTCTACATCTCCTTAGTCCAAGATATTTTGTCGTCTTATATCATTTTAAAAAATTAACTTCTAACATTCCCCCTAATTTTCTCAGAGTAAATTATAATGGACCTGTGAAATAGGGCCTTAATCTTTCATAAGGGCATGGGAACCACAGGTCAATTCCCAGAGTAGAATGGAGGTCTCGGTCCAGGCACTCCCCCACCCAACCCCATCTCTTTTCCTACAGGGCACAGAAACAGCCAAATTCAAAATATGTCTTGAGTCTACACAAACACATATCTCCTTTCCTATAGCTCTGTGAGGTCATCGTTGAAGTAGAGCAGTATTGCAGGTGTGTGGAGTGTACCATCCATATTGAGATAATCAAATTCTTCCTCCTCATCCCGGATCCCATTCTCTTCCAGGGTACATTCCATGTTCAGGTTCTTCCCTTCATATTTCCATGTGTAGCTGGCAGCATGTGCATTATAGGGGAGGTAGCGGTGTAGGATTTCCCACATTGATTCTAGGGCCCCCACCTGGAGAACACAAAAGCACCCCACTCCTAGAATTCTGGGTTCACACACACACACACACACACACTCACACACACACACACACACACACACACACACTCACACACACACACACTCACACACACACACTCACACACACACACACACTCACACACACACACTCACACACACACACACACTCACACACACACACACACTCTCACACACACACACACACTCACACACACACACACACACACTCACACACACACACTCACACACACACACACACACACACACACTCACACACACACACACACACACACTCCAAACAAAGGCCAAGAGCCCCAAAATGAGCTGGGATCAGAGTGCCTCCCTTGGCAGATAGCTTCAGACATTCCACAGCCCCAGAAATGAAGTTGGAGCTCCAGCATGCAACGAATGGCACTAAAGCCCTACCTGTCTGTGTGGCAGCCACTTCTAATCGATGGCCCTAAAGGTCAGAGTCACGTCACTGCCCCGTAACTTCATCCCCACAATAGACTATTAAGAGTCCAATTGCATTTGCTGTTCAAAACACAGCAGGTAAGGTTTCCATTAACCACCAGCACTAAGATACATAAATTGCTGCCCTGAACTTATAAAGGAGTCCATTACACCCTGTGACCCAGCCACTGGGGACCGGTGGTCTGCTTTCCTGCACCCAAAAGGGGGTGAAAATACAGCTCTCACCGGTTTTGGAGAGCTGATGGCCTGAAGATCTGCTTGGAGACTTCCTGGGGTTCCCAGTTCCCTCTAACCGCCCCCAGGCATCAGTTCTCACCTCCAGTGTGTGCTCCTGCGACGTGAGTGTGTTAATGATTCGGATGTTCCGGGTCTGGGCGGACAGCCGCCCCACTTCATAGCGCGTCCCCTGCCACCAGGGCTTCCCGAAATCATTGGCCCAGTCGGAGCGAGGCAGCTGAGGTGGGATATGCAGAAAGCGGCCCCGGGGGGTGCGGTATCTCTGGGCACCAGTCATCGGATCCACGTACATTCGGATCTTCAAAGCAGGTTTGGGGGAGGGAGGTGGGAGCAGTCACTATCTCGGGCTCTGGCTAGCCCCTCTTTTTCCTCCCCATCCTCACTTTCCAGTGCTCCCCCCCGCCACACACACACACACACACACACACACACACACACACACACACACACACAACACCAGGCAGAACTCACGTCTTTGGTCTTTGGGTCAAACCAGTGGCTGATGTCCTGACCCGCAACTTCCACGATGGGTTTCAGCAGCAGGTCTCCTGGGAAGGCACAGCCGCCGTCAATGCTAGCCGCCCGAGAACCAGGCACCCACAAACACCCCGCAGCGGACCGAGTGTGGCCCTTACCTTTGTGTTTTTGTGCCAACGGCGTTAGGTCGTATACGGATCCCAGGTAAGACACCCAGAGGTCGTCCGGTTGGTTATGTTGGGCCACCTCAACCGGCGTGAAATACCGACGCCGGAAAGTCTCAAAGTCTGGCCCGGCAACTAGGCCCCGGCGTGGCATGGCTCTTGCTCTATTGGAAGCCGGCTCCTTTATATTTCTTCCTCGCCCCTCAGCACACGCTCATTGCTACATCCATCCTCCCTCATCCTGGAGCTAAGACCGGAGCGTTTACCCGCTGACATGGAAACCATTGTCCCTTTTCAGCCACCGTCTAGAGGTCAAACGCTGGGTGGGCGAAGAGTGGCGTCGATCCATGGGAAACGTAGTTTGCTTCCCGCTTTCAAATAATTGAGTTACGTCCTCAGGAGCTCCGGGGAGAATTCAGAGTGGCCTGGGCTACAGGGGAGATTTAGGACAGACTTTCTCGCGAGGCAGAAAAACAAGGGAGAGTTGTGCGATTCTGAAAAAATATATTCTTGCTAAATTCCAGGGTTCTTAAAGAATATGTAAAAAAAATTAGAGGTAAAGTTTCTCGCGATATCTTAATACATCCGGCATACTAGAACTCAGTGAGACACAGCGCTGGAAGGTAGAAGCTCGCGAGATCTCTGCACTTTCCGAAGAGAAGAGGAGGAGGAGGAGGAGGAGGAGAGGTGATCTCGCGAAAGAAAAGCTGCCGGGAGAGCTCGCGAGATCTCAGACCACCGGACCCGAAAGGTTCTTAGGGAGTTGAAGGGCCTGGAGGCGGCCCCGGAAGAAATGGCGGGAGCTGGGCCGACCATGCTACTACGAGAGGAGAATGGCTGTTGCAGCCGGCGTCAAAGCAGCTCCAGCGCTGGGGTTAGCGCGGGCTTGGGTTCCGAGATTGAGGGGCAGTCGGGGAGCAAGATGGGGGGATGGTGGGGGGACTGCAGCTCCCGGCAGCCTCTAGGATTCGTGTGAGCGCCCCGCGGGGTGTCGGGAGCTGTGGTTCCGTGGGCGGGCAGCAGCCTCGGCGGCGCGGTCTGAGCGCGTGTACTGCCCCGCGCAGGACTCAGACGGGGAGCGCGAGGACTCGCCGGCTGCGCGCGCCCGGCAGCAGCTGCAGGCGCTGCTCAACAAGACCATGCGCATTCGCATGACAGATGGACGGACGCTGGTCGGCTGCTTCCTCTGCACCGACCGCGACTGCAATGTTATCCTAGGCTCGGCGCAGGAGTTCCTCAAGCCGTCGGGTCAGTGCTCGGGGAATGCACCGCCTGGGGATGCGGTGGAGCCTCACTCAAGGCAATTCCCCTTTAGTGCCTGGCTGCACCCCTTATTTTGGGAGGCTAGAAGTCGTGGCTCAAAAGGGGCGGGACCGACGCTGGCTGGCCTCCCTGATGTTCTGACCCTTCTTTCCAGATACCTTCTCTGCTGGGGAACCCCGTGTGTTGGGCTTGGCCATGGTACCCGGACACCACATCGTTTCTATTGAGGTGCAAAGAGAGAGCCTCTCGGGGCCTCCCTATCTTTAACCATGATCGCGCATGCCTTTTAGATTTCATTAAACCTGTAACCCAAGTGGCCTGTGTGTGTGTAGCTGGGATGCCTGGACAGAGATCGCACTTCCCACCCCTAGAGGGGAGGTTTATCGGAAGTCAGAAGCACTGACAGCCCTCCTTCCACCACCTAGACTTCCAGGAGTGCCACAGGTCCCCTCAGGTTCGCGGGCGGGCATGGGGGACAGGCTGAGCTTCGGACCAACAGGTCCCAGGGTGGACCCCTCCATCTTCCCTCCCACGCTGCTGCTCCAGAATTGTGGCGGGAGGGGGTGTCATCCTGCTCCGGAAGGTCCATTGTTTCCCTTCCCGGCCTGGCAACACCGAGTTCCTCTAAGCTGGGGTCAGAGAACGGGCTCGGGTCCCCAAGGGGAGCAGGGCAAGCGACAAAGCCCAGGCCCTCTCCACTCTATTGATGGGGAGGTGACTTTGGGGTCAGGGACAGAGCTTGGGTCTGGTCAGGAAGAACAGGCTGATGCGATAAGGGACGGCCAAGAGGCTGGAGGATGCTCCCCGTCTGCACACTTGAGCCACACCCCCTCCCATGTTGTTTCCTTCTCCTGGGCACATAGCAGTAGTGATAGTATTTGCACCGCCCCCCTGCTCACAGGATCCAAGAAGCACATTCAGTTCATTAATTCTTTATTAACGTGTGGTCACTCCTTCCCCTCCAACCTCACCCATCAGCCCGTAAATTCTAGCGGAGCTGCGCCGGAAAAGGAGGGCACCAGTGAGGCGCAGTTGTCCTATTCACAAGATGGGGGGGCGGGGGGGGGGGGAGGGGAGTGTATGTGCAGGGTCCAGCCCAGATATTCAGGATTCAGACATGGGTAGTAAAAAGAAAGGGTTTTCTGGAATGGCGAATTTTCACCAACATTGGGTCCACAGATGCTGCAGTTTGCCAAGGGGATGCTAGGACTGGCTTAGGCAGGGACGGGGCAGGGTAGTCGGAAGACCCCCAGGCTTCAAGTCCTTGGGCGGATTGAAAAGGAGGGCATTCGTCGGGGTTGTTCTTGACTCGAGGGTCCTCAAACCCATACCTTTCCTGACGTGGGAACGGCCTGGGACCCCGGTGAGGCCCGGATTTGCCGCAGCTGCGGGGAGCGCCGGCGCCGATAAAGGGCTCGGCTGTAGGGCACGAGGCAGTCGGCCAGATGGAGGCGCAGACAGAGGCGGCGGTAGCTGGCCAGAGCAAGGACGAGCAGCGGCACGAGTAGCAGGAATCCGGTGACCAGCAGGGCCGTGAAGCCTGGGTCCCGCAGGTGCGCGGTGCAAGGGGGCGCCTGGGAGCGCAGAAACTGTAGAGGTGTCAGGCCCAAGCCGAACAGCCCAGGCGAGAAGTTGTGGCCCATAAACCCCGCACCCGTGCTCGCACGCACACCCTGGGGCGCCCGCTCACCTGGGAGTGGCAGAGGAAGCCAAAGCTTAGCATGGTGACCGCGGGTAGCAGGATGGTCCCCAGCACCAGCGCCAGCAAGAGGAGATTGAAGGCAGCCACCAGAAGATTCTGGGCGGTGACCAGCACAGCACAGGCCCAGCAGTCCAGGGGGTCCCGGGGCTCCGGGCCGCCGTTGGGAACCGGTCTCTGCAGCCCGAGGACATCCGCCATGGCCTGCCTGGCTCCAGCCCGCCTGGGCAGCGGCCCTTATAGCCCTCTTTCCTGCCCCTCCCCCGGCCCAGCCTCTCCCCACCCCGCCCCCCTTATCCTGGAATGCGGCTCCAGGAGTAGGCACCCCCCCAGACCAGAGCTCTGGACATTCCACAGGCGCCTCTGGGGAGGGGTTCCCTCTGGCCGGGGTCTGGGCAATCTCTCCATCAATCACGGCTTGCAGCCCTCCTTCCCAGTATTCTATCATCAGCACACTAAAAACAGGATTGTTTTTTCTGGTTTTATTTTTAATATTAATATTCTCACACAAAAATCACCGAAAATAGGGGTAGGACTGGGAAGACCCCTCTGCCCCTGGGGGCAGAGAGACAGTGCAGTGCGAGGGGCGGGACCGTACCCCCCCCTCCGCAGCCCCAGCACGGAGGAGGAAAAACTGACAACACGAAAATAAAGCCCCGGAGGAATTCTTCCCGGGGTGTCCCTGCCCCAGGGAGGCCTGGGCTGTTTCACACTGAAAAAGAAAAGGGCGGGGCGCAAGGGGAAGGTCCGTGTTTTTAAAATTGGCCGGGGCTGGGAAGGACGGGGTTCCTTTTCCTCATAGTTCTTTCTTTAAAACCTTTAAATTTTTTTATTTTATTTATTTTTTTACAAAATACCATTTCAGTTCCCACTTCTTCCCCTACAGTACAGGAGTCGCTCACCCTCAGGCAGGGCTGGGGTCGGGTCGGATGGGGCGAGGAGGGTCTGGTCCAAGAAAGTGCAGGACGTAGGGGAGGGGAGCGGATTTGAGCACCATGAGAGCCCGGCTGGAGCCGTGGACGGGCGGAGACGGGCGGGCCAGGCCGGCCCGGACACACTGGGGCGCAGGGAGAGCCCTGCGGCGGGCGGCCCTGGAGGGGTGGGTGGGATAGTTTGGGGGGTGCGGGGGGTCGGGTTTTCCCAAAAATGAATAAATAGGTGAGTGGGACTGTTATAAATTAAAAACAAACAAAAAAACAAAATACAAATCATAACCAAGTGAATAAACAAGAGACATGTACAGGGATCACAGCTAGCATTGGGAATAAAAAAGGAGGTTCTGAGGGAGGGGTAAAGCCCATAGAAAGAATCTCATTAAAATCCCCGGCTGCCGTCACATTTATGTACATACACGAGCCGCGTGCATCTGCGCCGGGCAGGCGGCGGGCAGGCGTGAGGGAACCCGTATTGACCCCCGCCGCCGCCGGAGCCTGGTCCTTGTGTCTGTTGCTAAAAAGGCCAAAGTCGGTGAGAGGAGGCGCTGGTGGGCGAGGGGCTGCCAGCCCCCTCCCCCGTCTCCCTTTATTTTTTTTTTTTCCTTTTTTCCTCATATTTGTTTAAAAAAATTTTTTTCTTAATAAATTAAGTGAAGGGGAGCTGCCAATGGGGTGGAAGGGCTGTGCCCGTCCCCCTTCCCGGCCAGAGGCGGGACCTAGGTCCAGCCCAGGCCTGTGCTGGTGACCCCGCGGCGCCCTGCAGGCCGGCAGGAGGGCGGGGCATCCGGCCTCACCGAGACGTGCTGGCGGGGGCCTGCGGGGAGAAAGCGGGCGGGGGGCTCAGGCGTGGGTCGGCCCACCCCGGAGCCCGCCCCCTCGGGGCCCGCCCGACGGCCCGCCCCGCGCCGCTGCGCGGCGGCCTCACCAGCGTGAAGGCGTCGTAGGCCTGCGCCAGCTCCTCGGTGCGGTACTGCTCCAGCACCACCACGCCCTGCAGGCCCGCGCTGCGGCGGCGGGCACAGGCCTCGCAGTGCACCAGGTAAGTGTTGCGGCTGCCGTTCTCGCTCGTCACGAACAGGATGTTGAACACCTCCACCTGGGGCAGAGGCGGGGCGGTCACCGGGAGGAACGCCCTGGGGGCTCCTTTCTCCCAGGAAGGAGGGGAGGGAAGCGGCCCACTCACGTCGCACTCGTTGCAGTAGTAAGCAGGCTCGTCCTTAACCCGGCCCTGGTAGGCGATTTTCTTCCCTGCCCGCACTAGGCTCTCCCGCTGCACCTGGCAGTGCTTCATGGACTGCAGGAGGCAGAACCTGGGCGGGGGGGAGGGCGAGTGGTGTAAGGTAGGGCTGCTAGCAAGGCGGGACCTGGCCCTCATTTACTGGACCCCTTAACATTTCATGTGCGTTTTTATCTGTTTGGGCCACTGTCGAGCAACATTCCGTGGAGCAGGAACCGGGTCACCTGCTCCAGCACTGTAACACCGCAGGGCCATGAGTAAAGAGTGGAGAGCAACGGGGAATGGGGTTGCATTGTCAGGCAGAACAAGAGCAGGACCAGGTCTGGTGGAAACGGGCTCCCTCTCAAGTAGGACCCTCACTTGATCATCTTGAACAAATCGGGGTCGCTGATTTTGACGGTGCGAGCCACGTTCCAGGACACGTGAATCATGGGCACAATGGATTTGACGTTCTTCACCTCGTTCCACTCATATCGTTCCAGGGCCAGCTGGTATTGATAGGCTGTGGGCCAGAAGCAGTCACTACAGGATTCTCAAACAACTCCCAGCTACTCGGACCCCAGCCCCTTCCCTCACAGCTGGCTGCCCTCCTCTCCCCCGCCACGAGGCTCCAACCCCCTCACCCCTGAGTGTCTCTGCACCCCACCCTCTCACCGGTGAGGGGCCCAACGTTCCAGGCGATGTTGTTGCACCAGCCAGTGGCCTGCACCCAGTGCACGGTCCCCGCGTTAATCCACACGAGGTCTCCAGGGCGCTGCACGAAGCGGTACACGGGGATATTGGAAGCATAGAGATCGTCCAGGATTGGCCACCAGGAACCTGTCAGGTAGTCCACACCGTGCCTGTGGGGTGGCCACAGGGTCAGATGGAAACCTGGGGACTCAGAGATGGGACATGGGGGGTGGGCCTAGTGTGTGTGTGTTGGGGGGGCGGGGGGGGGCCGCACCGGTCGCAGAAAGCGCTGATGGTCTCCCAGTAGTGTTCATGCACCGCGAACCACTCACAGTCGCCTGGGCCTATGTTGATGTTGACAGAGCAGAAGTTGTTGTTCTCTTGGTGGCCTGCAGGGGGCAATAGAGAACGCCGTGGCTGGCCTAGCCGAGCTGAGCTCCTTCCCAAGGCCACCCTTTGGCCCTCATTGGCTGAAAGCAGCACCGACACCAGACCCGCCCCCAGCGCGCATTCTGCACCTGGCGTTCGGCTGCCGGGGACCTTCATGTACAGCTGTACCGTGTTCATGCCCAGAATCGTGTGGCCCACGTGGCTCAGCATGTTGCCGGTAGATGTTACCCGCATGAAGGCGGGCAGCTTCAGCAGCTCCTGCAGTTGTGGCTTCCACCTGCGGCGGCGAGGGAGTCAATAAAAGTGAGAGGCTATCCCCGCCCTGCAGACCCATCAGCAATCCTGCCCCAGCTTTGCTGGCCTCAACCCCACTGACCGCTTGGCATCAGACAGGTCGATGTTGGTGCCAAACTTGATAATGTGATGGTTCTTCGGATCTGGTGTGCTGCTGTGGGGGTGAAGGGCACACATTGGTGGCGAAGCATGGGGAAGGGAGTAAAGTCACCACAGGAACGGGCATACTGTACGGTACCTAGGAGGCGTTCCTGTGGTGCTGTCTGGTTCCTCGGACTCCTCATCCTCACTCTCCTTCTCCTCCTGCGTGGCCATAGGCTGAGTCAGCCACCTTCCAGGAGCCCTCCCTCAGCAGCCCCACTCCAAGTCCCCTGATCCGCATCCCTGCCTCCCTATGCTTGCCTCTCACCTGTAAGGACTCCTGAAATGAGGAGGCCTGGTACTGCGCATACTTGGCAATGGTGGTATGGGAACGGGAACTCTCACAGGGCCAGATCTGTCGCGTGCCTGTCAGATCCCAGTTCTCATCCGAGGGCTGCTGCACCTGGGTGCGCACCTCCACGGTGTGCTCACCACTCGCCTCCACCAGGGTCTTGGTGGAGAAGAGGCCCAAGTCTGCACGGGAAGGAGGAGCAGGGTGTCGGGGAGGAGGCAGAAGGCAGGGATCGAGGACCCAACTCACTCTGTCCCTTCTTCCTCCTCAAGCCTCTGACAGGCTGGACACTGGCTTCACAGAGGTAAAGCCAGGGAACAGGCAGCACCCCAGCCCCACAGGAAGCTGGGAAGGTTGGCCATCCCTCATCAACCTCCTCTCCTGCTGCTGCTCTGAGCTCCAGTTCCTCCACCAGTCCTCAGGTATGCACGAGGCCACATGGGCACAGCACTTGGCACATAGTAGGTGCTTAATGAGTGACAGATTCTTTAAGCTATCATTAGATGCAATGAAAGACTTAAGTCAAGTGAGAGCCTAGAGCGTGCTTTGAGTAACTCAGTAGAAGGAAAATATATGGGTATAGAGCAGCGGTTCTCAACCTGTGGGCCGCGACCCCTTTGGCGGTCGAACGGCCCTTTCACAGGGGTCGCCTAAGACCATCCTGCATATGAGATATTTACATTACGATTCATAACGGTAGCAACATTACAGTGATGAAGTAGCAACGAAAATAATTTTATGGTTGGGTCCCAACATGAGGAACTGTATTTAAAGGGCCAGAAGGTTGAGAACCACTGGTATAGAGGAAACAAGACTGATTTCTATATTTCCATATGGTTCCCTCTACTTTTATGTGTTTGAAATTTTGCACAATAAAGGTTGAAAAAGAGAAGCCTCAAATCATGGGTCTTCAGGGGTACTCTATAATCTATTCTTTTCATCCTTAATCACCAAGAAAACTAAAAATGACTAACCAGGCCCTGAGATATATCCCTTTCCCACTTGCCTACTGTTGGAAATACAGATGCGAGAAAAGCCTGAGGCCAGCTCACCCATCACTCAGAGCATCCTTCAAATATAGCCTCCCTATGACTAAGGAAAGCTCACTATAGCCACTATCCTGGATCTTCAAGAGTGGGGGCTCTCAGAGTCCCAAAGCCCCAAATCCTTGCATCCCTCCCCCACTTTTCTGTCCCCCACACTCACTGAGCCGCAGGGAACCTGCCAGGCCCCGGATCACGGTGATGGGATTTCGAGGGTCTGTACAGAACTGCAGCAACACTGGTGAGAAGGCGTCCCGTTTGCTCTCCAGCTGAGGGACGACCAGAAGACAGGGCTAGATCAGAGCCCTGTCTCAGGCTCAGCGCACCCCAACAGCCCCCAACACTGGCACTGAACCCTCTGGCGGGGGCACACATACATAGATGCTGGGTGTGGGTGGGTTGAGTTTTTCCCGGGGCAGCTTCTCCTCTGTGTTGATCTTCGGCTTCACAGACTGGGCAGGGGAAAGGTAGGACTCTCTAAACTTCCCTTTCACCTTGGCATTCCTGTGGGAGGACAATGAAATGAGGACAGAAATAGGGTGATGGGGGAAGGGAGCCTCCCCCTGGGCCAGGCCAGCAGCCTCATGGGTGCCAGTCCCTCACTCACTTGCTGGCACGCACGACGTCGGCAGCACAGTGGCTGATGGTGAGGTCCGCCATGCGCAGCCTCCGCTCTTCCACCTCCGAGGCGATGAAGGTCTCCTTGTCACCACTCTCCACCTTGATCAGCCGGATCTTCAGCTCCTTGGGAGGCCCTTCACTAAGTGATCGCAGCTTCAGCATATCAGCCCGGCTGACACCCGGTGGCCCTGGAGCTTCCTCACGAGACTTCTTCCCAGGGACAGGGGCTGACGATGCAGGTGCGGGCTGAGCAGAGGGTGCAGGAGCCGGTGGAAGGGCCGGAGCTGTGGGTGGCTTAGCCTTTGAGGCCCCACCGGTATCAGGCCGGGCCTTCTCACGACCCTGGATCTCCTCACTCTGCAGGTCCAGGTTCCCCAGCACGCGGCGACTCTTTTCTTTGGGGGCCTTGGCCTTGGCCTTGACCCTGCCCTCGCGGGGCCGCCGACCCACCATGTCCTTACAGGCCCGCCTATGCCGCCGGTGCTCCTTCTGATGTTCCTTTTGGTGCTCCTTCTGCCGCCGCTTACTGCTCCCTGGTCCTGTCACTGCCACCGCCCCACCACCCTCCTCCTTCGCCTGGGCAGGAGGCATTAGTCGCTCAGTTCCACTGTCCACTGGGTCTGCCGTGTCCACAGGGTCTGCTGTGTCCACTGGGCCTGCTGGGTCTGTGGCACTCCAGCCCACTCGCTCCACAAGGGTCTCACAAGCCCGACTGATCTCTTCTAGCACCTCAGACTCAGAGCGAGCAGGGGGCAGAGGCAGGGGCGGGGGCGGCGGGACAGGGGTCATGGGGCCCAGGGCTGGCTCTTCGCCTGCCCTGTGCTCCCGGACCCAGGGCCCACCTGAGGTAGAGAACTGAGATGATGAGGAAGCAGAGGACTTTGGGGAACCCTGGGCACTAGGGGCTGCTGAGGTGGGGGGGGGGACAGTAGCACCTGATGGGGGACTTGGGGAACACTGAGTGCTGGGCAAGGGCCCAGGACGGGTAGAAACCGCTGCTCCTGTCCCCCGGTAACAGTACTTTTGTCCCTCCAGCACAGAGGCCAAGGATTTGAGCAGGCTGGCTGGGCTGGCTGCTGGGGGTAGTGGGGGTGGCGGCGGCTGTGGCTGGGGGGGGAGAGGGAACTTGGCTAATGGTGGTGGTGGTGGTAGAGCTGGTGGTGGCTTCTTCTCCTGTTCCTGGGTGGCTGTGGCTGTGGCTGTGGTGGTGGTGGCAGCGGCGGCGGCAGTGGCAACAGCAGTGGTGGTTGGGGCTGTGTCAGCGGAGAATGGAGGCTGCAGTGATACAAAGGGCTCCTTTAAGGAGGGTGGAGGGGCTCCGCCTGCCTCCTGTTGTTGCTGCTCCTCCTCCTTTCGAATGGACTCATCCAGCATTTTCATGATGTTGGCCAGCCCATCAGGCAGGATCTTGAATTCAGCGGGCTCCTCAAACTGGTCCTCCGGCAGGGTAGAGGGAAAATCAAAGAGTCGTGCACCTCGGGCAGGCAGTTCCCCAACCGTTGGCGGCACAGGCTGGGGGGCTTTATTCAGGGGGCCTGGGGATGGCCCTGGCCCCACCTCGGGGGTCTTTGGGAAGGAGATCCTGGGCCGAGGGCTCTCCGGGCGCCTGAAGCTTCCTGAGGTATTTTGGTGGCAAGAGGAGGGAGGGGCTGGAGGCAGGGCAAGAGTTAGGGGTGCAAGAGGTGGGTCCTGGGGGCTCAGTGTTGGGCTGGGGGGCCGGGAAAGGGGGTCCATACTTCTGGCCAAATAGGGAGGTGGGGGGAAGGATACAGGCCCAGTAGGGCTGCTGCTGTGGCTGCCATTGTTGCTGCTGCTGCTGGTGGTTGGGGGAGTAGGAGGGATGTGCGAATCCTGAGTGCCCACAGAAAAACGGGGGGCCAGAGGCCCCAAGAAGCCCTCACGGTGCGGGAAGGGCTGTGGATGAGGGCGAGGGCGTCCCTCTGCCCCGAAGAAGAGATCCTCTAAGATCTCTCCAGCCTCACGGGCCGACCGGCAGGCTGGGCCCTTCAGCCAGGCAGGGGGTTGTGGAGGGCGTGAGAGGCGGGGACAGGGGGGTGGAGGAGGTGAGGGAGGGCCAGGTGGTAGGGATAGGTGGGGAGTGGCAGCAGGAGCTGCCAGGAAAGGTTTCCGACCACTATGTGTCGAAGGCCCCAGGCGGCCTTGGTGAGAAGCGACCTCCAGCGTGGGAGTTTGGTAATGGTCAGCGCCGGGCTATAAGTGAAGGAGAAGGTTGGTCAGAGGTCTGCTGGAGTCACCTTAGACAAGCTCCCACTGATCGCCCCACTCCATCTTCCCGCTCACTCACAATGCCTGGGCTCGGCTCCATGCCCCGGAGACCGTTGTTGCTGCTGCTGCTGCTACTGCTGCTGGTGGTGGTGCCGGGGAGGCCGGGGGGCCGGGAAGGGGCGTAAGGCACGCAGGTGGCGGTTGCTGCTGGTGAAACGCTGGAGTCCATCCGCGACCTCTGAACTCTGCTCTCTCTAAGGTCACTTCCGGGGGGACGGGTGGCAGGCGGGCAGCCATGGCTCTCTGCTCCTGGGGGGCGGGGACCTGGGCCTGGGGGTGTACCCAGGACCAGCCGGTGGCCAGGGGGTTGCGCAGTATAGGTTGGAGCTGAGTATGGATATGGGTGAGACAGCGAGTGCCGCTGGTCCTACGGGAGACAAACGAGGATACTGAGTGAAGAATGGAGGACACAGGTACTTGCAGGTAAGAGATGAAGGTCAGCAGACAGTTGCTCACTTGGCGCTCTGGGGGTGCTGAACCCTTGCGCTCGGGGCCCCAGGCATCTCCATGCAAGGTACTCCACAGCCCTGGCTTGGCCAGCTGAAATGGAGAGCTGGTGGCTAGGCTAGGCAGGGGTGGTGGTGGTGGTGGTGGCGGTGGCGGTGGTGGTGGTAATGGTGGTGGTGGCAGCGGCAGCCCTGGGGGAAGGCCAGTCTGGAAGAAAAGGGGGTGTGAGAATCCCATTCCTTGCCCCAGTCCTCCCACTCACTGCCCATCGGCCCATATACAACCATACCTGCTCAGAGTTGCAGCCTCTCCTGCGCTTGCCTCCAGGGCTGAGGCCCTCCTCCCCTGAAGGGCCTGAGAGTACTGCAGGAGGCACCGGCTGCACCACTGGGGGTTCAGCGGCTCGCTTCACTGGGGGACCCCCCCGCTTGGCCCCATAGTTCCGCTTGTGCTGAGGACAAAAAGAGAGGAGAATGGCTCAGGTGCATACCTGGCCCAGCCCTCCTCCCTATCCCAGCCAGCCCTGGTCTCACCTCAATGTGCAGCAAGTTCCATACTTGCTCCAGGGGGGGCAGGACCTTGGCTCGGTGCTGGCAGGAACCAGCATGAAAGTTCCAGAGCTGGGCCTGGAGAGGTGGGGGAAGGGTATAGGGGACAGGGCAGAAGCAGGCGTAAGATGAAGGCACTGAGCCAGAAGGCACAATCCTTGCCTATTATGTCTCGCCCCATCCCACCTGCTGTAGTCGGCCAATGTGGGGCCCCAGCTCAGCCAAGCTCCCTCCATATCGAAGGGCGCTGTGGTAGCAGCGTATGGCCTCCTCACTGTCATGCTCGGACTCGTACAGCTGCCCGAGCTGCTCCCACAGCCCCGGCTGGGCTGGCTCCCGGAGCAATGCCTGCACACAGCCATGCAAGGATTCCAGCTTCCCGTGGAGGGGTCTTGGAGTGGGTGTCCTACAGAGCAGAAGGGGTTGGAGAGGGGGAGTGGTCAGGGTTGGAGGAACTCTTTTAAAGCCCCAGCCTTATCTCCCATCCCCAGCACCTTTAATCCTCACTCACCCTGGAACATAATATGGTTTGTTGGGGTGCCCAGAGCTACTGCCATGTGAAGGGGGTAGGGGAGCAGAGAGTGGGGACTGCCCGATGCTGGCAGAGCACCTGGAGAGAGAAGGTGTCTGTTAATGAACATCAAGATGGAGCAGAAGTGTCCCTGCCCAGGAAGGAGGTGACAGGGGGACTAAGAGGAAGCAGCTGAGGACTGCACTCAGGCCCACAGAATGGCAGAAACCCAGAGAATGAAAGAGATTGAGGGGCACAGGAGATGGGAAGACAAATTCCTGGAAACAGAAAGATGGCCCAAGTTCTCACCTGCCTCCAGGCAGCCATGCGCTACGAGGAGGGGGATGGGGCGGGCAGGAGCTCCACGCCCCAGCACAGCTCAAGCCCCCAAGGGCAAAGGCTTCCCGTGCAGCGCGGGCCCCTGGAGGGTCCACTGCCCGATGCATCCAGCCTGAGTCAGGGAAGAGATGATGTTCTTACTGGAGGCATAGCCTGAGCTGCCTGTATACACACTGCCAACCCAGCCATAGTGTTTCCCTTACCAGGTCAGCAGTGGCCCCAGGAGCCCTGGAGATCGGGCACGGCCCCCTGCCCCAGCTCTCTGGGGGGATGGTCCCAACTCCAACCGCTCTGACAGGAGAGCCCACTGCCCCCGGGGCCGCCCAGGGCCTTTCACAGCCAATTCTACAGAGAGGAGGAGGCAAAGGGTGACGTTAGCGGGCCAAACACAGTGGGAGTGCTGGGGCTAGGTTCAGCTCTGTCGCCCGCGCAGGGAGCCAGGACTTGGCTTTCCCTGAGGGTAGGCCCACCGGGCCTAAGGCGCCCCTACGGGCCCAGGAGAGTGGCTCGGAACCGGGATGAGTAGCAGCGACCGGGATGGCCAGTAGGGAGCCAACAGTCAACGCCGCAGCTGCTTACCCGGCCTCCGTGGGAGCGTCCTCTGACAGCCTTGGCGAGCTCCAGGAACCTGGCCAATCACAGGACTCCCTCTCTGCTCAGAAAGCCAATCATAACCCACGTCTCCGCCTCGGTAACAGCCTGCCCAGGACCAATGGGAGCGAGGTTAGCCTGGCCGCGGCGGGCGGGGGGAGAGGGGCGGTGGAGCTGGACAGACAGGCTCGGCCCCGGATGACCCCGACGTGACCCGGCGGCTACCTACCTAGGGTCTCCATCTCGGACCGGACACTCGGGGCCAGCGGGGCCTGTGACCGCGTAGGTCAAGGCGGCGAGTCGCACGCCCGGGCCGGCCTGGGGGACAGCGCTCCCCGCCAGTCCCACGCACCCACAGAGCCGCCTGTGCTCCCTGCTAGTCCGCCCGAGATGCTCGCTGGCCGCCCCGCCGCCCTAGGACCGATGGACCGCAGACAGATGCACAACGCAGACAAAGCACCGACCGCCTTCCGCTCGACACCTGCCCAGCGCCTGACCTCCCCGCTCCGAGCGCCCCTGGCACCGCCGGGCCAGTCACGGCGGCGTCGGCACTCACACCCGCCCGCGCCGCGAACGGAGCGCTCCATTCCCCACGCCCGACCGCGTCCCCAGCCCCGGTCCAGCTCCCGGCCTCGAGCCCAGTACCTTCAGATGCTCCACTTCTGGCTGTCTTCAACACCCACCGACCCCCAAAACCCAACCCAACTTCTGAAAAGTCGCGCACCCCGGTCCCCAGTGGCACTTCTCGCGTGGCTCCGGTATCCTCTATGCCCTTCCCCGCCGGGGCCACGCGGTTCCCCACGGCCCACGTGGCCCCCGCCCCCCAAGGGAGGGGGGATTTCGGGGGTTGCCCGTGACGTGGCCACTTGCGCAGCGGAAGCGGCGTGTGTAAGTGTCCTGGGGGGGGGGTCCTTGGGGAGGGAGGAGGGCGGGGCCCGACAGGCGGTGACATCACCCTTGTCCCACTCTCACCACCCACTCCCTTAAAGAACCCAGAACCAGTTTCACTTCCTCCTTCACGCCGGGGGTGCCCCCCCCCCATCCCTTCCCGTCCGTGCTGGCTCGACCACAAAGGACGCAGTGCTCCCCTTTCCTGGGCACCTTCCCTTTAGCCTCGGTTCCTCCTCCTCGCCCCGAGACCCTGGGATCTCGGTCCCCGCGCCGCCTCCTCTCCTACCCTGCGTTCCCTCAGGTAGGGAGCCGGCTCCATTCCTAGGATCGGTCCATTGAGAGTCTAGAGTACAAAGAGCTGCGAGTGTCGAGTACAAAGCGGCGGGGGCGGGGCCAGCGCTCCAGCTGGAGCTCGAGCCGGGCAGGAAGCCGGGGGAGAGCGAGCACCCCGGGGCTGGGGGCGGCTGGAAAGTTCACCTTCGCTAGAAGAGTCTGCGCTGCGGGGAAATTTCCACCCAGCCCACAAGGGCAAGTGGGTTTCTGGTTAAAACAGTCCTCCCTCCACAGGGCACGGTCGCCTGTTTGCATGCAGCGCTTGGACCTCCAGGTCCCAGCGTGCCACTCCTGCCAAGCCCTGGCGGGCGCTGGGCCCCTCTGCCGTTCACGTGCAGTTTTCTGCCAGAACTCACTCTCTTCCCCACCCAGCCTTCCGTTCGGTCACCCAGCCCGGGGGCAAGGACTGCGCTTCCCTGGCCGGCTGCCCCTCCCTCCATGTCGAGGGATCCACGGCCCAGACATGGGAAAACGGGGAGCCAGGGGTCCAGATATCAGAGGCACAGATCCCCGCTTGGGAAGTGGTGCCCTGGGCGCTGCCAAGTTACCAGGAAACGCAGCTTCCCCTTCTGCGATGATGACACTTCCCCTTCACCACTTCCCCTTTCCCACGGGGAACTGACTCAGCTTTCCCTAAATCCGCGAGCCCAGTCCCCGAGCCCCTTCCCACCTTGACCCCCACCCCCACCCCGCCGGCCGCCGGAACTCAAAACACAACAGCCCTCACTTGAGGGCAAAAACTTCCTGTACTCTGGACACCCCGCGGATCCTGGTCCCCACGGCAGACGCCTGACTCCCCCTCCGCCCCCCTCCCGAGCCCTCCCTCGGGGTCTGATTCAGGCTTGAGGTGGGGGACCGTGAGTCACCCTGAAAACCTTGCCCTGTTCCCACTGACTCAGCCCCCGCCTCCCTGAAAACACAGACACACAGTCATTGGCAGACACAACTCAGCCCACACACCGCTCACCACGGGTCCCGCGGAATTTCCCCTCTCGCCGTCCCCACGACGGCCCCTCCCTGCGCCCGGCGGCCCCGACGCCGCGCTCACACCTGTTCCTCAGGCGTCCACTCTCACCTCCACTCTCGCTTTGGGGAGGATCAGCCCTCCCCGACTCCCAGTGTCTGTACTAACCAAGGGGAGGGGACAGCCACAAGGACGCCGAGAACCCTCGACCACAGACGAGAGGCAGAAGCACGCGGCCAAAGCCAGGCTGGGCATACAGGGCGCTTGGCAGACATTCCAGCCTCTCCCGCCGGACCCACGGTCCCGGGCGCCCGCAGCTCACAAAGGGTTAATTCCTCTCCAGCCGACGCCACGCCCTCTCCATCCGGGCACTCCCGGCTCAGATTAGCTCCGCCCCCTCCATCCGGGCTCCGGACTCGGGGACTTTAACCGACCCCCTCCCCCTAGAACCCCGAGAGAAACCCACTCCATCAATCACACCCACTTAACTCTCTCCGGCCTTGAATCCCGAGAAGCCCCTCCACGCACCGCTCCGGCCGCGCGGGACGCGGCGTCAGGGGCCAGAGGGCCGCCCACGGACTCACGTGCTGCCCCAGGCAGACCCCTCACGCAGGGCTTCACCGCGCAGGCCGGCAGCAGACACGCTGCACGCGCGCAGGGGGTGCCCGTCCCGGACCCCGCCGCACCCCGCTCCTGCCAGGCCTCCGCCTGCCCCGGGGAAGCGAGGGGGTCCAGGCTCGCTTCTTACCTGGGGAGGGGGAGGGGAGGGCCGCCGGCTGGGGCTCCGCGGTGACTCAGCCACCCGGGCAGGCCGCCCGCTCGGGATTCCCTGCTCCAGCCTCCCTCGCCGCTGGCCCCTCCCCGCCCCCCACCGAGGAGTGACAGTGCCGGCCCCGGCCCGCCGTGTGTCACTGCGAGCCTTGTGTCTGCCCTGACTGGACCGCTGTGCTCGCCAGTCTGTCCGGGGAGGTTGGCTCAGCGCGGGTCCCGTGTGTCTGTGCACCTGCATATCTGTTCATCTCGCCTTCCGAGCCCGTGTCTGACGCGTTCCTGTCATCATGCCTGTCTACAGGGCTCTGCGCAGCTGTCTCTGTCTGTGTGTCTGCCTGGCTCCTGGCTCGGTCTTTTGTCTGGGTCTGCCTCTGCATCACTTTCGTGATCACGTGTGTCTGCACATACCCTTCTGGGTCTGCCTTCATGTTCCTGAACAGTTAGGGAAACGCCAGAGCAGGCTGACCTGTTCACTCCTCCCCTCACTACCCTGAATCCCAACCTCCTGCAGGATCAGTGATCCTTCTGTCTGACAAGTATCTGGGGGGCTGTCCGCCTTCTATCAAGTTCTGTCCTTTTCCTCAATATCCTTGCTTATCCTCCAGCTCCCTGGGGCTCCCATTATGATCATTGCTCGCATTTACTGAATACTTATTACATGCTAGGCACTGTGTTAATCACTTTCTATACATTTTTAAAACTCTTCCCCAAAATCTGATGTAGGAGTTACTTTTATGACTGCATTTTAGAGATGAGGAAATTGAGGCTCAGGAAGGTTAGGTAACTTGGTCAAGGTCATTCTGCAAGAGAGTGGAAGAGCTGGGCTTCTTTCAAGAGCCTCATTCTTACCACCCTCCCATAATGCCTCTGTCCTAGTCTCCCTCTGTTGGTTTTATCCTCACAGGCCCTTTCCTGTGTCAGCCTGCCCCTCAGCTCTATCCCAGATTACCATCCCAAATGCCTCATGTCCTCTACAGAAGGTGTGGGGAGGAGGCTGTGCAACAGATCTCAGAAGCCATAGGTTTCCTGGCCATGACGCTCATTCAGTTAACACATTCTTTCAACACAATTCCACTGAGGTACCCCAATGTGCAAACCACCTTGCCAGAGATATAGAAAAACAAACAGTCCCACTCAAAAATTCAGCCAGTAATGGGGAAGAGCAAAGCCCATTCAGGGAACTTAAGTCCCTGCCGTAGGTACTATCTTCTCTCCTACAGAGGAATGGCAGATGGATCAGGACCCCAGGCTGAGAACTGGCAGGAGAGAAGCAGCAGAGGAGTAAAAGTTAGGGTGTGTGTGAGTGGGGGCAAGTGCTATAGCGCAGTGGGGAGAGAACAGAACAGCGGGGATCTGGACGGAGTGGTGAGATGCCAAGACTGCCACAGCAAGAGCAGGTTGTTGTAGCAATGGTCTCCAGTATCTCTCCAAATCCACAACTCTTCTAGGGGCAAAGTCCTGTCCTCGCACTCCCAGGAAAAATCCTTCCAGTGTATCTCACCTCTACTTTCCAGTTTGCAAACCCTAGCTTAATGCAATTCAATAAGCAACTGAGTTACAGCACTAGGGGGAGGACTTTTTGGTGGCAATGGAGAGACTGGTGAAGTACAGGGCTGAACCACTCACAGGCAACAGAGGGGAGCACCATAAACTAGGAAGGCTGAACCACTGGAGCAGGAGCACCATGGTGAGGGATGCTTGGAGGAGTGGGCATGATCCAGATCAGCGGTCGCCAACCAACCTTTTGGACCTCCCGGACCAGGACCACCCGTTGGGGCCCGCTGATCCAGATCATACCACTCTTCAAGCATGGGGTGCTGAATGGACTGCTGGAATAAGGTGGGGTGTAGTGCTCAGGGGTAGGACTTACCAGATGGAGTTTGGTGTGCCCTGTCTCATTGGAATCAGTGCCCCAAAAGTGGGGTGCAGCAGACCACAGTGGGTGAGGTGGGTGGTACTATGGGGATTGCATGGTGCCTGGGGGAACCTAAAAGAGAAAAAGCCAGTTAAAGATGGGTGCTCCCAGTCTGGAGAGTTTCCCTGTGCTCTCTGTGCCCTTACTGAGAAACCTAGCTCTGGTGATCAGATGGGATGGGAGAGTCTGTTTCCCAGGGCAACCAGAAATGCCATAGCCAAAGTGGTCCCTCCAGCCTTCCCCTTTAGGAAGCGTTCTGCACTTGGGGTAAAGGAAGCATGCTATAGTATCTGCATAAGTGGTCATCCAACCCAAGATCTCTCTTCTGAGTGGACCCTCCTGCTGAGAGGCCCTAGCCCCCGAGTAGGCCCAGTTACCCTTGACATCTGCATCCTAGTCACCTTCAATCCTGGCCCCAGGCAAGCCAATCCTCTCCCCTCAGCTCTGTCTCCTCCCTAGCCTTATCAAGACACCAGTCAACCCCACCCTCTGGACTCTGCCCCCTCCCCTTCCCCCAGGCGGGTGCAGGCAGGTCTCCTGAGCAGCACAGGTGGCCAGACTAGATGAACAGGCCCAGCAGGGAGAAGCCTTCCTCCTTAGCAAGGACTGTGACTCTGGTCCTGGGTCTGGAAGTGGCCTCTGCTGCAAGCCTCCCTTCTAGCCCACCCCTCAAAGCCATATCCTGTTTCCCCATCGCCTCCTTCCTCTTCTGTGTGGCCCAAGAACACGATAGAGGCCTACTCCCTTCTCTCCTAACTCTGAGACAAGCTGCGTCTTTTAGCATATCTTTTAGCATACGTCTAAGGCCAAGAATCAGGTGTCCATCCAGGGATCAGACCTAAGTCTGCCCTCACCTCAAACTCACTCCTCAGGGGTCTATGTTTTCTGTTCCCTTAGCCACAGTTCTCTGCCCTTAAGGACCCAGATTCTTAGGCTCTCAGTCCAGTCCCTCCATTCCCTGGCCTTCCAGCCCCCATTCTTCCCCTGCCCCAGGGACTCAGGCCTCCAGCCCCCAGCCTCCATGATGCAATGTGCTGCAAGCTGCCTGGGCTGCTGATGACACTGCCCCCAGGGAGGTGCTATTTCTGACCCAAACAAGGCCCCTCACTGGACCAGGGCAGTGGTCAGCTGCAGTCTAGGGAGGCCAGGCTGGCAGGTTGCTTCTGCTGGAGAAGGGAGCTTGAGGCTGGCACCCTCCAGGACAGGGACACTCAGAATGTGGAACCAGGGAGAGAGAGGGGGAAAAAGAGAGACAGACAGACAGACAGACAGACAGAGGTCTTTACTATTGTGTATGTGATTCTGTTGGAGGGGAAGGGGATGCTCTAGTCTGGAGAAAAAGGAGTGCCAGGCCTTAAGGACAAACTAAGAGGAGGCATAAGGGGCAGCCAAGGGGGTCAGTGGTGGGTGTATGGGTGTCTGGACACCAGAGTGGGGGAGGGGCCAACAACCATTTAAAGGGCCAGCCCCAGAGCTTTAATCCCTCACCAGCCCTGGCCAGAAGCCGGAGGCTGTAATTCATCTGTCCAACAGCTGGGGTGGGTGTGTTTGGGGAGGGGGGGGCATGTGGACTGGGAGAGGGAGCTGGGGGAGGGGCTGGGGCTTTCTAGTGCAGAGCCAAACAACAAAAGGGGAAGCTGAAGGACCAGCGCCAATGTGCCCAAGCCAGGCTGCTGACCTGCAGACCCGCCCATGGCCCTAACCTGGTGACCCACAGGCTCTGTAGTTTGGACTTTATGACTCTTGGTCCAAGAGTCCAGGAACCCAAAAGTGGGCCTTGGAGAAAGGCCAGGATGAATGCCCCTCCGGGGCAAGCTGTCACCCCTCCTGGCACTTTCCCAGCCGCAGCAGCCCCAGATCTGACAGGCCCCACAACAGACTCAGCCTCAAATGCCCTGCTCTTCGGCCAAGCCTCTCCAGACATGGCCTGCCTGCTCCCCAGCTCCCCTTCCTGCTGGCACGGGGTGGCAGCGGCCACACCAAGACTGTCCCTTTAAATCATTACCACCCCTGATTGTGTGGACTAACCCAGGCCCCTGCCCCCCCAGGCAAGCAGCCGGCCACCCCCTCCCCACCACGAGTCCGCAGAAATGTGAGGACCATTTAAAGGGACAACAGAGGCAGCCCGGTTGCCAACCACCCCCTCGCCCCGCGCGCACACACACACTCACAGCCCCTCTCCCAAGCGACACACAGCCTTTGCCCCACAAAAGGCCCCCCAAATTCCGGTTCTCTCCCCACCCCTAGAGACTGCTAGAAGGAAAAGGGGGGCCAGAGTTGGGGCGGGGAATTGGGGGAGCCAGAAAAAGACAGGGACCCCCCTCCTTCCTTTAGAGCCCCAGGGGACAGGTCAGAGGAAAGCAAAGCCCAGAGAAGCAGTGAAACAGAGCCCCAAAGGTGCCCCGGGCAGACCTGGGGCGCACAGACTGTCGGGCGAGGGGAAGGGAGTCGGGCTGCACGAGACCGCGGCGCGGCCAGCGGGCGACAAGCCCAAGTCGGGGAGATGGAACAAGGAGGGCCAAGGAAAGAGAGGCATGGCCGGGGGAAAACGAGGAGACGGAACCGGGGAAAGGGGTCATCCGGGAAGGAGTGAAGGAAAATCCGAGCGGAGAGGGCAAGTCAGGCCTGGGTTACCTGCTGGGTGTCTGTCCCCCGGCGGTGCCCCCGGAGTCCGGGTGGGGAGGGGGGAGCAGCAGGGGGGGAGTGGGGGCTGGGGGGCGGGGGAGATGGTCCCTCCTCTGCCTCCTGGGCCTGCCCCAGCGCTAGCAGCCTCTGCCTCCCTCCCTCCTCCTCCCCGTCCCTGAGTCCCGGAGTCAAACAAAGAACTGTAGCAGGCTCTCCCCAACCCCCTCCCTCCTCCTCCTCCTCCTCCTCCTCGTCCTCCTCCTCCTCCTCCTCCTCCACCTCCTCCTCCCTCCCCTCCCTCCCCACCAGCAGGCTCCCTCCTCCCTTCCGGTCTCTTCCTTTAACTACCCGCCCGCCCCCAGCCCCCAGCACTAGTCTCTCTCCACTCACCCACCCCAACATTTTACACACCCCTCAGCCTAGCCCTGTCCCCGAAAAGGAAACTGTGGAGTTCCTTTGCAAATTGAAAGGCTCCAGAGAACAACATAGGGAGGGGACTGGGGTCTTGCTCAAAAGTCAAGAACCCTAATACAATTATTTTATTTTCACGGCCAGAGGAATCGTCTTAGCTGTTTCTTCTCCAAGAGGAGGAAAAATAAACCTAAAGAAAGCAAAACAAATCTGACTAAAGCCTTCATCAAATAAAGTGCACAAAGCCGTGGAAGCGAATGCCCAGTCGCCTCCCCACCACCACCACCACCACCACCACCAAATGAACACCAACTCTCCGCTTCTCCCTGAAGGACTCCTACGGTACTGGCCAGTTCAAAGCAGGCCTACCAACTTGAATAAGAAAAATAATAACTCACCCCATTTAGCAATAAGCATTTCACAACAAGCATTCGTTCAGTGTTCATTTTGTGCCGGGCACTGTGCTAAATGCTATGCGTAAACTACCTCATTTTTTCATCCTCCCAACTGCCTAGAAGGAAGGGACTCTATTGATATCTAAATTTTCTAGATTAAGAATATGAAGCTCAGAGATGTTGTGACCTTCCCAAGTTCCTATAGCCACGAAGTGGCAGAGCTGGGAATGGAACGAAGTCTGGTCTGACAGCCCAAGCTTCAAGGTATATAAAAAGAGAAACCAATTTTTCCCCAGGACTGTAACCAGCCCCAGGACTTCACCGACAAGGGCAGCCATAGCTATCAACGGAGTCCTCCTCCCTTAAGAGAAAGCCCCACCCACTCACACATGATAAACACACTGACCTTTCAATCTAGTACTATTTCTTGGCCCTTCTCCTCACAGTTGAGGGTGGAGGTGGGGGTGCCATTGATTAAGGTCAGAGATGAGCTGGTGTCAAGTGAATCCTCCAGACCACACACAGCTCTCCTCCTGGGGGGCAGCTGTCCTGCCACCACTCACACTTCAACACAAAATGAACGCTGAGCACGAGGACACTGGGCGATGCGGGAGATGGGAACCTAAAAAGGCATCCGGGAGGCTCCCCCGGGAGAGGAGGGGGCCGGGAGGGGAAGCTCGCCTGTGCCCATCGAGGGGAAAGGGACCGAGACTTCTCTCAGCCCAGCCAAGGGGCTTTGCACCACCCCACAGCCGTGCCCTCACCCTTACAAAACTCCAGGCCAGGGTTTCCCACCTGCTGGATGCTAAGGCCCAGGGAAGGGAAAGGGGGAAAAGATGGCACGGGGCTGGATCTGAAATTGGGGCAGAGGTGGGGGGCCGGAATGGAGAGGGGAGGCGGCCTCATTGCCTGGCAACAATTCCGGGGCACGTGCACTGGTGACATCATCGCAGGCCGCCTCGAACACAGACCCTGGACACCCAGAGGTGGAGAGGGGCCGCCGGCTGAGCTTCTTGGAAAACGGCTTTAGGGATTCTGGGAGCCCAACAAGGAGAGGAAGGCGGAAGCGGGACCCTCGCCTCCGGCTCCTGCTTTGATCGCTTTTACCCTCGGTTCGGCTCCAACCCCGGGGACTCGGGCCTCTCGGCTCCACCTCTCCACCTCCGGCCCTGACCTCCCAACCCACATATCTCCGGAGCCCCGGAGCCCCGACACGCCTCTCGGAGAGGCCGCGGGTGGGAGGCGGGAGGGTGGGGCGGGGACACCGGGTCCCGCGGGGCGCCGGCTCCCGTCAGTGGGAGCCCGGTGCCGCTGCGGGCCGCCAGCCGGAATCTGTCTGGGTCCCAGCTCGCCTGCCCCTCCCCGCGCGGTTCCAGGGCGGAGTCTGCGGAGTTGAAACCAGGACACGGCGAGAGGAAGAGTTATATAACCGGGAGAAGCCGGGGAGGACGAGTGGGAACGGGCACCAGCGGCCCGCGAGGAGGCGAGGGAGGTGCCAAGAGCACCGAGACCAGGAAGGAGGGGAAGGATTCGGGTGCCTCTCGAAGGAGAATTCAAGCGAAGGAAGGACACGATGGCCGGGGAGGCACCAGGGCCGCCCGGGGCTTCCCCGCAGGGCCCGCCCCCGCCACCCACCCGCCGCCGCTGGGCCTGAGCGACTGAAGCCTCGGGAAGGGGCGCCGGCACCCGTTCGGTTCCTCCCGGGGAGGCCACCAAAGCCAAAGTCCGGGAAGGCGGCGGCGGGACTTACGGGGCCGGAAACCACAGCTCCGCCCTGCCCACCACCTGGGAGAGGGGGCGCCGGCTGCGAGGCTGGTGGGAGACAGGCAGCCGGCCGACCCCACCCCCGCTGGGCATTACTGGCCCGAGACCTCGAGGACGAGGGCGGGCGGACCCAGACGTCTGGGTCGGGAGGCGCTGCGGGGCCCAGCCCAACGCTGCCCCGCAAACAGTCTCCGGGGGGACGGGGCGGCGCGCGGGCCCGTGGCGCAGGCGCGGGGGGCGGATTCCGACGCGTGCGGCGGCGGGAGGGGCAGTGGGCGCGAGCGTGTGGGAGTGCACGTGCGGGTCCCCCGCAGCTGCCCCAGCCGCTCCCCCCTCGGCCCCGCCCCTCGCCCTCTTCCCGTCGCCGTGCAGCGCCTCCTCCGCATTGGCTGCCAGGGCTCTGACGTCAGGGACGTCCGCTGGAGCGGATTGGGCGGACTCGGGAGTTCGGGAATCTGGCTCCGCAGTCCAGCTCTCCAGTTACTCTGGCAACAGGGTAAGCCACCCGGCGCGGGGGGAGGAGAGAAGGGGAGCGGAGCTCAGCGCCGAGCCCGGGTCCCTCCCCACCTGACACCCGCCGGATCCATTTTAGTGCCAACTCGCTGCCTCCCCTCCTTCCTCCCAAACTCTGGCCGTCCCGAGAATCAGGCATCCTGCCCTCGACCCCCGTCCCCCATGCTCGCCGACTCCCACCCCGAGAGACAGCCACAAACCACAGCGACCGGCAGCGAATCTGAGTTGCTTAGTAACCAACCCGCGTGCCCCGGGAGGCGGAGACTGAGTCCCGAGCCGGGGCGGAGATGACAGGAAACCCAAAGAGCACCTCAGCCCACCTTTCCCTCGGCTAGGGAGGGGGCGCGGCTGCTTTCAAGGCCCGGTTCCCACCTCACGCCCCTCGGCTCGGGCAACGCGTCTCGCCCTCGCCATCTCGTGGCGACGCCGGGAAGGTCAAGCACAGAATCGGGCTGGGAACGGGAAAGGGCACAGCGAGGCAGGACCAGGGATGACGAGGCCGAGGGATGAAGATATAACCACCCATTCGTGGAAAGTACTGGGAGGAACTCCAAGTGGCCCCGGGACCGGAGACCCAGCCCGGCCTAGCCACGTCCGACCGCCAAGGCCATCTCACTGACCTGTCTGCAAACTCTGACCTTTAGCTGGGGCCGCCCCGCCCTGTCTTCGAGAAGGGGAATCCCAGCCCGAGAGGGACGGGGAGTCCTTTCGGGCCCTCACAACACCCGGAACCAAGCCGTCTGCCCCTTGGCTCTCCCCGCACCCGCCCTGCTCTGTTCTAGGGCACCCGGGTGTCCTGCGCCCGTCTTCTTCCCAGTGCCTTTGCCGAGACCCAGAAGTCCATCCCCAGCTCTCCTCTGCCCGCGACTCAGGCGTCCCGCCCGCCCTGGGAGGAGATGGTTTCCCTCTTTCCAGACGCCCTCGCGGCTCCCCGTTACCTGATTCCAGGTGTCCCAGGTGTTCAGGTTCCCCGAGGTCTCCCAGGGGGTCGAGCGGCCCCCCCCTCTCCCAGGTCGGGGCTGGGGGGGCCGCTCCGCCCCGTGGCGCAGTTGGATTTTCCAACACAAACACCGCCCCCCAACCCCGCCCCCTCCTCCTGGTCCCGCCCTCCTCGCGCCAAAGTACCCCCTTCTCGGGCTCCGCCCCGCCTCTTGCCGGTGCCTCTGGCCTCAGCGCAAGTGCCGGAAAGGATGCCAAACGTGGATTGCAGACTTCGGGGTACAACGTGCGGGGTCCAGCCCCGATCCCCGTCTGTCAACCCCCGTTCCATTTGGATCACGCGCCTTTCCCAAGTGAACCCCGCCCCCGGCCTGGTCCCGCACTTAGACGGAGCCACACCTTCCGTAGGCCCCACCGCTCGGCCCATTCATTCGAGGCCACGCCTCTGCCTCAAGGCCTCCCACTTCCCTGGCTTCTTTCCCCCGAGTAGCCGCTCGCCGGAGCCCTCGGGTCCTCTGTACGGCTTCCTCCTCAAACCCCAACATCCCACGGAGAAACGAGGCTGTCGTCACGGGTGTTTTATTGCACTGGACTCCAATACAATTCTTCCGCCTTTGTGGCTAGCACACTAGGTGTCTCCGGGGCCCCATCACACAACAAACTCAACCAGGGTCAGGGCTTGAGGGAGGTCCAGCCTCGGCCTGGGGTGCATTGTCAGCTTTGGTTCCTAGAGTCCCAATCCTCTCGCTAGCGGGGAAGAAGAGGAGGCCTTCTCAGTTGTCCAAGTTCATGAGTAGAGCGGTGCCCCTCTTGATCCAATGGTCAGACGTCATGGTGCCACACCGGAGGTCGATCCCGATGACAAAGGAGGCTCTGTCTGCGTTGCCTGCCCGGATGGTATAGTAGTAGCAAGGACAGGAGTACATACCTGAGGGAAAAGACAAGGAATCAGACCCCGGAGCCCCTGGGAGCCTGGGTGCAGGAGGGTTGCAGCAGAGGATGGGGTAGGCAGGTCTGAGGGAGTGCCCCACCCTTGGCGCTCTTCTTTCTACTCTCCGTAGGCCGGAAGTGGATGGTGGGCATGAGGCAGACAAGCTGCATGGGCTCTGCCTCCACCAAGCAGGAGCTCTTCCGGTCCCAGCCGGCACCCTCCAGGTACAGGCCTCGAACCCAGACACCATCCTGGGGAGACATGGGGACAGGTTATAGGAAGTCGAAACCGCTGATTGCCAGCACCCCTGACCTGCCCCCTCTCCTCCCTACTCAACCAACTGTTTCCCACCTTTGCTTCCAGCACCCTCCCCCACCATTCCCGCCTTTGCTCAGAGCCCCCAGCACATCTGGCGCCTACCTTGGGCGGATACACTAGGTTGCTGTCATCCACAGTGGAAACGATAAACTCCCAAGAGAGGCCGTCCACTGAGATCTGGGATTGAAGGTGAGAATAAGGGAGGACCCCCGAAAAGTAGAGTAACCGCATGTCCCCAGCATCCAATCCCTGTAACACTTCCCACGTGGCTCACGTTGTTTTGGCGAGCTGAAGACTGCAGTACAGCCGTGAGGAAGCCAGTGGGGAAGGTGAAGCCAGACAGCCAGAAGATCACAGGAGGCCGGGCGCGACTAGCCCACAGCTCAAACTGTTCCACGCGCAGGGCCAAGTCCCGGGTCCATGCAGCCAGTGGCTTCTGTGAGGGATATGCCTGGAGGAGGCAACAGCATGTGTTCATTCATTCACTTACGCACGCATTCAAGTCCTATTTGAAGCATTTGGAGCAGATGTGAGAAGATCGTGTGATGCCAGCCCCTGCTCCCCAACTGAAGTTGGGTAAAGCACTCCAAAAGCCAACCCCCAGAAAAGAAGCATAAAATGACAACTATTAACAACAATAGCAACAGCAATAGTAACCAGTCACCATTAATAAAGCACCTACTCAGTGCTAGGCACAGTACTGGGAATCCTTGAAACATCCTTGGAGAAGTTAATAACTTGCCCTGAGTCAGATTCTAAGTTAATATCTCACGCCAAGTCAGTCGGAGAATGGCAGATTTCAACTGGAACTCCTGCCTCCAAAGCCCAGGCTTACTGCGTTTTGCTCCATGCCTACCAAGAACCAGGAGGTGAGGGCACAGGGAGGAGAGGAGAGCTCAGTGTTGGAGTAGGATCAACAGTGGTGTGATCTTGCCTTTCCCCAGAGTGGAGGGACGTGGGCATCGAAGATACAATTGAAAATCTCTTCCAGGCTTGTAGACATGACGATGAGACCCTGAATGCCCCTTTCCAGATCCGTCAGTGAGAACCTGGACGGACAGGGTGGAGGGTTACAGATGGGATGGGCCTGCAAGACTCCTCCTAGGCAGGAGGTGAAGGCTTTTCTCTCCCCCCCCCCCACCCCCCACAGTCTGCAGAGCCCGTCTCCATCTCACAGCATGGTCTCCATAAGCTTGTTGTATCTCTGGATCTCCTGCAGAAGGACTACATTGAGAGGGGAGGGGTCCAGAGCCAGCAGTTTTCGGGTCCCCTCATAGTCGATCATTTCAGGGATCTTCTGTTTCACATCAGCGGCCAACTCAAGGACCTGGTGAGGCAGGAGCTCTGAGCGCAGCCTCTCTGATGGCTTTCCCTCCCCAGGTGTCTGTCTGTTCTTACCTTCTCTTCTCGGCTCTGGCCTCCAACCCTGGAGGGTGTAATCTGGGGTTGCAGGGAAAGCAGAGTCTCAAAAAGAGTCCGTGCCTCAGTGATCTGGGAGGCCACATCTGCATTGGGGTGCTGGCCGAAGGCCTCAGGGGGGTCCATGCCAGGCAACATGCTGATGTACTCCTTGTAAGAAGCCAGGCTCCCATCTTTGGGGATGAAATAAGTCTCCAGTACTGACAACCTGGAGAGCCACAGCATCATTATCACATGGTGAGGACGCCGGGTTTTCAATGCCAGGCCAGGATCCCAGTCCCTACGCATGTCCCATTTGCCCAACTCTCTGTTCTTGCTCTTCCTCCCAATCCTCCACACTCTGCCTTCTTCCAATCTCACATTCTCTCCTCAGACACTCCCCCTCCCCTCTGCCACCTGGTGTCTCCGTGTCTGCTGGCCCTGTTCAGTGCCCCCGCCCCTCACCGGTAGAAGGGGGTTGACAGAGACTGTTCACAGAAATAGTCATTGATGTAGGTGGTGAGCAGGCGCCGGTCCCAGTCATCCGTGACGTGCCCACCGTAGTTGATGCCGGCAATGAGGTACTTGAGCGCATCCCAGGGTGTTTCCTCATACTCATCCAGATAGAGGCTCAGCAAGTTCTCTGACACCTGTGTGTGGTCCCGGCCCAAACCCCCACACAGTTACTGTAGGAACTCTTCCAGTGGGGCTCCTTTTTTTTTTTTTTCTTTTTTTAATTTTCCAATGGAGCTTTAACACAGACTTTTTGTAAGTGGATTTTCCTGCAGGGGAGCCATGAGGCCAAAAGGACAGGAAGATAGGGCTGGGATGAGGGACCCCTGGTTAGAACAAACCTCGAAGTCGGAGTCATTGAAGCCATAGATAATGTTCCAGCCCAGCTGCAGGAACTTTTTGCGTTCGAGTAACACAGAGTGGAAGAAGCAGAGAGCAAACAGCAGCTTCTTATACTTGGCAGGCTTGGAGCAGCGGGAAAACTGTGGTTCTGTCATCAGTTGGTAAAGACGGGTCATGTTGGCCTTTAGGCCCTGGGGACAGTGAAGCACAGAGAAGGGACGGCATCACCGAGCTCGGCTCTGCCACCAGCACCACAGTGTACAGCTGTGGAGGTGCTCGCTGCACAGGGGCCTGGCTGAGGGCTGAGGGGAGGCTGAAATCTAGTCCTCGATCTGCACGCCAACATGTGCACTCAGTCGCAGCGCTGGTGCCTCTCTCTCACTCACATACGGCACTGTATGGGCTAGTGGCAGCCCTACCTTCTTGT
This sequence comes from Myotis daubentonii, assembly GCF_963259705.1. Lineage (NCBI taxonomy): Eukaryota > Metazoa > Chordata > Mammalia > Chiroptera > Vespertilionidae > Myotis > Myotis daubentonii. The sequence goes on from NC_081855.1 coordinate 17,097,850, forward strand.
TCCCTCACTTTTGAACCTCTCAGGCACAGTGCTCTCAAGGATGGATTGGCCCACGCAATTTGGAAGTACCAGAAAATAGGAACAAAGACCAAGATATACATACAACTTTTAGTGAACAAAAATGTGCACTATATTATGTGCAAAGAGTCAGTGTAGATTAAAAGGGCCATAGTATATCATCAAGGAGGAACATTCTATGTGCTTGGCTTTATCAGGCTTCATGAATAAGCTGGGATTTGAGCTAAGTCTTACAAATGGGAAGAATATGACTAGACTGAGAGGAGAGCCCTGGTTTCCAGGAGATGGAAAGAACTGAAGGGAAGCCCTTGCTGGTTTGGCTCAGTGGATAGAGCGTCGGCCTTTGAACTGAAGGGTCCCAGGTTCAATCCCAGTCACGGGCACATGCCCGGGTTGCAGGCTTGATCCCTTCATCCCTAGTGGGGGGTGGAGGTGTGTGTGTGCAGAAGGCAGCCAATCAATGATTCTCTCTCATCATTGATGTTTCTATCTCTCTCTCCCTCTCCCTTCCCTCTGAAATCAATTAAAAAAAAAAAGTACCCCTTAAAAAAGAAAGAAAGAACTGAAGGGGAAAGGCACAAAGGGGAGAATAAGTGAGAAAATGAGTCTAACTGAAGTCAAGTGTAAGTGCTCAGGTCGGGTAAGAAGGGCCATTAACAGATGGAGGTACAATAAGAATGACAGTTTGAGCCACTTGGACTTGATTCACCGGGCGTCATGGAGGCATTTGCTGTCTTGAGTAGAACATTGATATGTTGAAACAGTGTCTTAAGAAGACTCTATGATGGACAGAATGGAGGAGTGAAAACTGAAGAATATTGGAAGTAAGAACAAAATATGATTTTTAAGTGCATTTATAATAACAAAATATGTAAAGTATGAATAAAACTAATAAAAATGTACACATATTTATAGAGAAAATTATAAAACTTATTGAACTAAAGAATAAATGGAGAGACATACTATTCCCATGGATTGGGAGGCTCAATATCCTACAGATGTCAAATTTCTTCCAAATTGGTCAATAGGATTTTTTGTGTGGAATTTAACAAGCTAATTCCAAAATTTATGTTGGAGAGTAGCATAAAGAAAAATAAGGTACGGAGACTTGCCTTACCAGCTACCAAGAATTATAGAGCTATATGGTAAGTAAGACAGTGTACAGTGATCCCAATATAAACAGCTTGATCAAGTAAAAAAATTAAGGCCCCAGAAAAACATATATATACAGAGAAACATGACCTAAGGCTGAGCAGACACATTGCAGATCAGAAGGGTAATTGTGGGCTATTCAATAATAGTACTGGGAGAATTGGTTATCCATGTGGAAAAATATTAGACATTTACCTTATTCCACACTCACAAAATAGATTTGAAGTGACTGAAAACCTATATGAAAAAGTCAAATTACAAAATTGTTTTCAAGAGATGTATAAGAGAGTGCCTTTATAACCTTGGAGAAAGCAAAGATTTCTTGAACAAGACATAGGTGCACAGCTCTGCCATTGTGGCCCAATGGTGGAGCATGGACCTATGAACCAGGAGGTCATGGTTCGATTCCCAGTCAGGGCACATGCCTGGGTTGCAGGCTCAGTCCCCATCTTTCTCATTATTGACGTCTCTCTCTCCTCCCTCCTTCATCTCTGAAGTCAATAAGAATATATTTTAAAAAATAATTTCCAAATAAAACATTTAAAAATACTGGTTTGGCTCAGAGGATAGAGCAGCGTCGGCCTGCAGACTGAAGGGTCTCAGGTTTGATTTCAGTCAAGGGCACATGCCTGGGTTGCAGGCTCAATCCCCAGTAGGGGGCATGCAGGAGGCAGCCATTCAATGATTCTCTCTCATCATTGATGTTTCTATCTCTCTCTCCCTCTCCCTTCCTCTCTAAATTCAATTTAAAAAATATTTTTAAAAACTTAAAAATACTGGCTTCTTTGTCAGCTTCCAAAAAAAAAAATCCAGTTGCACCAAGTAAGCCCTGAGTGTCCTACCTCTGCTGAAGACTTGGTAGATCAGTGTGAAGATGTCAGGGAGGGCCTGCCTTTCACAGAAAGCACTCCCAGGCAAAACCAGATGGACACTCTCCCCTCCGAGCCACTACACAGGCCATGTTAATACGGGTTTTTATCTTGACCAAAATCAATGAAAAGCTACTAAAATAGTTTAAGCAGGGGGTAAATGGGTGGGATGTAGCAATGTGATCAGATTTTGTCAATTAAAAAATGAAATATTGCCATTTGAGACAATATGGACTAACCGGGAGAGTATTATGCTAAGTGAAATACATCAGAAAAGGACAAGAACTATAGTATTCCACTCGTGTATCAGATATAGAACAAAAAGTAACAGACAAAACAAAAATAAATCAGATACAGACAACATGGTCAGATTTTAAAGGATCACTATGGGTGCATTCAATGGTGACCTTGTAATATTGGAGATAAAAGTTTCAATAGAATTGGAAAGAAGGAAGGAGGAAAGGGCTGGGAGCACGGCAAATGTGACCTTAGGGAGAGAATGTATGGAAATCTTGGGAGACAGGAAGGTCCTGTGGACTATTTACTCTTCAGCGCCTCATTTTCCTATCTGTAAAATGGGTTAATAGCACTTACCTGATAGGGGGTGTGTGTGTATTTAATGAATTAATAAATGTACATCAATTAGAACAATGCCTGGCACATAATAACAATAAAAAATCAGATATTACTATTATGTTCTAAGAATTTAGCACAAAATTTCCTACAGGACAGTAACATCAAAATGTGTTGTTGTTGAGGGTAAGTAAGCCCTGTCTCCGATGCTAGCAGAAGGAAAGGCCGCCAGATGGAATAGCTGATGCTGGCTTTCTGCAGCCGCCCCTACCTTTGGGGGTTCTGTGGTCATCTTGATGCTGGCCTGTAAGATTGAGATAGGGAACTCCGGGTGGGGACTGGAGCTGAGCCAGAGGCGGAAGGAAGGGTGCGGATCCTCCACCTGCAGTCGTTCTATCAGTTTGTCCAGATTAGGCATCCACGACAGTGACAGGTGGCAGTTAGCCAGGAACACCCAGTGTCCTGCAGGGAGACACCGGATTCAGTGGGACCCACTGCCTAAGCCCCATCTGTCCCCACACTCTCCATCTCATTGTATGTGTGTGGGAGGGGATGTCAAAATGCGCAGGTCTGCCACTCCGGGGACCTTCTGGGAAAGTGGGAGCTGTGGTTATGGTAGTGTGATCAAGGCTGGAGGCTCTGGTGAGTGGGACCAGGGCCAAGGATGGGGGGAGAAGAACAAGAATGCACTGACCCTGATACATGCCCTCCCGGAGGAGCCGAGCAGCAATGGGGGCCTGGCCCTGGCCCAGGGACAGGGAGTGGAAACGCTGAGCCATGCCTGTGTGCTCTGCCAGCTGGAGCAGGGCACTGGTGGGGTCCACACCCGGGGACAGGATGAACACCAGGGGGGTTCGTGGGGTTGAATCTTCCATCACCTGCCAGGAGCACAGGGTATGGCCTCAGCAGAAGGCCATGCAACGTGAGTGGGAGAAAGAGATGGAAGGAATGCATGTGGTAGACTGTGGGGGGGGGGGGGACCCAGGGATGAGGTGGGCGATGTGGGCAAGGAAACCAAACCGCTGACCAGCTTCATGTTCAGGACAGGCGGTTCGATGAAGCGGGAGCCAAGGTTGGAGACGATGAAGGACGTAACACAGAACGCCACGCGGTCCTGGCGGAGGGAGCGCACGATCAGCATCCGCTGCATCTCGTTGCAGGCGTTGTCCCACTCACCTGGGGAGGAGGTGCGGTGTTGCAGGGAGAGTCTGGGAGAGCAGGGAATCTGAACAAAGAGGCACCTGCAGGGAATGCTCTGCCAGGACGCAGCTGGCTGAGGGGAGCTTGAGAGAAGGGCTAGAGAATAAAGGGACGGGCACACACGGGGCTGAACGGAGGGAGGGAGAAAAGCAGGGGGGGGGGGGCCCACACGCCGGGGCACCTGGCAGCACGGCCTTCTCCGGGGTGGAGTTGGTGTACCACTGGTGCCAGTCACGAGGATACTGTTCAAAGGAGTTCATGAGCCCGTGGAAGTTGGTCAGTTTGTCTAGCTCCGTGATGTTATCCCAGTAGGCATCTGCGAGCCAGCTAGTACATGGGTTGTCCATTTGGCCCTCCCGATCCAGAACCTGGGGGAGGGAGACAGGAGAAAGGACTGACCAGGAGCACCTCCCCAAAGAGTTGCCTTTTTAAAAAAAAATGGACAAAGACGACTCTTGCATGAAACAGAATGAAAAAATGAACACAGGAATCCAAGATGGATTGGACTCCACCTGTATTAGGGGAATAAGTGTGGGGGTTTAAGTCTCTCAGACACTGTGCAGGGATCGCGGTTCAAATTTAGGGAGCTTGCGCCCTCTGGTGGTTGCCTCTCACTTTGTGTTACCAACTGGTAGCCTCACCCTCTGGAGAAGCTCAATCTGTTAGTTCATTCATTTGTTCACTCTCTTTCACAAATATTTCTTATTCACCACCTGTAAGTTCTTTAAGCACGTGGGATACATCACTGGACAAAAAGGACAAATTTCTCTGCCCGTAAGGAGGTTTTCTTCCAATGTGGGAGGGCAGATAATGAACCAAAACGTGAGTAGGTTATCTAGTATAGCAAAGATTTTCCCGGTGCCATGAAAACAGAGACCAAGCTGAGGAAGATAAGGAGGACTGAAGTCCTGGGCGGCAGTCTGAAGCATGAACTGAGAAAGTCAAGGAGGTCTTCACAAGGTGCGATTTGAATCAAATATTGGAGACGGTGAGAAAGAGGGCAAGAAGGCATGTACACCTGAGGGTGTCGTTTTCTGGGAACAGGAACCGCCAGTGCGAAAGGCCCTAAGTGGGACATTCTGGTCACAGACAGCAAGGAGGCCTGTGCAGCTGGAGTGGGTGGTCTGAGGAGCTGGACGGTGGGAGATGACGTCAGTAATGAGCATCCATTTTAAAAGAATCTCTCTGGTCTCTATGTTGAGAGTCCAGGGGTGGGGGAGTGTTGGAAGATTATTGCTAAAACCCACGAGAGGCGAAGTAAAGGTGTCAAGGCAAACGAAACTGTTGTCCAGAGGATGAGCGGATGACTAGCCCAGGGAAACGTGGTACCGGTGTCTGTCAGTTTCAGGGCCCATGTAAGGGTCGTGTGGGTGTTTCTCTTCAGCCAGGTTCAGCTGCACGGGCCACACGGGGACAGTGGAGCTGGATCTAACCAGAGTGGCAGTTTTGCCAAGTAAATGCAACACCGAGGGCAGGGTGGGGGAAGGGGCAGAGGTGCCTGCAAGGAAAACTGTGTCCCGGTGACCATGCTGCAGGCTGGGGAAGGCGTGGCTTGAGAGGCAATGAAAGAGTTGCAAGGTCATACCAAGCAGTGGGTCACAGGTAAGAGGGGCCCCCAAGTCCCACCTGTAATGTGAGAAGGGGGCGCACTGCAAGCCACTGCCATAGCCCGAAGGAGCTTGCCGTGCCCCTGCTCCTGGCAGCTCTCGGCTCCCTCGCTGGAGACGGGGGCCTTACCCTCTGGGTCTGGAGGCTTCTTCAGACTTGCCACCATCCCCAACCTTGACCGCTCCGCCCTCGGATGTGCCCTCTATCCAACTCACCACACCCCCACGCAGAAAGAAGTTGTACTCATCCATGTTGAGCTTGCCAGAAGTTTCCAGGATTTTGGCACACATCTGAAAACTGAATAGTAGCTTGTGGCGCTCAAAAAGGGTGCGGCAGGTGTACCTGGGAGAAGGGGACAGGGAGGGTGGAGGAGGACACTCAATATGAACACCTACTGAGCAAACATCATACAATCAGAGTCTTACTCAGAAGGACCCTCATCAGCATCTAATTCAAACCTCCTATAAACAGCCAAGCACTTGGACCTAGAGAGAGAGCACATGATTTTCCCAGAGCTCACTGGTAAAAACAATCATTTGTTTCTATTAAAAACACCCAGCATTGCCCTGGCAGGTGCTGCTCAGTGGTTAGCGTGTCGGCCAGCAGACTGAAGGGTCTTGAGTTCGATTCCCTGACAAGGGCACATCCCTGGGTTGTGGGTTAGATCCCCACCTCAGTTGGGACGCGTTCGGAAGGCAACCAACCGATGTGTCCCTCTCATTTCAATGTTTCCCTCTCTCCCTCTCCCTTCCTCAGTCCCTTCCACTTTCTCTAAAAAGTCAATGGCAAAAATATCTTTGGGTGAAGATTAAACACACACACACACACACACCCCAAACACTGACTGGGCCCTTCCTATGTGCCAAGCACTCTTCCAGGTCCTGAAGACACAAATATGAATGTGCCAGAGTGTCTGTCCTGGAGGGAATCGGGTGGTGTGAAAAGGGCAGGTGGATGAGAGAGGCCACTGATTGTGCAAGGATGTGATGGGTTCTATACGGGTGACAGTGCCATTAAGAGGTCACAGGATCGGGGCACCCACCATGCCTGGTGGACAAGGGAAGTATCTTGGGGAAGTTGCCCTGGGGTGCAGCAGAGTTATCGAGGGATGCAGAAGAGGAAGAGAAGGGAGGATCCAGGGAGAGCTCAGAGTAGAAGCAAATGTAGACAAGGGGTGGGGAGCAGGCGTGGAAGGCAGTGGGCATGCTCAGGCATCCAGCGGAAGGTGGGGAAGCGGGAAGCTGAGGGGCGGGTGGAGGGCAGGTCACGAAAGGCTCCCCCGTTTCAGCCAGGAGCGGCATGGTCAGATTTGTGTTTGGAAGGCTCTCACGGACGCTACAAGAGGACAGATCGGAGAGAGACAAAGTTAGACGCAGGATGCCCTGTTAGGAGATGGTTGTGCAATTCAGGAAGAAAGATCATGAAGGTCTGAACTAAAGTGCAGGTGTAGCCATGGGGAGAATTGGGAGGGAACAGTTTGCAGAAAGATTCACGAGCAAAACCTGGTGACTGATCTGAGAGGAGAAGAGTCAAGGAGAACGTTCACTCTTCCACTTTCTGGGCGGGGTGACTGGGAAGTGAATGCTGATGCCAGTTAGGGGTGAGGGCCTTGAAAAGGGGAGATAATGAGTTTGACCTAAAACAAGCTGAACTTGAAGGGTCTGTGGGGTGTCTATGTAGAGAAGTCAAGTACCTTGTTACTCAGTGTGACCCATAGACCAGGAGCATTAGACATACAGGACCCCAACTTACTAAATCTTAATCTGTATTTAACAAGATTCACTGTGCTCTATAAGCACATTACTATCTGAGAAGTGCTGGTATAGTAGACAGTTGTACACCCAAGTCCAACTCTCAAGGGAGAGCTAAAGATATAACACTGAGCAGTTAGCCCACAGGTGATGGTTGGACCATGACAATGGATAAGCTACCCAGAAAGGAGTATGGGGAGGAGAGCAGGGGACCAATATGATGGCCTGAGAAAGCACCAGGGCAGAACTAGCAGGAAGTGTCGGTGTTCGAGTCAGTCACTTGGCCTCCTGCCTAGGGCATGTAGGGAGGAGCCTCAGACCTGTAGACAGCATAGGTGTGGTATTCATTCAGGTAGTCAATGCGGTCCTCCAGCTTGTTGCTGCGATGGCTCTTATCAATGCTGAGGATAAAGAGGCTGATGTAGGCATCCAGCGAGAATTGGTACATGGGGTCGATGCGGCCCATGTCATTGAGCACGAAGAACAGGACTGATGCCCGCTGGGCACATGGACGGTAAGCCTGCAGAGAGGGCAGAGTCAGGGGCCATAGAGGGACATGCCAGGTGGCAGGGGCTCAGGGATGGAAGGTTCCTCAGGCCAAGATTATTAGAATTTTATCTTGACGGCTGGTGGGGGCTGGGCTGGAGGGCACAGGAGCTCACCTCACGGGCCAAGTCAATGTTGATCTCCGTGGTTTCGCTGGTCTCCAGCTGCTCAGTCACCTCCGTGGCGGTTAACTTGGAGGTCTGCAGGGTGTTCACCAGCTGCACATCATCTAGCAGGGAGCCTGTGGCCTCATTCAGCAGCCTGGAGGGAAGCCAAGGGGCACATGGATGGAGCGGGCAGGGACTAGTCGTGCCAGTGAGTGGACCAGTGGAGGGTGGAGGCAAGGTCTCACCGAAGGATCTCATCCTCCAGCTCCTTGAGCTTTTTCTTGCCAGCAGCGATATTGATGACGAGCGAATCCTTCTGCTCCTCCAACTCAGGACGCTCCTTCCGGACCACAATGCCCAGGAGTTGGGCCTCCAGGCCCTGGAAGCACACCAGGACTCAGGGTGAGAATGTCACTCCAGTGGCCTTCACCTTTGGCACCCCTTTACACCTCCAAGCCCCTTAGACCTGCCCAACACAATCTTAGCCTTTTTCTTGACCCTGCTGGACCCCACAGCCCTGCCTGCTTCACCCTAGTTCAGGCTAAGCATCAGCCCCGCCTACCTGCTCTTTGACTGCAAAGTTGACAATGGTGGTCTTGGCTGATGTCTCTGGGCTGTAGTGGGGGTTGGAGAGCTTGGTGGTGATGTAGAAACGAAAATTGGGATTGTATTCTACCTCCTTATCTCCAATGCGAATCAGCAGCCGACCACCTGTACCCACAGGAGGGTCAAGGGCAAGGACTCCATGTGACCAGGTGTGGGCTGACCCATTCTTTCCCCTACCAGCATCCAGTGGCAGTGACTCAGCCTGTCCTAATGGACCCAGCCCAGGGCAGTCTGAATAGAGGGACAGATACTAGTAAATAAAGGACACAGCCAAAGAGCCAGCCTTTTCCTCCCCAGTGTCCCACTTGGCTGGTCCTTGGGATCTGTCCCACAGTCCAACCACACAGTAAGTCTGGGCCCTGACCAATTCGAGCTACAGATTTGTTGAGCACGGTGTTGAGTGTGGGGTCCAGATATTCCTGCACATTCTGGAGCAGCACTGGGTATCCAAACTGGATGGCGTTTTCTAGGACTCGAAGGTAATCGGTCATCTGCAGGTCAATGATCTGAAGGCCCTAGAGAGCAAGAAAAAAGATGGAAGAAACACTGAGGGACTCATAGGGGAAAACGGCCCAAGGGTAGGACTCAGGAAGAGACAGGCATGGGAAGAGCTCCTAAGGCAGCGGTTCTCAACCTGTGGGTCGCCAACCTGTGGGTCGCGACCCCTTTGGGGGTCGAACGACCCTTTCACAGGGGTGCCTAAGACCATCGGAAAACACATATATAATTACATATTGTTTTTGTGATTAATCACTATGCTTTAATTATGTTCAATTTGTAACAATGAAAATACATCCTGCATATCAGATATTTACATTATGATTCATAACAGTAGCAAAATTACAGTTATGAAGTAGCAACGAGAATCATTTTATGGTTGGGGGTCCCCACAACATGAGGAGCTGTATTAAAGGGTGAGAACCGCCGTCCTAAGGGGATACAACCAGCCCCCAGCCTTATACCTGGTTTCCTTCCATGTTCTTGATCCACTTCAAGGCCTGGGCCTGAGGATCAATCATCAGTGCCCACCTGAAGGAGGGAGCATCCGTCAGGAGACAGGCTCTGCGCTTACTCCTCCTCATGCTCCCGGCAGCATCCTTACCTGTTGCCACGGGTGACGATGATGCCATTCTCAGTGGAGAAGGCATCTGAGGGCAACCCTTGGATGTTCCAGTCCCGAACTTTGGTAGGGTTGGACAGGAAATCATCAAAGGTGAAGCGAGGTGAGCAAGGAACCTGAAGCTCCCAAATCTGTGTAGGGAAGAGCCCCAGATTTCAGTGTGGAGATCTGAGCTCAGCAACCCTGCCCTTTTCTGATATCTCTTATTACTCCCAAAGGCCCTGGTCTCAGAGCCCAAGACCTCCCTCATCATGCCTGGGTCTCACCTTCCTGATCCAGATCTGGTTGACAATCTCATCCCGGTAGTTGGTCAGGAAGGGTCCCATGTAGGACAGGAAGGCAGCTGCCAGGAGACAGTCACCCACCAAGTAGCCCAGGTCCTCTTCCAAGCCCTGGAGGACAGGAGGGGAGGGTAAGCCTGTCAGAGCCCCCACCACTGGGAGAGACGGGAATGCTTTGAAGGCACTCTCCTCTGAACACTATCTGGATTAAAGAGATTATTTCCCTCTCCTAAACCTTTGTGCCCTGAGAACCCTAACCTGGTTCTAATTACTTTTCAGTTCCCCATCTTTGACAGCAATTCTGTTTACATTCTGGTGATAAGGCCTAACTCTTTCATGACACCAGGAGCTCACTGAAGGTAGAGAGACAAGATGCGCCCTGTTTCTCTCCAGCCAATGTGCTGTAAAAGGGTCTTGTGTGTGCTTTGTAGCTCTGCCTAAACATAGAAGCAGATCCCTAATGGTACAAAAAATCTCTCCTCTCACTCTTCTCACCAAACGTGAGGAAAGGGAGGGGAAGAGCTCCCATGCCCTATTTTTGGATGTCCCTATACCCAGCTGTCCCTATTTCCCCTGACTGTCCCTTAACCTAAAGGGGATGGGAGCTCTTGGAACTAGTTGGCAGGGAGGAGGGAGAGCCAGGTGGTACATTTGATCTCACCTTTACTGTCTCCTCCCATCGGGCCTTCTCGCCAGCCAACCCAGACACCAACATCCCGGCTCGCTCCAGCTTCATCTCCATCTCCTTGGACTTCATGCGAAGGTCCTCTTTTTGTGCCAGCTTCTCATCGTACTGCTTCTTCAGCATATCCAGCTTCTCAGCCACCTGGGAGTAATCAGAGCTAGGAATCAAACACAGGGCTTGGGGCCAGGATGTTCTGGATTCAAATCACCAATCTGCTATTTTGTGGCTGCATGATCTTGGGTAAATTGATCTCTTCCAGTCTTGGTTTTCTCCTGTGCAAAATAAGAATGATAACACCTGCCCTATAGGGCTGTTGTAAGGAGAGAAAGAAGACAAAATATGTGTGAGGAGTTTTCTTTTCCTCCCCTCCACCACTCTTTCCTTGAGCCCAGAAATTACTTAGTAATGAAACTCAAAGCTGGGTAGGAGACAGACCTCTTGTAGCATAAGAAATGACACAGATGTGCTGGCAAGAGAGGATCGGAGCGCGCAAAAATGATTGCCACTCCGTCCCAGGAGCCATACCCAAGACGTGATCTTGAGAGAAAAAGAAAAAGCTAGAAACGAGCTCAGGAATTGTTGGAGAGAAAAAGAGGAGTCCACTCAAGGACAAGACCCAGGTCCCAGGTCCCACGCCAGAGACAGGGACCTGGGAAGAGCTTTACCTGTGAGAGAAACCTCCCTCAATTCATCACCACCCTCTGGGCTCTCCTGAGGTTGAAATACATCACTTAAATCTGAAGTAGAGGACTGATCTAGCCTTTTCTAGGGCCTGGTATTCGCCTGACAGGCGAATAATAATTGTGTGTTTTTGTTTGTTTGTTTGTTTGGTGTTTTAAAAATATTACTGACTTCAGAGAGGAAGGGAGGGAGAGAGAGAAACAACAATGATGAGAGGGAATCATTGATCAGCTGCCTCCTGCATGCCCCACACTGGGGATGAAGCCTGAAACCTGGGCATGTGCCCTGACCAGAATCGAAAGGTGACCTCCTGGTTCACAGGTCAATGCTCAACCACTGAGCCATGCCAGCAGGGAATAATTGTTTTTAAAAGCTGCAAAATAATCTTGTGTATGATTTAACCATTATTTTATATAACAAGTCTTCTACTGATAGACATTTGTGTCTTGCCAACATTTTCTATTAATGCTGCAATGAATGTCCTTGTAGGGGAATAAGCACATGTTGATGCAACTTATTTTTTATTTTAATTTTGTTTACTTTGTGAATAAGCAACTTAAAAATTCAAAAGACATAAGGTCATGAGAAGTCTGCGTCCCAACCCTGCTCTCCATCCACCCACTCTCTTCTCAAGATATCCAATGTGACATGTTGCTTGACTATTCTTCCAGGGCCATTGTCTCCATACACAAGTGTATTCTACACTGTTGTTCCCTGGATTATCAATTTTAGACTCTTTATATTGACTTTATGCTATGATAAATGACGATTTAATCTCTTATGCCTACACATCACCACCCTTTCCTCTTTATTCCTAATAGCTTTAGTTCTACTGGTTACCCTTATAACTTTAAACGACACATCGAAACCTCGTTTTGTAATATCTGCGAAAGCATTGCCTGATCTCTCCCTCAGCCCACCACCGGCATTCACCTCCCGACTATGTTAGCTGTGCTTCTGTTTTTACATTGTCGAAGTTAACAGCATTCCCACTCAGAACCCACAGTCTTCTGTGCTTTGTCATTGGGTTGATTATAAAGATCAAACACCAGCAACAGCATCGACATATGGCCTGGGCTGGTGCCCAGTGTGAACTGGTGGCTGGCTGCGTTGCTTGTGGCTAAGGCACACTCTGATAGGCCACTGTGCATGTTGAACTGGTTGTTAAATATTTTTCTGTTCCTGCTGATTGCACATTTGCTCTTTAGAAATCCTTGTTGGTTGGATTGTGTCTGTTATAGCTTTCTTATGTTTTAGACTTTTTATTTTTTTTAAAAATATATTTTATTGATTTTTTTTTACAGAGAGGGAGGGAGAGAGATAGAGAGTTAGAAACATCGATCAGCTGCCTCCTACACACCTCCCACTGGGGATGTGCCAACAACCAAGGTACATGCCCTTGACCGGAATCGAACCTGGGACCTTTCAGTCCGCAGGCCGACGCTCTATCCACTGAGCCAAACCGGTTAGGGGTAGACTTTTTATTTTTGTTTTATATTCCTTGACTCTATCTTCCCACCCTTCTATTGAATGACTGTCATTTGATCATTTTAAAATTTCCCTGAATCTTTCTTTTTCTCTGTTTGAACTCTTCCTCTTCTCATCTTATTTTTGTTTTGTGGATGTCATTTCTTCCTTAGGTTCACTTTTGAAGTTCTTCTCTATAACCTGAAGAATCTCGAGATTTAGTTTTTCTTCAAGGTTCACATTTTGTTAAAATTTTTAATCTTGGTGGTTCCCTTGCAGGTCTTTACACACCCTTTCTCCAGGGGAGGTGTGTGACTGATCTGATTGGTAACACTGGAGAGAATCAACTGGGAGTGCTCAACGGAGCTCAGGCTCTTTCCTTCCTTTCAGGAGTGAGCACAAGTTCCACTCTGCCCGCCCACAACGCCTGAGACCCGCTCAATCGTCTGAATACAGGGTCACTACTAGTGGGGCCAACTTGCCCACAGATGTTAGCCACATTCTCCAACTTAAAAGTAGTATTTTGGACTTTTTATTTCTTAACTTGTTTAAAACCCACGCATAGAAGAAGGCTGCTAATTCTTGGACCCAATCAAGAGTATATTTGCAGACCAGAAAACCTATTAAGGAGCTTTGGGTTTGCCAAAAACGGTTTGGCTCAGTGGATAGAGCATTGGCCTGAGAACTGCAAGGTCCCAGATTCGATTCCGGTCAAGGGCACATGCCTGGGTTGTGGGCTCAATCCCCAGTGGGGGACTTGTAGGAGGCAGCTGACCCATGATTCTCTGTCATCATGGATGTTTCTATCCAGTGGTTCTCAACCTGTGGGTCGTGACCCCTTTGGCGGTCAAACGACCCTTTCACAGGGGTCGCCTAAGACCATCCTGCATATCAGATATTTACGTTACGATTCATAACAGTAGCAACATTACAGTTATGAAGTAGCAATAAAAATAATTTTATGGTTGGGTCACAGCATGAGGAACGGTATTTAAAGGGCCAGAAGGTTGAGAACCACTGTTTCTATCTCTCACCCTCTTCCTTCCTCTCTGAAATCAATAAAAAATAAAAAATAAAAAAAAAAAAGCAGCAGCTTTGGGTGGGGCTCATGAGCAGCCTTTGAGGTTTGGGCAGGTGTTTTGACTTGGGTGATTAGAGGTTCATGTTAGGCCTGTAGGTTTTTACTCTTGTGTGGTTGACTTTTAACTAATCTTGCCTGGGTGAAAGGCTTTAAGCCGATCCTGAATTATTCTGACCTTGGCAGATGACTGTGTCTTTGTCCATAGGTGAATGGCTGTTCCTACAGAAGCAGGACTGTTTAAAATAGTGGCAAAAGAAAGATGTGGGCTTCAAGGATGGCCTTCACAAGGTATAGCGGTGGTCTCAGGATAAAGGCTGCTATAGCTACAACACTAATATTGCCGACGAGGTTAAAGTGGGGTTAGATTGTTTTTAGCACTGATGGACAGAATATCAGATTTTTTTTCCTCATTAAACTTTGTTTTAATGGGTCTCAAAATTCTGTGACTGATTTTTTGGTAAAGTTGTTTCCATTTAAAAGTACTTTTTAAAAAAAAACTAATAAACTAAAAACCTGCCACACACACATAAAAACCAAATGGTCCACAAAACATTCTCCTTTCTGAAAGTTTTACGACGCATTAATCATTAATCCGTCTTTTACTGTTCAACTTAAATGGCCAGTTGAGACCAACAGTTCTGAGGCCTTTCTTCCACCGCCGAGTAAGACGGGGGTGGCAGGTGTTGGGGGGAATGCGTTTAGCTCTCTGGGCAGACGTGGTGACTTTGCCAGCTCCAGCTGCCCTCTTGTCCAAGGCTTTGATGACACCCACCGCAGCTGTCTGTCATGTCACGAACAGCAACACGGCCCAGAGGGTCAGGGAAGCTCTCAACACACATGAACTTCCCAGGAGCCATACCAACAATGGCAGCATTACCCAAATCTCAAAATCTTTGGACCATCTTCCAGCTTTTTCCCAGAATGACGATCGATCTTCTCCTTCAGCTCAGCAAATTTGCCAGCAACGTGAGGGGTGACAACCCAGCACAGGTGTGTATCCAGCACTGATTTGGCCTGGATGGTTCAGGGTAATCAACTGAGCTGTGACGCCAGCTGCTTCCGATAGTGGGTTATTATTGCTGTCACCAGACACATTGCCCTAATGAACATCTTTGACAGGCATGGTTGTTGTTGTTTTAATATGTTAAGGGGTATGTTAAGTTCTTTTTAAATTTTTTTAAAATATATTTTTATTGATTTCAGAGAGGAAGGGAGAGGGAGAGAGAGATAGAAACATCAATGATGAGACAGAATCATTGATTGGCTGTCTCCTGCACACCCGCTACTGGAGATTGAGCCTGCAACCTGGGCATATGCCCTTGACAGGAATCAAACCTGGGAACCTTCAGTAAACAGGCGACGCTCTATCCACTGAGTCTAACTGACTAGGGAAACAGACATGTTCTTGACATTGAAGCCCAAATTGTCCCCGGGAAGAGCTTTCCTTAAAGCTTCACGGTGCATTTCAACAGGCTTCCCGTCAGTTGTGACACTGACTGGAGCGAAGTCGCCACCTGCCGGGTTTGAGAGCACCAGTCTCCACTCGGCCCACAGGGAAGGACCCAGGCCACCAGTTCCGCAGACACCACGGAGGGAAGCTGCAGGGGCTTGTCAGTTGGACCAGTTGGTGGCAGGATGCAATCCAGAGCGTCAAGCAGCGTGGTTCCACTGGCATCGCCATCTTTATGGGCAACTTTCCATCCCCTGAACCAAGCATGTTAGCACTTGGCTCCAGCATGTCGTCGCCGTTCCAACCAGAAACTGGCACAAACGCTACTGTGTCAGGGTTGTAGCCAATTTTCTTAATACGGGTGCTGACTTCCTAAACAATTTCCTCATATCTCTCCTGGCCATAGGGGGGCTCAGTGGAATTCATTTTGTTAACAGCAACAATCAGCTGCTTCATACCCGGTGTGCAAGCCAGACGGGCGTGCTCACGGGCCTGCCCATTCTTGGAGATGCCTGCTTCACATTCACCAACACCAGCAGCAACCATCAGGATAGCATAAGCAGCCTGAGATGTGCCTGTAACCATTTACAGCTAGAACCTGTAGTACACACAAAACCTAATGCCTTGCCAGTAAAAAACAATGCTTTTTTTAATATAGACTCTGTGTCCTGAGACATCAACGATGGTCACATAAAACTTGCTGGTCTCAGATTTCCACAGGGAGATATTAGTGGTGACACACATTCACGTTTAGCTTTCAGTTTATCCAAGACCCAGGCACACTTGAAGGAGCCCTTCCCCATCTCAGCAGTCTCCTTCTCAGATTTTTCAATGGTTCTTTTGTCAATCCCACCACACTTGTCAATCAGAGGGCCAGCAGCGGTAGACTTGTCGGAACCTACGTGTCCAATGACGACGATGTTGATATGAGGCTTGTCCTTTCCCATTTTGGCTTTTAGTTGTGGTGTTTACGACACCTAGGTTCTGGCGGCAAACCCACTGTGAAAAAGAGAATATTAGGCCTTTTAACTGGCAAGGCATTAGGTTTTGTGGGTCTACAGGTTCTAGCTTTACGTGGTTATTGCCAGGCCTGGGTAGACAGCACTGGATCAGCTGTCCTGTTATTCAACTTCTACTCCAGGCTAAGGAGGCAGTTATGAAGAGACGAGCCTGGAATCCGTGTGGCTTGTCCACAGGCAGATGGGCTGGAACTATTGTTCTGGCTGCGATTTCAGGTGGTGCAGGGAGGGTAGCAGGCATGCAGGTATTACCTACAACTGAAGGGACCCTCCCTGAACAACTCAGGGGATTCACAGAGAAGCAAAGCCGTGCCTTGGCACACAAATGGCAGAGACTCGCTCCCCCAAGGCTCCAGGGCACGGGCCTCAGCAGCAGCAGCAGCAGCAGCTCCAGCTCAGGAATCTGCTGACGGTGATACTCCAGTTAGAATACGCGTGGGGACGAGCTGAAACCTTCCCTGAAAGGCAGTTTTCAAAGACCTCAGCAATCCCACAAAGAAAGCAGCAATATTAGCCACTGTGGTACAGGGCTGACCGTACCTGCTCACAACCCAGAGCGGGGAACCCCGAGCTCAAGGGGGAGCTGAAATTGAAAGGATATACACAGGGTGACCATCTGGAGTGATGAAAAGTTCCGGAACAAGATAATGGTGACAGCTGCACAACATGGTGAATGTAGTTCATGCCACTGGCTTGTACACTTTACAATGGTTACAATGGTAAATTTTATGTGTATTTTACCACAATAACCCCCTCCTCCAAAAAAAGCAGATATGCACATGTGTATTTCCAACACCCCCTGTGCAGGAAATGCTCAGTGACTGCATTAGAGCTCTCACATGAGTCTCTGGTTAGAAGTTTCTCCCAGTTTAGTGATGTTCACGGGTCATGGTTTCCAGATAACTGACATTCTGGTGATGCTAAAACAAAGATTTTCTCCATGTATCCTCATTCCTAAAAATACCACTGAGTTTCCACTCTGGTCTTTGGGGCAAAAATGACTGGTTTTCTGGGACGTAATTTTATGTGGAAGCCATGAGTGCCTGACTGACTCCGTGAATTCGAGCGATGCTCCTGAGAGACTTGAATTTGACCGAGTGCGGCCTCTGAGGTCCTACAGGAACACGTCATTCCCAGGGAGTGACAGGCCTGATTGTAAGTAAGGAGCCGGGGACCGATCCTGAGAACCCCTCTTGTGGAGACCGAGCGGAATAAGAAACTGGGAGGATGGGTTGGGGACTTTAACTTAAGAATGTTGGCCTCTAGACTTTTAACTCATAAAATCAAGATAATTTGATTTCAGACTTTAATTTACTTGGACTTTAGTTTACAAAGATTTAATCTCTGAAATCTAATTTCTCCCTGAGGGTTATATTCAAATTTGTGGAATTTGTGTACTATTGTTATTGTAGCATTTAATGCTATCATTTAATCTTACTCCATAACCTCCAATATACTATGTTGAAATGTGATATAGCTTGGAGTGGGAAAGAGGAAAGAAAGTGAATTTTCAACCTTGAGTCAACAATTGCCTTGAAGTAGATTAAGATTCTGTCTAGACCCATTTGAGAGCCTCTAGGGCAATTTCTAACCAGTGGTTCCTAACCCTTGTTGCCTGTCAGAATCAGGCCTATGACACATACATTTTCAGGGCCCCAAACAAGTGAACAAGGATTTAAACTGCTTACTCAAGATTCGGATTGATAGGCCCATCAGCTCTCTGGCCCTAGAGCGATGTACAGGCTTCCCACCTCTGGCTGGCTCTGACGAGAAGCCTTTCGAAATGCTGATTTCCAGGCTCTGAGAATCACTGAGGACCAAAGATTTGTACGTACTTGGCCGGTGGTGGAGCCCAGCCTCAGCACAGTGCTCTCTGCGAGTGGGTGGGAAAGGGTGCCGGATACTGAGCATGTGCATTTGGCTCTTACATGTCAAGGCCTATGTCACAGTAACAAAGGAGAAGTGTTGGCCCCCTCTGTTTACTCTTATCAAGTAGGGCTTCTCAAGAGGCCTCACATCAGGCGCTCTATAAATATTTGTCTAATGAATGGTATTGCTGGCAGCTGACCCCAGAGGACCCATGTTTTTGTTTGTTTGTTTGTTTGTTTGTTTTAATTTATTTTATTGATTTTTTACAGAGAGGAAGGGAGAGAGATAGAGAGTTAGAAACATCGATGAGAGAGAAACATCGATCAACTGCCTCCTGCACACACCCTACTGGGGATGTGCCCGCAACCAAGGTACATGCCCTTGACCGGAATCGAACCTGGGACCCTTGAGTCCGCAGGCCAACGCTCTAGCCACTGAGCCAAACCGGCTAGGGCTAGAGGACCCATATTTTACATATAAAGGAAACAATCGCTAATTATTTGGCCCAGGATACGATTCACCCAGAGGTGAAAAACCTTTCCAAATAGATCGCCACACCTGTGATTACTCATCTGTGAAAAAGAGAGTAAAAGAGGGAAGGTCTCATGTGAGGCAGGAAAGGGGCAGTGGGGGAGGGTGTGCAGGCAGAAGCCCGCCTGCCCAGCTGGTTGATTCTGCACAAACAGAATCAGAAGAGGCTTCAAGGGCAGCTTCTCTCCCAAAAGCAAAGATGCTACAACAGGAAAAGACTGGGATGACTGCGGTAGCAATGGCCTTGGAGTCAGGAAATGCAGGTTCTAGCCCAGGTCTGTCAGTTATGAGCCAGTCACTTAATCTCACTAACCCTTGGGCTCCTCAGTCGATTTGAGGATGTTGGACCCGGACCTGGCTTTTTCCATAGTTGGTTTTGGTTAAAACATTTTGAAACAGTATCACCAGCTTCGGTTACATGAAATTTTAAAACTTCTATATAGTTCAAGATAGCATCAGCAAAGTTTGAGGACACGTGTAGATCAAGAAATTGGAATCAATGAACATGCCCATCAAAAAGGAAATGGTTAAGTAAATGATGGTATAGCCATCCACTGGAATATCATGCAGTGGTAAAGGAGAGCAGAAACTCTTTATGTATCAATATGGAACAATCTTCAATGTATAGACAAATAAAAAAGGAAGGTGCAGAACAGTATATATAATGTAAAAGATTTAAAAATATATATATTTGTTTATATGTGCATAGAACACCCCTGGATGGATAAACAGGAATTTGTAACATTGGTTGCTTTCTAGGGAAGGGAGCTGGTAGATAGCAAGCAGAAGGTAGGAGGGAGACTTCTTATTGGATACTCTTTTATACATTTTGAATTTTAAACCATGTGATTGTATTGCCTATTAAATCAATGATAGAAAAATTAAATGATAGGCTAGAAGAGTTTTGAACTCGATAATAGCACTCTACCTTCTGCCTTGCTTGAGAATTATTTGTGCACATACCTTACAGGAAATCACCTATTGGGTTATCTAAACTGTTCACAGTAAGTAAGCGCCTCTACTTCTGGGACAACACTGTCCCTCCTACGTATTCGCTCAGGCACCCTCAGTCCACAGCCTTCTGGTCCATAGCAGTGATGTCGACACTCTTGCCCTATTCCGCATCCCCCTTCCCAGCAAAGACCGATCTGCCATACAGATTTCATCAGTTAATATCTCAGGGCCCATGGTCAAGGCCATGACAGAGACAGGCAACTCCCAAGTCAGTTTTGCAAGGACTCCTCAAGGGACAGTGCCCTCTGTGCCTTTGTAACCTTCTGCAGTCGGCTTAGCTTTCTTAGCCAGAGGCAGCCCATCTAAACAGGGCACAGAGTGGGAGGCAGACCGGAAGGGAGAGGGGGAAAGAATTAGATGGGGAGAGATGAATAGTAACGAAGCATCCCTGAAAGCAGGAGAGGGCCACAGCAGCAAAGACTGGCATGAGGCTCACCTCCCGCAGCTTCTCCTGGGCCTCCGCCAGCGCTGCTTGCTTCTCCTGAAGCTGGGCCAGTGCAGCGTTCATTCGGATCCGCTTGGGCTCCACCACCCGGTACAGCCGCCCGTACATCTGCAGGGACAGCCAGGCGGTGGGGTCGCCCACCCACCCACTAACCCACCAGCGGTCCCTTCCTTCCCACCTGGGTCTTCCATTCCCCCAGCTTTCTCCTATGTGCATCCCCCTCTTCCCAGGCCTCTTCCCCCCCCCCCCCACTCCTGCTTACCTCCATGGCCCGCACCCACATGCAGAGGGACTTGGCAGCGAGTGAGACGCGGCCAATGATGTCAGGCTGGAAGTCGGGCTGGGCGCAGTAGGCCCCGATCTTCTTCAGAACCTTATCTGAGATATTGTCTTTATCAAAGTTGATCAGTGATTTGATGAAGTTCTGTTCCCCTGTGGGATGCAAATCAGGGCCTCAGCGAGAAGGCCTAACGCCACCCTCATTGTCCAGTTGCATCTCCACTGCTTAGGCCTGTTTTCCCTCCACTCAGCGCCCAAAGCCAGAATAACTGACATCAGCCCATGTCCCTGCTGCTGACCTCGCTCCCTCCTCTAGACCCTCACAGGCCCAGGACCCCCCACCATCTTCCAGCCTCGTTTCCCATCACTTACCACGAACAATCTCACCCGAACCATCACTCTCTCAAGCTTGCAGGCTATATTCTACCAAGAGACATATAAGAGCCAAATGTGCCTTGTACCAGAACTCAAAGCAGAGAAAACCACAAGAATGAAACAGCAAGACTCTTGGTTTTGATTCTTGCCCTTTTGGGAGGTGGAGGGGAAGCCATTCCTGCCCCTGGATTTTGAGATATATTCCTATATCTTTATAACAATTTCTCTTTTTGCTTAATTTGAGTTGTTTTCTGTGACTTACAACCAAAGAATCTTCACTGATATTTATGTCTTTTCTTTTCCACCACCCTGTATGCTCTCGGGGAAAGCACAACGCCTCATTCATCTCTGTCCCTCCGAGTGCCTGGCACACAGCAGATGATGATAATAAATGCTGGGTGGATTGGTGCTCATTATCGCCTGGTTCTCTAGCTTACCTAGCTGCCTCTTGGACTCTGCCCAAGTGGGCTCATTGCCTCGAAGAATCATGACTGCTTGCATCACTATCTCCACTTGGGCGGGGGGCCGTCCATAAGACTTGATCTCTCCTATGTCCTTCTTGTTCAGAGACTCCAAAGCCTGGGGGGAAAGGATTCACTTAGGGCACAGGGCCAAAGTCAACTCAGGTGGCAAGACAGGTCCTTTATGGGGACAGAACCCAGCTCTTCCTCCCCCTCCCCCAGGGACTTGGAGACTCTTTCCTGGGTCTTCCCTCTCCAATACCCGCATGGCCTCTTCCAGGGCTGGCAATGCCTCTTCAAGATCCTTCTGGGCATTGTCAGCCAGTGCCTGGCACTTGACCTCCTCAATTGCAATCTTCTCACTATGGGCTGTGACGGCCTAGGAAGGAAAAGAGGATGAGGGGTTTGTCTTCGCCGTGGGCAGAGGTGGGGGTGACGATGTTGGAGGTAACAAGGAAAGAAATGCTACAACAGTTTTGAGGAATGGAACATGCATCCCGACAGAGTAACTGAGAGAGACCGGAAGTCTGCCTGGTGAGCACTGGGAGGAGAGGGGCTTGAGGGGGCAGGATACTGCCGGGGCCCCCACCTTCTGCTGCTCATCCGCTTCCCGCTTCTGCTGCACAATGATGACCAGGTACTCCTCGCACTGTTTCTGGAACTCGGCCACCTTTTTCTTGGCATCCTCCAGCTCCACAGACATCATCTCCACCTTTTCCCTCGTCTCATCGATCTTAAACAATCCTGTCCGCAGCTTATTGGCCTGGTCCAGCAGCTCCTGCCGCTTCTCTGCCAGCAGCCTGGGGGACAAAGGCGAGCACGGTGCTGCAGTGCGTGGAGAGGCTGGACTCCCAGAAAGGGGAGGGGGGGTTCCCTAGGCCAGCGGTTCTCAACCTGTGGGTCGCGACCCCTTTGGGGTCGAACGACCCTTTCACAGGGATCGCCTAAGATCATCGGAAAACACATATATAATTACATATTGTTTTGTGATGAATCACTATGCTTTAATTATGTCCAATTTGTAACAATGAAAATACATCCTGCCTATCAGATATTTACATTACGATTCATAACAGTAGCAAAATTACAGTTATGAAGTAACAACGAAAATAATTTTATGGTTGGGGGTCACCACACCATGAGGAACTGTATTAAAGGGTCGCGGCGTTAGGAAGGTTGAGAACCACTGCCCTAGACAGTCTCACTTCCCAGAGTGTCTCAGCTCCCTGTCTTCCTTTCTGTTGCCACCACACTCTGGTCAGGTTTTTATTCTTTCCTTCCTGGATCATAGCCAACGGCTTCCCAACTGGACTTCGTGCTTCCAGACTCTCATCCCTCCGATTTATTCTACCTCTCAGCTTGCTGGTCATCGTTTTCACCACCCCATGTCCCTCCCTGGGAATCTGCCTCTGTCCCCCAGGGGGCGGCAGGCAGGGGGGCTGCATGAACTAGAAAAAACCTGCCCAGAGAGGGTGGCCATCTTTGTCTCTAGCCTGTTTTTTTCATGTGGGAATGAGTGTGGGCTCAGTATTGCCAAAATTTCTGATTTTCAGAGAGAAGTTGAAAAATCTGGATTTTTCTAAGGCTCCCGAGTTTTAAATGTTGGCACCTCATTCAAAAAGTTTTAACATTGTCCAAGCCATAAAAACTGTCCATGCAGGATTGTTTTCTGGACTAAATAAGAAAATGCATGTAGAGGGCTTAGCATGGTAACCGGCAAATAGTAAACGCAATGTAAGCCTATGATCCCGGGAAGGCAAGGACTTGCCTTTGTTAGCTGGTATATTGTAAGTATCTAGAATAGTGCCTGGCACATAGTAGGTGCTCAACAATACATATTTAATTAAGGACTAAATGTTGACTATCATTATTATTACAAATGGCATTTTCTTCCCTTTGATTAAAATACTGAATCCAATAAATGAGTGTTGTAGGTTTTTTTTTTTTTACATGTCTCTTATATCCTTCAAAACAAATTATTGTTGTGTTAGGCACATAAAAATACTCAATACACCTTAATAAATAAATATGTAATTCTTGGGAATGGTGGAAAGTCTAGAAGATATTAAAGGCAGAGAGGACAGGACGGGTGTATATATTATGGGTAAAGTGGCAGTGTCACCATTGTATTGTGGTTGGAAAAAGAAACATCATTCCAGAAAATAAGGACAAAGAGAGTGTGAAGAGGGCTCTAGAGACTGCCACACCCCTGGAGGATCCATCTCTCCTTTATTAATTTCCTGGGCAAACTTAAAACCTCTTGCATCTCTACTATTCCACATTGAGCCAGTCCTCTTGGCCAGCTCCCAGATATTTTCCATGATATCATTTCAGTAATTGCCCTCAAAAGACACCAAGCTCCCTGGCCCTCTATGTCCCCAACTCTTCGTCATACTTCTTATATCCAGACACAAGTTCCAGGTAGTTGGTGGGCGTGACATAGTTGTATCTTCGCAGTTCCAACAGCATCTTCTGGGAATACTGAGCCACTGACCAGTGCATGGTGACGAAGATCTGGGCCACCTTCCTGTGGATCTGAGGCCAAAGGATAAAGGACATGGGACAGAGAGTGGTGGCAAATGGAGACGGAAACAGAGGAGAGCCCAGGGGGTGTGGAGAGAGATGGGAAGGAGGTCTCACGTTCTCCTGAGTTCCCAGATCTACTCCCATGAGGTACTTCTCAGCCACTTCCAGCAGGGCTTCGCGGGGCCACTCTGAGAACCAGTTGATCGTAGTGCAGTTCACCAAGGCTGGGTACTGGCGGATCCAGTTCCTGGCGAGGGTTTGAGAGGCAGTTAAGTCCACCTGCAGAGTCAGCCTCCGGCTACTGGCTTTGTCACAGGTCCACCTACTTTCTAGGAACCTGAGTGCTCCTGTATCTCCTTGTCCAGATTCTGCTCCCCTCAGAACTAGTTCCTGGGCAAACTTAAAACGTATTTAGAAACAGGTTCTGAGGCCAGAAAAGCCGGATTCCACATTTTTAGGGGTGCATCTTGGGCAAGTGAACTAATCTTTTGAATGTCAGCTTTCTAATCTCTAAAATGAGAATAACAAAGCATACCAACTAGGGTTGTTAGGAGATTCAGTGGGGTGACATGTAAAATACAGTGCCTGGTACATGGTAAATACACCATACACCATAACTATAAAAGAAAATAAACAAAATGGCAACCCACATTGCCTCTCCGTACAAGTTCTGTCTTCATCCTACTTTCTAATGCTTTTAAAAATCTAGTCCTAACAAGAATGGACAAATGAAATGTGATCTGTACATACAATGCAATATTATTCAACCTTAAAAAGAAAAGAGATTCTGATACATGCTACAACATGGATGAACCTTGAGGACATTATGCTAAATGAACTAAGCAAGTCACAAAAAAGACTATGATTCCAGTTAGATGAGATATATAGAAATAGAAAGTAGAATGGTGGTTGCCAGGAGATGGGGGAATGGAAGAAATGGGAAGTTATTCAGATCTGTTGTACTACCATGTGAATATACTTAACACTACTGAGCTGTACACTTAAAAATGGTTACGATGGTAAATTTTATGTTTTGCAGTTTTCATCGCAATTAAACATTTAAGAACAAAACAAAAAATCATCCTCTTATCCCCTCCCCCTACAAAAAACATACAATCTAGTCACACCAAGAGGGAGAGGACAACTTCTATGTAAATAGCAGAGACTTCCTGAAAAAAGGCAAGATCTATGGAAAGGAGATGGGGCATTCAGGGGATAGAGACTGGCACACTTCATGGGACTCACTCCAAGAAGGCATGGAAGGCCAGAGGGGAGGAAACGTGCTGGGCTATCACAGGGAGGGAGGGAGAAGGCTATATAACAGGAGTTACCTGAAGGGGTCGCCCACAGGGCTGAGGCAGAGGACAATGTGCAGGTTGTTGCGCACGCGCTCGATGAGGTAGGCAAAGAGGCTGTCCGAGGACTCTGACACCTGATCTGCCCGGGCCTGCTCTATGATCTGCATCTGGATCTGCACAGAAGCCACATAGCATGTGTTTGTTTGTTTTTTATTGATTTCAGAGAGGAAGGGAGAGGGAGAGGGAGAGAGAAACATCAATGATGAGAGAGAATCATTGATTGGCTGCTTCCTGCATGCCCCACACTGGGGATGGAGCCCGCAACCTGGGCATGTGCTCTGACCAGGAATTGAACCGTGACCTCCAGGTTCATAGGTCCATGCTCAACCACTGAGCAACACTGGCTAAGCTGAGGGCTGCAGTTTCAATGGCAGAACCCGAGGGGGCAGCAGGTGAGGCTCCACTGACAGGGTGTAGGTTTTAAAGTAGCTCCACCCAATAGGGTCCCCAGAGGGAAGATGACTGAAGAGAAACAGCTCTTCCAGCTAACTGGGGCGGGGGGGGGGGGGGTGTAGACAGAGTGGGGGGCACAGTAGCATATTCTGGGATCTGGGCTTCTTCAGGTTAGTCAGGAAGGTCAAAGAATCAATAAGTTGAGGGCATGGAAGGAATCATACTTCTTCAAATTCATCAGTCTTGTAGAGATTTGGGACCTCGCCTGAGCTGAGGATGTTGTTAATGTCCTCTAGGAATGATTCGTCAGCAATTTGGGTATCCACAAAAAGGAAGGATGTAGCTTTGAGCTCTACCCCGGTTTGCCTGTATAGACGCTTGATATCTGGGCCAGATGAGAAAAGAAGGAGAAAGGAACAGACAGACTCTTCAGGTTCACCTGCCCATCTCTTATTCCTCTTCCAAGATTTAGGTATCTTACCCCAGCCTTCAACACATACACACATCATGCTATACTCCACATGGGCCTGGCACAGCTCACTATCTGGCTTCCATCCTTCCTCTCTCTTGTCATTGCAGCAAGTCAGGCATCTGATCTTTCACTCCTAGCCCCAAACCCTCTCCTGTTTCAGAAACCCAGCCATACCTTCTCGGAACTCTTGCTTCCGGTAATGTTTGCTGACTTCAATCTGGAAGGTGATGTACTCACAGATGGATGAGGCCAAGCGGGCCAGGCTCTGGCGCCCACTGCCCCCAATGCCCACCAAGAGCATGTTGCCCCGAGGCTGTCCAATGACCCGCACAATCCTTGTGACTAGGGGTAGGGAGGTGGGGGATAAGGGCAATGAGTTGGCTGAGCAACCTCAGGGGACCTCCAGGCCCTAGACTAGGGACTGGGATACCTGAAACTGAAATAGAGGGACCAAGAGGTGTGGAAAGAGGTTAGTATCTGAAGCCCTGGTGGCAATTCAACTTTTAACCTCTACCATGTCTGTTGGACACCACTGTTAAGAAAAAGTCCCACCCATTGCCACAAGGGCATCTGGAGCCAGGAAGGAAGGTAACTTCTGGAAGAGACCTGGGAAGGAATCCATATTCCCTTGGAAATACCACATAAACTGGGAGGCTGGGGAAGGAGATGGGAGTAGGAAATGCTCACTGTGTTCAATAGCCTCTCGGAAGAGCACCAGGTTCATTGGCACGACAGAAGGTGACAGATTGTACTCCTTTAGGGCCGTCTCCATGGCCGTCTTCAGCACTGTCAGATCAGTTAGGTCTTCATACACCTTGGGCTCCCTCAAGAAGTCCCCTGGGTCATGGGAAGAGGGGGTCAGAGTCTCAAATGCCTGGTCTTCCCCACACTTCCCCAAACAGCTCTCAGCATCAGGTCTCCATGCCCAACCCTCATTCTATCCCATCTCCAGAGTCTCCAGCCTATAGTAGCACAGCTCCCAGCTCACCAAAGATAGGAGAACGTTTGTTGGGACAAAGATTATGAAATGTGAGGTCAAAGAAGGAGCCGAGTTTGTCACTTAAGATAGTCACAAAAGCTTCAGTGTCTGCCGTGTCAACCAATCGGTCAGAGAAGACTCTGTTGGGAGGGAGTTGGGGTGAGATCTAGGAATAAGGAGACTGACCCTAGGAAAAGGAGCATCAGGGTGGGGTTAGAAGCAGGGCTTGGAGCAAGGTTGCTGAAATCTGGATCTGGAGGGACATGCACATCTCACCTGAAACATTCATGGATCCAGAGCCGTGTAATGCTGGACTTGGTGTCGTGGAAGTCCTTGTTGGCTCTGAGCATGCCCTGAAATACCTGGGGAAGAGGCATGCTAGCGATATGGAGGAAGGAAAGAGATTTCCTTCAGAAATTTTAGCGGTCAGGTCAGAGAATGCAGCATTCGAGGATGCAGGTGATTTGGGGTCTATCGAATGCTACTGAGCTCCAAGGTTTACTTGAGAAGAGAATACCTGTAAGAAAGCTGTGCCAGGCAAAAGGGGCAAGTCAGATCGAGTTTTACCTTGGAGATATCTCGAAGGTTGAAGAGGTAATGGATCTTGGCAGGTGTGGGCAGGAAGCGTTGGACCACAGTGTTGTACACATCTAAAGTGGCCTCAGTCACCACGTTCCCAATGGGCTTCACCTCTTCCTCAAAGTCCTGAAGCTTCTGATTGATCATGGTGCCAAATATTCGGATGATCTGAGACTCCTAGAAAAAAGCCTCTGATTAACTTTCACAGGTTCCTGGCTTTTTAGCCAGGACTGGGACAGGGTGAAGTGAATGAAGCACTCGTCTTGGGGAACAATTTAAGAAGCACACACACAAAAAACAAAAAACAAAAACCTCCTCAGAAATCAAGAGAAATAACATTTTAATGCAATATTTAAAAATTAGCCCTAGCCTGTTTTGCTCAGTGGATAGTGTTGGCCTACGGACTGAAGAGTCCCACGTTCAATTCCAATCAAGGGCACATGCCTGGATTGCAGGCTCCATCCCCAGTAGGGGGCATGCAGGAGGCAGCCGATCAATGATGTTTCTATCTCTCTCTCCTTCTCCCTTCCTATCTGAAATCAATAAAAATATATTTTTTTAAAAAATCAAAATTAGGCTCTAGCCAGTTTGGCTCAATGGATAGAGCATTGGGCCAAAGGGTCCCAGGTTCAATTCTGGTCAAGGGCACATACTTTGGTTGCAGGTTCCTCCCAGGCTTGGGCCCTGGGAGGGGCTCGTGAAGGAGGCAACCAATCGATGTGTTTCTCTCACATGGATGTTTCTCTCTGTCTTTCCCTCTCTCTTCCACTGTTCCTTAAAAAAAAAAAAAAAATCAATGGAAAAATATCCTCTAGTGAGGATTAACAAACAAACAAAAATCAAAATGAGAACTTCCTAATGGCAGTGTAGGTAAGGCTGTACTTGAATCCTCCCACAACCACATAAATAATACAACTAAACTATAGAACAACCATCATTCAGAACCACCTGAAATCTAGCTGAATGAAAGTCATACAATGAGGGATTTAAAGAAGAAGCCACATCTGCCGGGAGCCGGTCCATCCTTGCTGTTTCAAGGGACCTGGCATATATGGCATACGGTTCTTAATATGTTTGCTCACCTTCTTGGCGCTGTGTTTTAACCAAGGTCACCTCTCCGAGAAAGGTTGAATCCCCAGGTAGGGATTTTCCCCTGAAGTTAGGGAGGGAATAAAACCCCTCAACTAAGTGCCAGGCGGGTAATTAATCCCTTTAACTACGAACAATCATGCTTAAGCTACATAATCTTTCCTCCCTGGAATGGAGATAAGAAACGCCCTAACCTTTGTAATAGAGATTGATAGGATTGAATCAACTGGTATAAATACAGATGTAACTAGACAGCAAGACACAGAACTCAGAACACAGAACTTAGAAGAGAACCAAGAAGACAGAACCTACACAGAACCTACAGACAGAAGAACTTCGCTGGAGAGAACATGGCAAAAGATCCTGGACTGAACCTGACTACAGAAATTGGCGAGAGAACCTGACTAGAACCTGGTGACTGAACCTGGCTGGAGAACCTGGACAGAACCTGGCTGGAGAACCTAGCGAGGGAACATGGCCACAGAACCTGGCTGGAGATCCAAAGCAGAAGAACCTCTCTGGAGATCCAGACCAGAACTTGGCTGGAGATCCTGGCTAGGCTGCTGATCAACTGAACGCTGTCTCCGTGTCATTCCTTCTTCGCCAACTCCGTCCACACCTTTGGGAACCCCTGGACCCACTGGGGCTGGACCCCGGCACACATCGAGACTGGTAGGAGGAGCAGAGACACTGAATAGGCTGTTCCCACATCATGTGTGTCGGTTTAAAATCGGGAGGGATATCTTGGCTGTGGAGGTTACCCTTTGAGGAGCAAGGGGTTCCAGCCCCACACCTGACCCCCCCACCCCTAGTCCAGGGTTCCAGTGCCAGGAAGACAAGTCCCCATAACTTCTGGCTATAAAAACCAGTGGATATTGAGGCTGAGAGAGATGGAAGGCTGATGGGGTTCCAGGCAGTTCCTTTTAAAGGGCCCAAGCACAGACTTACTTGGACTTACTCCCTCTGAGCTCCAATGCTGGGCAGCAGCTTGAAAGGAACCAGGGATATATGGGGAGAAACTGAAATGTCTGGCATCAGGGTGAGAGCTGGAGAGGAGCAGCTTTCTGCCAGACAAAACGCTAACAGAGACCATCATTCCTTTTCTGAAATGCGCCCCCCACCAACACACACACACACACACAGGACTGACAGACAGAGCCATATCTGAGTCTCCATCAACCTGGCTCACACTGTTTGCCCTGCCCTAGTGATTCCCTGAGACACTGGCCCACCCAACTTGCAGGCCCACCCAAGCAATTCCCAGTAGCTTTCCCATACAATGGCCTCTTACCTCATGCTTCAGACTTTTGTAAAATCTCTCGAACAAGCAGCATCTGGCTTCTATGTACCTGCTACCTCTTGCTAAGTGGCTCCAGGCCCAGCACTAGTAGAAGTCTGCCTTGGTTCACAGCTTGGACTCTCCTGGGTACCTCCAAGCACAATATAAGTAGCAGCCATCTGCAGATTACTCTGTAGCTTGTGTGGGAGGCTCCAGGCAGGACACAGGCAGTGGCTGACTTTGTGCCTCCAAGAGGCCCCAGAGCCAGTGCACCTGGTGGACAGTTTCAGACCACACCAGATTACAACCCTACCATCTCCATGAGCAACACATACTCAAGGTGAGCACCAAAGCCCTACTAAAGTAAGTCCTGCTCCATAGAGTTGACTTTTGCACAATAGCTCTTCCACTGTAGTTGTAGCTGATCATCACAGACAGTCCTCACAGCTGATCAGCCTGGGGGGGCGGGGTCAATCCTTCCCAGTGATGCCAACAGCAATCAAGGCTCAATTACAACAGGACAGTGCACACAGCCCACACAGGGGCACACCTGGAGTGCCCAGCTTGGGTGACTGGAGAGGTTGCACCACTGGGCCCTACAGGATACCTACTACACAAGGCCACTCTACCAAGTCTGGGAGATGTAGCAGCTCTACCTAATATAGGGAAGCAGGCAAAATTCAGTGACAAAGAAAACAGGTCCCAAATAAAAGAAAGGGATAAATGATCAGAAAAAGAATGAAATGAAATGGAGGATAGCAAGCTACCAGATACATAGTTTAAAACAATGGTTAGAAGGATGCTCAAGGAACTTAGTGAGAACTTTCAACAGTATGAAAAGGGACATAGAAACAATAAAAAAAAGTACCAGTGAGAAATGAAGGGTACACTAACTGAAATGAAGAATAATTTACAGTGAGACAACAGAGTAGATGATGCCAACAACTAAATCAGTGTTTGCAATATAAGGAAACAAAAAATACCCAATCAGAACAGAAAAAAAGAAAAGAGAATCCCAATGAAGATAGTGTAAGGAACCTCTGGGACTTCAAGCATACCAATATTCACATCATGGGGGTACCAAAATGAGAAGAGAGAAAACAAGAAATTGAATATCTATTTGAAAAAAATAATGTCAGAAAACTTCCCTTACTTGAAGAAAATAGACATACAAATCCAGGAAGCACAGAGAGTTTCAAACAAGATGAACCCAAAGAGTCTCCCTCCATGATGCATCATAATTAAATCTTAAAAGCAGCGAGAGAAAAGCAATTAGCTACCTACAAGGGAGCTTCCAATAAAACTGTCAGCTGATTTCTCAACAGAAACTTTGCAGGCCAGAAGGGGGTGGCAAGAAATATTCAAAGTGATGAAAAGCAAGGACCTACAACCAAGATTACTCTACTCAGAAAAACTATACTTTAGAATTGACGGTCAATAAAGAGCTTCCTGACAAGAAAAAGCTAAAACAGTTTATCACCACCAAACCATTATTACATGAAATGTTAAAAGGTCTTCTTTAAGAAAAAAAAAAAGATTAAAAATATGAACAATAAAATGGCAATAAATACATATCTATCAACAATTGCATCTAAAAATCAAAATAAATAAACAAGCAGAACAGAAACAGACTCACAGATACGAAGAACATTTTGACAGTTGCCAAATGGGAGGAGGTGTGGAGGATGAGTGAAAAAGATGAAGAAATTTAGAAGTACAAATTGGTAGTTAAAGAATAGTTATGGGAATATAAAGTACAACATAGGGAATATAGTCAACAATATTCTAATAACTACATATGGTGTCAGCTGGGTACAAGATTTATCAGGATGACCACTTAGTAAGTTAAATAATGTCTGGGTTGTACATCTCAAACTACTATAATATTGTATTTCAACTGTACAGTGGGGCCTTGACTTACGAATTTAATTCATCCCGTGATGGAGCTCGTAACTCAAATTACTCGTTTGTCAAATCAACAGTGAACGAGTTTGACACATGATGCTGGGCTGATGTTGTGGCGTTCACTGTGACGTTCGCTGCGCCAACTAGCGGTGGGGTATCTGAAGCTGGCTCATAACCTGAATTTTAGCTCACAACTCAAAGCAAAAAATCGGCCAAGAGACAGCTCATATCTCGAAAAACTCGTTAGTCAGGACACTTGTAAGTCAAGGCCCCATTGTAATTGAAAAATTTAAAAATGATCTGAAAAATTTAAATTAATGCAAAATACCTGCGATGAACAAATCCCAACATTTTAAATAAAAATGGGATTAGTATTTATTGATTTTCATTTTTGCCTCAGGCTCAAACATGGCTCGGCATGGTATTGTGCCAATCTTGTATTTATTTTAAATTTTTGTATTTTGTTCATAATGAAGTTTTGTGTTTACTTTTGAAAAAAATTGCATTAAAATGTTATTTACCTTGATTACTGAATATCTGTGGCAGCCCTGAGTGCTCACTGGCCACCCCCTAATCCTGGCAATGCTCTAGCTCTCAGCCTTGTAGGATTTACCTTCCTGAGCCTACTCTGGACCCCCTGCATTCTCTGCCCACTGGACATTGAGGCTTGACATTCAGAGCCGGTAAGCTATACTTCCATCCTGCGGCTCTCCTGGCGGAGAAGCGGAGGTTTCTACAGATGGCAGTCTCCCCTCCACATATTACAGCTCCTTATATGTGGCTCTGCTCAAGGGGTCCCCAAGCCCCTCCTTGATCTGCCCCTCATTTTCTAGGACACGGATGGCTTTGCCTCCTACAGTTCCCCCTCTGCTGTCCCAGTTGCCCTCACTGTGGGGAAGGTCATGTTGATGATGTTGAAGCGACTCTGCAGCCTTGAGGAGATGACAGTCCGTCCACCCCCGGAAGGGCCCATGGCAGCCATCAGGAACATGTCCTAGAGAGCAAAGACAAGACCAGACAGACAGACATGTGAGAAGAGGGGATGAGAGGAGGCAGAGAAATAGGGACGATGTGAAAGGAGCCAGGAGGAAGAGAGGACACAGAGGGACAAATGGGGAGAGGGACAGGGACAGAATCAGCAGGAAGAGACAGGAGTAAGGGGGCAGGGAAAGGGAAAGTGAAGAAAGGGATTAGGGATGTTGTTTTAGAATTATTAAAGTGACGTATTTGTTTTTATTTCGTCATTATAATGCATGTACCCAAATTAGGAAATAGAGGTAAGTTAAAAACCAACATTTAGTTATGTCTTCTAGACTTTTTTTCTGGTATATATATCAATCCACATGTGTGCATGTATATATTCTCAGAAACATATGAATATGTTACTTATAGGTGAGTTTTTGGCCCTGAGTGCCAGGACCACCCTGGAAATCAGGCTGCAATGGCTGTTGTCCCTTGACTCAGGAAAAAGAAACAAACAAGATGCCCAGAATCCCGTGGGAGAAGAGCCAGGACTGAAGGGAGCTGCCTGGATCCTGGGTGGGGAGCAGAGAACTGATACCATGGGGGTGTTTACTACAACAATGGGGGACAGAGAAGGCCTGGAGAGGGGAGTTGTAGACTCTGGGCACCTAGACCCGTGGTCAGCAAACTGCGGCTCGCAAGTTTGGCCCCTTTGGCCCCTTGAGTGTGGCTCTTCCACAAAGTACCATGCGCAGGCGCGCATACAGTGCGATTGAAACTTCGTGGCCCATGTGCAGAAGTCGGTTTTCGGCCTGGGCGAGTCTACTTTGAAGAAGTACTGTTGATATTTGGCTCTGTTGACTAATGAATTTGCAGACCACTGACCTAGACAGTTCTGGGTGGCATAAGGTGGGCATGTAAGCATGGTATTAGTGGCCTGGAAAAGGAGTGGAAGTTAGAGGACAGTATCCTTTGGTCAGAGTCAATGAAGAGAGTTAATAATAGGAACTAATAATTTAGGAGCCAGTTATCTCAGTCCTGAGAAAGGCAGGATATTCCTGTAGAAAGGAACATAAGATTATGGTATTCTACCCTGACATCCCAGTGGAGGGGGGACTGGGCCTATCATGGGAGGAAACAGAGAACAAATACTGCAGACGCTTACTCGAATGTACTTGACGGTCTGCTTCAAACGATCGTACCAGAAGCCATAGTCAATCCAGAGGCGAAGCAGTTCCAGGGGTGGCTGAGACCCAAACATGTCCTTAGCTGGCATATTTAGTTCATCCATAAAGGTGATCATGCTTTTGCCCCCAAATGGCACGTAGACACCCTTGGTTCGCTTCTCCACCCTGCTCTCAATGATGCTCTGCACATTATTGGATGTGGTCTGGTGAAAAGGGTACAGAATGAATGCTTAGGTCTTCCAAGAGAAATATGGGTTAGAGAGGAGTGTCAATCAAGTACTTGGATCCCAAAAGAGAGCAGAAGGCATAGAGAGAGAGAGTGGGAAGTGGGCAGCCTGGAACCTGTAGCACACCTGTGCAGACATGTTGACAACGAGCACTGACCACTGGCTGGAGGGCAAGGACTGCAGAACACTCTGGGCAATGGAGGTCTTCCCAGTCCCCACGGGACCCACCAGCAGGATGGGATTCTGGTTGGACACCAAGGTTCTCACCAAGTGGTTGTAGCGAACAGTGTCAACAGTAGGCACCATGATCTTATAGAAGGGGGAACTAGGAAGGAAAAGTAATTGTGTCTCAAGGAACATTGGCCCACTCCTTTCTAATTCTCCCTTCATTCTGCCTCCCTGTGTTTATCTTCCTCGGGCATCACTACTCTCTGATTGCCAACCCTGCCTCCTATGGGGCCTGGGGATCAGACCTTCTCCTTAGGCTCCTGTCCCATTTCCCCTCCATCCCATTTCCGATACCCAAGAGTCATCTCTGCTCTGGGGTCCACTCTCTCCTTTCTATGGATCACTTTTGCTTCTATGCCCAGCTCTCTCACCACATCTCCCACCAACCGCAGCCCCAAGTTTGAACCACCCTCAAGGCCTGCCTCTCACTTTAAAGGGTAGCGCCAACTCTTAGGGAGCTTTTCCTCAAATGATGTCCAACTCCTCATCTTGGGGTCCACAAAATACTCATACACCGTGTCCTGAAGAAGGAATGTGTGTCAGGTTACAAGCCTTCCTTGAGTTCCCCCTTGCCCAGACAAAAATGTTCACAGACCACTGGTAAAAGAAAGAGAGCTGGGTTGGCAGGCTGAGACTCAAGAAGAGAGTGAGAATCGGGGATATAGGTGGGTTCTGAAAAAATAGAACAGCTGATTTGAGGGCCCTGACCTTATTAGGAAAAGAGCCCTCAATCTCTCGGAGGTAACTGTCAATCTTCTTGCGGCCTTCCTCATCCACAGAAGCACACACAGACCAGATCATGCTGAACACAAATGTCAACTCTACCATGTAGATATAGTTTTCACCATCAGCTGGGTTCACCTGGATGGAAAAAGAAAAGAGAAAATATCCCAAATCTATAAGAGATAGAGGGATCTACTTTGGCAAATCATCACAAAGGCTTAGAGTTTTCCTCCTTTCCTGGATCTGTTTGGGAAACTATATGGGTGTAGACAAACCTAAGTCTAAAATCTATATTATAAAAGGCCAGTGGGGAAACCAAGATGGTGGCATGGGTAAACACCTGAAATTGCTGCCTCGCACAACCACTTCAAAAATATAACTAGCCAGCACCGGTTTGGCTCAGTGGATAGAGCGTCGGCCTGCGGACTGAAGGGTCCCGGGTTTGATTCTGGTCAAGGGCATGTACCTTGGTTGCGAGCACATCCCCAGTGAGGGGTGTGCAGGAGGCAGCTGATCGATGTTTCTCTCTCATTGATGTTTCTAACTCTCTATTCCTCTCCCTTCCTCTCTGTAAAAATATAAAATAAAATATATTTTAAAAATATATACAACTAAAAGACAAAACGGACATCATCCAGAACCACAGGAAGGCTGGCTGAGTGGAAATTATACAACTAGAAGGAAAGAGAAAAGCACACTGAGATTTAGAGGAGGTGCAAAAGTAAAGTGCAGAGGTATGGAGGTGCACGCAGAAAGGGCTGGCAACTGAGGACGCGGTTGTTTTTTTCAATCAGGAGGGAGACACATGCTCCCGCTCTGAACTCCAGTTCCGGGCGAGTCTCTGGGGGACCCAGACTCATACAGGGAGAAACTGGACTGTCTGGCATCGGGCGGAACTCGAGGGCAGCTTTCTCTCAGAGGTGCTTGCAGCGATTACTGCGGGACACTGAGACCCTGGACCTCTTAGGGCAGGACTGAGGATCAGCCATAGCTGTTTGCTCTGCCCTGTTGACTCCCTCAGACCCTGCCCCACCCAAGCTGTGGCAGAGGCTTTTGCATATGAATGCCCTGGCCCTTTGCAATCTAAAATTACCTAACAAACTGCAGCTGGGTCAGAGAGACCCAGAACATCCAAAAGAAGGGCCAAGGCCCCATAGAAGCTTGCATTGTTTCACAGCTGGGCCTCATCTGGACACCTCCAAACCCCAAACAAAGAAGAGGAATCTGCAGTTCTCTCTGTAGCTCCTGCTGGGTAGCCTCAGGCAGAGGCTAAATTAGCACCTCCTTAGAGATCCAAGTGCCAGTGTACCCAGTGGTCAGAGTGGGACCATCCAGATTACAACTCCTCAGATCCATAAGGGACACACTCAGGGGGCAGACTCAGTGAAGCAAGTCTTGCCCCATAAGGGTGTCTCCAGCACAGAAGTTCTCCCACTGTAGACACAGCTGATTCTCACAGCCAATTGGCCTGGAGGTCAATTCCTCCCAGTGATACCAACTACAATCAAGGCTTAACTACAACAAGACTGTGCACAAAGCCCACAAAGGGGTGCATCAAGAGTGTCCACCTCAGGTAATTGGGGAGGCTGAGCTACTAGGCCCTATAGGACACCTAGCACAGAAAGCCACCCTATCAACACAGGGAAGCAGCCAAAATGTGGAGACAAAGAAACAGATCACAAATGACAGAAATGGAGGAAAGCAAACTACAGGATATAGAGTTCAAAACCACATTTAGAAGGTTTTTCACGAATTTTCTAGAAACCACCAATAAATTTAGTGAGACCCTCAAGAAATCTAGTGAGACCCTCGAGGTTATGAAAAAGGACCAACTAGAAATCAGGCATACACTGACTGAAATAAAGAATATTATACAGAGATCCAACAGCAGACTAGAGGATCACAAGAATCAAGTCAAAGATATGAAAAACGAAGAAGT
Source organism: Myotis daubentonii (assembly GCF_963259705.1). NCBI lineage: Eukaryota > Metazoa > Chordata > Mammalia > Chiroptera > Vespertilionidae > Myotis > Myotis daubentonii. The sequence goes on from NC_081855.1 coordinate 17,134,885, forward strand.
AAAAAACACCCAACCGGAAAAGCAAAATGAAAAAATAATCCAAAAACATGAAGATAGTGTAAGGAGCCTCAGGGACAGCCTCAAGCGTACCAACATCCGAATTATAGGGGTGCAAGAAGAGAGAGAGCAAGATATTGAAAACCTATTTGAAGAAATAATGACAGAAAACTTCCCCTACCTGGTGAAAGAAATAGACTTACAAGTCCAGGAAGTGCAGAGAACCCCAAACAAAAGGAATCCAAAGAGGACCACACCAAGACACATCATAATTAAAATGCCAAGAGCAAAAGACAAAGAGAAAATCTTAAAAGCAGCAAGAGAAAAACAGTTAGTTACCTACAAGGGAGTACCCATAAGACTGTCAGCTGATTTCTCAACAGAAACTATGCAGGCCAGAAGGGAGTGGCAAGAAATATTCAAAGTGATGAATACCAAGAACCTACAACCAAGATTACTTTACCCAGCAAAGCTATCATTCAGATTTGAAGGTCAGATAAAGACCTTCACAGATAAGAAAAAGCTAAAGGAGTTCATCACCACCAAACCAGTATTATATGAAATGCTGAAAAGTATTCTTTAAGAAGAGGAAGAAGAAGAAAAAGGTAAAGATAAAAATTATGAACAAGTAAATATCTATCTACAAGTGAATCTAAATATCAAGTGAATAAAAAATCTAATGAACAGAATAAACTGGTGAATATAATAGAATCGGGGCATAGAAAGTGAGTGGACTGACAATTCTCGGGGGGAAAGGGGTGTGGGGGGTGTAGGAAGAGACTGTACACCTATGGATGAGGACAGTGGGGGGCGGTAAGGGCAGAGGGTGGGGTGGGAACCGGGTGGAGGGGAGCTATAGGGGAAAAAAAGAGGAACAACTGTAATAATCTGAACAATAAAGATTTAATTAAAAAAAAAAAAGGCCAGTGGCCATAACTCCGTAATGACCAAAGACCAGTCACCAGGAGGTGCATTGATGGGTCCCATGGCGTGGCGGGTCTGGGGTCCTGCACGATTTCGCGCACTGGGCCTCTAGTATTTAAATAAACATGAAACTCCTGGTAGCTCAGAAGTGGCCCTGAGTCTCTTCTGCACTAAATTATAAAACACAGCAGGGGCCCAGCCACACCAGGTCTACCCTGATGGAGTGCCCACAGGTACTCAAGGAAACAGGTCCAGGGACATTTGTGGTGACTTCTTTGTAATTACAAAAAATTGGACATGACCTAACTGTGTACCAGTAGAGGAATAGAAAGTAAAATATCGGGGACCCTTTCCCCCGCTCCACGTGGGAGTCCATTCTGTGGGACTCTTCCCCCTCCCCATGTGGGAGTCAGTACTTGTTCTTCAATAAATCTCCACCTTTGCTCTACTAAAAAAAAAAAAAAGAAAAGAAAAGTAAAATGTCATGTTCTACCATGGATTGGTATATAGCAGTTTAAAGTAATGAAATCAATCTACATGTCACTGTACAGAAATCAAAAACACATTGTTGACTTAATGACCATATTGCAAGTGTGGTAAATAGCACACTTTTTAAATGCCACATTTTTTATGGATACCTATGTGCTTTTATGTAAATGTGTATTTTTAAAGACCTGAAATGACACATACACACACACTGGTACAGTAGTTACTTTTGTGGAGACGGGAGTAGACCAGGACTGGGAGGGTAGAGGTGATCAAAAATAACTTTAGCTCTGTATGAAAAATTGTAATTTTTAGGAAGAAAACTAGATTCAACTGTTACTTGTGTAATTAAAAATTAACATTTAAAGTGCACCAACTTAATAGCAGAAATAGTATATTTAGAGCTCATGCTCTCGATCCCCAACCCAAAGGCCAGGTGCAGATGCTGTTCTTTGATAGGGTGGGCTGTGCAAACTCCCCTGAACTCCTTGGGGAAAATGGCCAACAGACAGCTAACCTGGCATTCGTATGTGTAATCTCTAACCGACTGTAAAACAGCCACAGACCCATGGGTGGGGAGCTCTTGAGAATGGGTTCTAAATTGAATACCTAACACTGCCCCCCAGTGTGGCTCAGTTATTTTTTATTTTATTTTATTTTTTTAAAATATATTTTATTGACTTTTTTACAGAGAGGAAGGGAGAGGGACAGAGAGCCAGAAACATCGATCAGCTGCCTCCTGCACACCCCCCACCGGGGATGCGCCCACAACCAAGGCACATGCCCTCGACCGGAATCGAACCCGGGACCCCTCGGTCCACAGGCTGACGCTCTATCCACTGAGCCAAACCGGTCAGGGCAGTTATTTTTGTTTGTTTGTTTTATTTTTTTAAAAAATTATTGTTGAGAGTTACATATGTCCCCTTTTTTGTGGCTCAGTTATTGAGCATCGACCCATGAATCAAGAGTTCACCGGTTCAATTCCCGGTCAAGGCACATGCTCTGGTTGTGGGCTCAATCCCTGGTAGCAGGCGTCCAAGAGGCAGCCGATCAATGTTTCTCTCTCATCAATGTTTCTATCTCTCTATTCCTCTCCCTTCCTCTTTCTCTAAAAATCAATAAAAACATGTTTTAAAAATAAAATAAAATACCTAACACTGCAAGTAACGTGACATACAGGATATTGTCCAACCCAAAATATCGGTCTTTAGAATAATCTTCAACCCCCAAAATATAGGCGGGAAATTGTGTTGCGACTCTCTTGTCTACCTTGTCCATCTAGGATCCTTAGTCTGCCTTCCATCTCACCTCAACATGCAGCACATCTCCCCAGCCTCTTCTTGGGGTCTCTGCTACGCTGCAGGGTCTGCACGCAAACACTACCCCGCCCTTCCTTGCCCAGGGGGACTGACTGTGTCTCTGTGTTTTTGTGATGGCCATTCCCTTCACCTAGAATGCCCTCCCCGCTCCCCCCTCTGCTTAGCCCCATCCCTGGCCAGTCCTCCTCAGCTCCTGGGAGCCAATGATATTATATTACTATCCTTTTCCTATGTGTTACCTTGAGTTCATCCACATAGGTGTGGTTTTTTTTTATCTAGTTTTTAAGTTACATTAATTGTATCAGGAATGACATATACTGTTACAGATCTTAATTGTTATATAACTTTATATTATCAGTTTAATTATCTGACAATGTATTTAAAAACAATACAAACCATTTCTGGGCAGTGATTTAATCTCCCCAGAAAATATTATTTTGGTCCTTACTCCATAATTCTAAACCGAACAAAATTTTTTCTTATGTATCAATTAATCTGGAAATTTCTAAAACCCTTCATCAGATTAAGTTGGGGGCTGCTTCCAGCAGAAACAGTATCCCAAGACTTAATATTTATTTTTTGAAAGGACAGAGAAATGAGGAACCACATGGACTACCCTCAGTTCCCAAAATATAAGGAGGAAATTACAGTGAGACCCGTCGTCTACAATATCCAACTTAAAGATCTTAGTTTGGCCTTCCAGTGCGTATGTGTACACACACACACACACACACACACACACACACACACACACACACTCACATGTGCTCACACCCCTCACTGTGTCCAGGGTGGGTGCATCCTTCCCTTGTAGTCTCTGTTCCACTCAAACCAGGGGTTCAAATTCTCAGACACACTCTCCCTGCAGTGACCCAGGAGGTCCTGAGCCTGCCCTGCCTGGCCTGCTCTGGTCCCCTTACCCCATTCTCCGGCGTGGCCAGGGCCGAGTACAATTTGCAGAGGGAGATGATTCCACTGTATTCGGGTAGAGGCACCACTTCATTGCAATTATCCTTCTTGAAGGCCAGAATCTTGTTGATAAATTTTTCGAACATCCGTTGAAGGGGCTCGATCTCACCCTGGAGTTGAATGAAAGGGGCTCTTTATTCATTCTTATGTCCCATCGGCCATGCCGGTTACCTTCCCTCTCCTCGATTCCCCTCCTACCTTCGGCCTCTTCTCTAGCCATGACTGCACGTAGGGCTTCCAGCCCAGATCAGCATAGTCAGTGTACACCATCCCACAGCGAGACACAGTGGCTGGAGAGGCCATTGCCAAGTTCTCCACTTCAAACAGGAGAGACACCTAAGGATATACTTTGTCACAAGCTTGTCTTTCACTCCTCCCCACCCAGAACTCTGATGCCCCGAGATGACTCTATCAAGTGCCAATCGTGGCAGGATGAATAAAGAGCTAAGGTTTACAAATGATTTGCTTGTTAAAAGAAATTGGGCTTATTCAAGGTTATTGTTATAAAAAACCACTCTCTCGCTCGCATTGTTTGAGTGGGTGGAAAAGGGTGGGCTTTACAGCCCATGCATCCATCATCCCAGGTGGGTAGTGAAGGCCCTCACGCTACGTCAGTGGAAATGAACACGAGGAGGGCTGCTCAGTCTACACGGTGCTTCCTAGCGCACAGGTTCTTTTCCATGCGATGGCTCTCCACAGCCACGGTGGACAGGCATGTTTTCTTCAGTCACAGTTCCTCAGCTCTCTCCTATAGAACTGCCTCTTCTCTTAGGACCCCCTGCTCTTCCCCTTAGCCCAACCTCGTGCCTCCAGTCTCCACTTCTACGGGGTCTCAGTAGTCGGGGCCCCCTGTACCTGCTCGGGCATCGAGATGCGCTCGCCGTTGATGAGGGTCAGCACTTTGTTGTCATCCATGACGGAGTTCATGCTCTCGATCCACAGCGTGTCCACAGGCCCATCGAAAAGGATCCACTTCTCATCCGGCTTCTCATCTTGATAGAAGGTGGTTAATAAGGAAACCAGAGCTTCCTCCCAAGGGCCCGCCACACTCGTCCCCTCTCGGAGGCAAGCCGATGCCTCCTTGCACCTCAGCATTCTCCAAGCACTTTTCTCCCAAACTGAGCTCTCTATCCCCAAAATGTCCACCCCGCTGGGAAATGTGGGCATCTGTCCTCCCAACCCCATGATCCTTTGGGTACCTGAACATGCCATCCGCATGACACTGGATAGGATGCCATCTGTCCATTCATTAGAGTTCAGGTCATATTCCCCATACAGCTCTCCTAGGGACAACGCCTTAGGGTTCAAAGGGAACTCCTAAAAATGACACAGGAAAGGGTTTTGAGCTGCTGGCAGACGCAAATCCTGAGATCTCCCTTTATATCCAGGGATCTGTATTTGCCCCTTCTCTCTCTCACCTCTCCCAGGCCTCCTTGGACCCAGGCACTGCCTCCCGCCTGGCCTGCCCTCCCTGACCCAATGCAGCCTTCCCCCAGCCTCCACTGTCTTCCTGCTACTCAAGTCTCTGCCAGTGGCTTCGCAGTCCCAGCCCTTACCCTGACAATGTTGAAGTTGGGGTCTCCAGCACGGCACAGGGAGGACAAGGAGGACTGAAGAATTCGCCATGAGGCAGTCTTGCCGCTGCCCGTACAGCCCACGATCATGGTGGAGTGGCGGGAGTTCTTGGTTTCATACAATTGGGTGACCTTGGTGAGGGTGAATGGTGTGACCTGCAGACCCATATCTCGAATCTCACGTTCAATGGTCTCCCGCAGCTGAGAGAAGGGGAAATACCAGAAGTAGAAAACAAGGAAGAGGACTGCAAAGGACTTTCAAATCTCGCCAACACCTTAGAGGATAATGTTCAAACTATAAAAAATGGCACCAAGACCCTTTGCACTCTGGCAATTGCTCATTCCTGGGAAGCTGACCAATTGCAGACTTAAGAGATTGGGCTCTGAAGTCAGCTAGCCTGGGTCCCCAGTTTTCAGCTTATGTGAAGGTAAGTCACTTCTCTGAGTCTCTGTATCTGTTAAATAGAAGTAAATAGTCAACATAAAACACAATGTCTGCCCTGGCCGGTGTTGATCAGTGGTTAGAGCGCCAAAAGGTCTATGGGTTTGATTCCTGATCAAGGGCACATACCTGGGTTTCAGGTTCGATCCCCAGTCCTGGTTGGGGTGTGTATGGGAGGAAACCAATCAATGTGTCTCTCTCACACAAATGTTCCTCCCATCCCCCTCCCTTTCTTCCCTCCTCCTATCCACACTCTCTAAAAATCAATGGAAAAAAATAATCTCAGGTGTAGATTTTAAACACACACACACAGTGTCTGACATGTGCTGTATACATTTTTTTCTAATATTAGTCAACAAATCTTTATTAAGCCTCTACAGCATGTGTCAAGCAGTATGTTGGGTGCTGAGCACAAAGTAGAGTTCGTCCTGCTGCAGAGCTCACAGTCTGGTGGGAGAACCAGACATTAAACAAATCATCAGCTAAGTTAAAAATGCTGATATTCCTGGCTGGTGTGGCTCAGCTGATTGGGCATCATCCCATGCACCAAATGGTTGCGGGTTCAATCCCTGGTCAAAGGCACATGCCTGGGTTGCAGGCTTGATCCCTGGTAGGTGGCTTGCAGGAGGCAGCCAATTAATGCTTGCGCTCACATTGATATTTCTCTCTCTCTCTCCCCCTTTCCTTCTCCCTTTCTCTCTAAGGTCAATTAAGATAATAATTTTTTTAAGTGCTTATAGAACCATGACCATATGGATCAGTCCCAGAATAGTGTGACATTTAAAAATATACAGCCAATGCAACCAAATAATTTCAAATAGACGCAAGATCTCTATTTGAATCTCTCAAATACCACTCAGAGGCCCCATTACTACTTCCTTCCGCTATCTGAGAATTAATTTTATTAGTATGTTTGCATATTGTATAAATATAAATGTGGATAAAACCAACTTCATTTTTGTATCCCAGAGTTTCCATGCTGTGATCTGTGATGAACCTTAATGTCTTCAGCAAGGCAAAGCAAAGCCCCTAGTTGATGTTATCTGTGTTCCTTAAAATGTAGCCATAAATATTTTTGTCAGTAATGGCTGGAATGGCATGACAACCAAGATAAATAGCAAACTGGTGATAGTATTGATTATAAACAGTAATCTATCACAACACTACCAGGAGGCATGGCCCCTGGCACTGCATTCTTTGTCTTATCATTAGTACCAGAGTTAGACTATTAAAAAAAAGTGCTGTAACAGGAGTCTGTTAGTGGAGAATAATTTAAGCAGAACTGCTGAGTCATCTATCTGCTCTGACCGTACATTCCTGTAAGTAAATTACCCTATAATGAATTCTGTTATATTCTATGGAGTTGCCTGTTTTGTTTGTCAATCTTAAGATGCCTTCGTGTAGTGGCCATTACACCTTTGCTCCACTGTCAGATACATGCGTTCATGTTTAGCATCAAGCCACAAGTTTAGGACGTCATTTTTTAAAAATTAATTTTAAAATATTTTTGCCCTGGGCAGGTGGCTCAGTTGATTGCACCATTGTCCCATACATCAAAAGGTTGCAGGTTTGATCCCTGGTCAGGGCATGCACATATGGGAGCAACCAATTGATATTTCTCTCTCACATCAATGTTTCTTTCTTTCTCTTTCTCTCAATCCCTTCCTCTCTCTCTAAAATCTATAATTAAAATATTTTTTCGTCCTGACCGGTTGCTCACTGGTTAGAGCAGCAGTGTTCAGACCAAAATGTCTTGAGTTCGATTTCCAGTCAAGGGCATGTACCTGGGATAAAGGTTCAATCCAGGGCCCTGGTCAGGACTCGTGCGGGAGGCAACCAATCACTGTGTCTCTTTCACATGGATGTTTCTCTCTCTCTTTCTCTTCCTCCCTTCCATTCTCCCTCTCTCTCTCACAAAAAAAAAAAAAAAAAAAAAATCAATGGAAAAAATATCCTTGGGTGAGGATTAAACAACAACAAAAAATTCTAATTTCTTCTTTGACACATGAATTATTTTGAATTCTATTGCCTAATTTTCAAACATTTGGGCTTTTAAAATTATATTTTGTTATTGATCCCTAGTTTAATTCTGTTGTGGTCACAGATCGTGCTCTGCATAATTTTCAATCATTTGAAATTTAAGAGACCTATGCTTAATAAACTAGCACATGGTCAATATTGGTAAATGTTCCATGAACACTTGAGAACAGTATGTAACTACAATTGTTGCATACAATGTTCTATATGTGTCAAGTGAAATCTGTTAAAAGCATTCCAATCTGTATCTTTATGGATTTTTTAAAATTAAATCTTTATTGTTCAGATTATTGCAGTTGTTCCTCTTTTTCCCCCGCATAGCTCCCCTCTACCCGGTTCCCACTCCTCCCTCCGCCCTCACCCCCCCCAACTGTCCTCATCCATAGGTGCACAATTTTTGTCCAGTCTCTTCCCGCATCCTCCACACCCCTTTCCCCCCCAAGAATAGTAAGTCCACTCCCTTTCTATGCCCCTGATTCTATTATAATCACCAGTTTATTCTGTTCATCAGATTTTTTATTCACTTGATTTTTAGATTCACTTGTTGATAGATGTGTATTTGTTGTTCATAATTTGTATCTTTACCTTTTTCTTCTTCTTCCTCTTCTTAAAGAATACCTTTCAGCATTTCATATAATGCTGGTTTGGTGGTGATGAACTCCTTTAGCTTTTCCTTATCTGTGAAGGTCTTTATCTGACCTTCTATTCTGAATGATAGTTTTGCTGGGTAAAGTAATCTTGGTTGTAGGTTCTTGCTATTCATCACTTTGAATATTTCTTGCCACTCCCTTCTGGCCTGCATAGTTTCTGTTGAGAAATCAGCTGACAGTCTTATGGGTACTCCCTTGTAGGTAACTAACTGTTTTTCTCTTGCTGCTTTTAAGATTCTCTCTGTCTTTTGCTCTTGGCATTTTGAATATGATGTGTCTTGGTGTGGTCCTCTTTGGATTCCTTTTGTTTGGGGTTCTCTGTGCTTCCTGGACTTGTAAGTCTATTTCTTTCACCAGGTAGGGGAAGTTTTCTGTCATTATTTCTTCAAATAGGTTTTCAATATCTTGCTCTCTCTCATCTTCTGGCACCCCTATAATTCTGATGTTGGTACGCTTGAAGCTGTTCCAGAGGCTCCTTACACTACCTTCATGTTTTTGGATTCTTTTTTCATTTTGCTTTTCCGGTTGGGTGTTTTTTGCTTCTTCGCATTTCAAATCTTTGACTTGATTCTTGTGATCCTCTAGTCTGCTGTTGTATCTCTGTATAATATTTTTTTTAAATATATATTTTATTGATTTTTTACAGAGAGGAAGGGAGAGGGACAGAGTTAGAAACATTGATGAGAAGCATCGACCAGCTGCCTCCTGCACACCCCCTACTGGGGATGTGCCTGCAACCAAGGTACATGCCCTTGACTGGAATCGAACCTGGGACCTTTCAGTCCCCAGGCTGATGCTCTATCCAGTGAGCCAAATCGGCTAGGGCTGTATAATATTCTTTATTTCAGTCAGTGTATGCCTAATTTCTAGTTGGTCCTTTATCACAACATCGAGGGTCTCACTAGATTTCTTGAGGATCTCACTACATTTATCGGCGGTTTCTAGAAAGTTCTTGAAAAACCTTAAAAGTGTGGTTTTGAACTATGTATCCAGTAGTTTGCTTTCCTCCATTTCTGTCATTTGTGTCCTGTTTCTTTGTCTCGGCATTTTTTATGCTTCGCTGTGTCAATAGAGTGCCTTTCTGTGCTAAGCGTCCTATAGGGCCCGGTGGCTCAGCCTCCCCAATTACCTGAGGTGGACACTCTTGGTGCACCCCCTTGTGGGCTTTGTGCACAGTCTTGTTGTAGGTAAGCCTTGGTTGTTGTAGGATCACTGGGAGAATTTGACCTCCAGGCCAATTGGCTGTGAGAATCAGCTGTGTCTATGGTGGGAGAACTTCTGTGCTGAAGACACCCTTCTGGGACAAGACTTGCTTCAGTGGGGCTTTGGTGCTCACTGAGTCTTCCCCCTGAGTGTGTCCCTTATGGATCTGAGGAGTTATAATTGGATGGTCCCACTCTGACCACTGGGTACACTGGCTCTTGGATCTAAGGAGGTGCTAATCTAGCCTCTGCCTGAGGCTACCCTGCAGAAGCCAGCTGTAAAGCAATGCAAGTTGCCCTGGGGCCTTGGGCAGCTTCAGTTTGTTAAGTGATTTTTAGATTACAAAGGGCCAGGCCTTTCATATGCAAAAGCCTCCCTGCACGGCTTGGGCGGGGCGGACCTCCAGGGGATCAACTGGGCGGGGCGGAGCAAGCAGTATGGCTGCTCTCAGTGTGTGCCTCTGAGAGAAAGCTGCTCTTGAGTTACGACCAATGCCAGACAGTCCCATTTCTCCTGTATGAGTCTGGGTACCCAGAGACTCGCCTGGAACTCGAGCTAAGAGCCTGAGACTCCCTCCCGATTGAAAAAGACATTCGTGACCTCAGCCGCCAGCCCGCTCCGCATGCACCTCACACCTTAGTATTTTACTTCCGCACCGCACCTCCTCTGAGTCTCAGTATGCTTTTCTCTTTCCTTCCAGTTGTAGAATTTCCACTCAGCCAGCCTTCCTGTGGTTCTGGATAATGTCCGTTCTGTCTTTTAGTTGTATTTTTAAAGTGGTTGTGTGAGGCAGCAATCTCTGGTGTTTACCTATGCCGCCATCTTGGTTCTCTTCGAGTAGTTGTTTTAAATCTCAATTAAACTATTTTTTCATTTATAGAAATTCTATTGGCTCTTTTTCAAACCTACTTAATTTAGAAGTCTCTTGTTCCTGATTCATAGTTTCAAGCTTTTATTTCTTTAAACATATTAAATTTGGTTATTTTTTTTAAATTCTGTGCTGATCATTTTCAATATCTGAAGTCTTTGAGGATTTAATTCAGCTGTACTGTTATTCTTCTGTTTTCCATTCATGGTATCTTGTCCCCTTGTGTGTTTTGTGACTTCTTACCAGAAGTTGTTCATTTTCTTGGACTTCTATCCTGAATTTTTGTGATAATTCTTTGAGGCTTCCAGAAATTCCTCTTCCATAAATAATTTGCATTTTCTGCCCTAGACAATTTGGCTCAGTGGATAGAGTGTCAGCCTGTGGACTAAAGGGTCCCAGGTTTGATTCTGGTCAAGGGCACAGCCCCGGGATGCAGACTCAATCCCCAGTAGGGGGCGTGCAGGAAGCGGCCAATCAATGATTCTCTCTCATCATTGATGTTTCTCTCTCTCTCTCCCTCTCCCTTCCTCTCTGAAATCAATAAAAAACATATTTTAAAAATAAATAAATTGCATTTGCTTCTGCCAGTCACCTGAAGGAAGCTAACAATCTAGAACTACTTAAAATTAAGCTTTAAGTTTGAGATTTTGGGGACTACACAGTAGAATAAATTATGACCATAAACGATGGAAGGGCTGACCTACAGTGAGGAAATTTCAAAAAGTTTGCCCTCTCCTCCCATTATCTGTCAAAACAAGCAAATATCTTTACTGTATGGACTCTTTTCAATGGTGGGCTTCTCATTTTTCCATTTACTGAGGGTGTTTCCCCTCCCAGACTGAAGTTCATGCAGGACTGGGTGTTCTATTATACCTCCAAACTTGGCCACTTTCTCTCCTCTCCCCAGTTCCTTAAATTCAATAAGAAAGCCACCTGTTACACTCACTTATCTTCCTGCTTTTATTTCCTCTCCCTATCTCAGAATATTTTCTTTCTTTCCAGCAATGTATTTAAAAATATGTATTTTTATCCAGAATTTTAGTGGTTTCAATGGAAAGGATAATTCAGGGTATTTAAACTACCACTGCCAGAGAAGAAAATTCCTGTACTTTCTAAAATCCTCCTCCATCACCCTCCTTCCACTCCACTGCCCTCACTAGTAAACAGTTCCTTGCAGTCTCCCCTCAAAACTCCCTAAATGAGGAGAGAAGTCGAGTCAGGAGAGGGCAGGCAGGTATAGAGAAAGTAGAAAAGCCAGTGGATTCGAGATCTTAATGAAGCCAAAGTATCAATGAGTTGAAGTACCTGAGCCAGTGAGCTGGGGGCAGGGGAGAAATAGGGAGTTGTGGTGAGAGAACAGAATGTTTGAATAGGTCTGTACCTTCTATAGAGGCCAACTGTCTTGCTCAGGTAACAGCTAGTGAATAGCAGAGCAAGGCCTGGGAACCAAGTGTCATGTTTCCAGATCTGCATTCACATCTGAGGGCAGGAAGCGCATTAGGGAACACATACCTTGCCATAATCAAAGGCAGGCAGCTCAATGCTGGGGAAGAGATCTTGCACGATGGCATTGAACAGTGGCACGTCGGACAAAGTTAGCTTGGCAATGTTCATATCTCTCATGGAGAGCAGCAAAACCTAGGTGGGGAAAGACAAAGACTCAGGCTGGAGGAGCTAGGACCTAGGTGCTCACTAAGCCCTTCCTCTCCAAAGGGTGAGGTGCGAGAGCTAAGAACAATGGCTATACCTGAGCTAGTCTTTAAAAACATGACATACCCTAGCTGGGTTGGCTCAGTGGATAGAGCGTTAGCCTACAGACTTCAGGGTTCTGGGTTCGATTCCGGTCAAGGGCACATGCCTGGGTTGCAGGCTTGATCCCCAGTGAAGAGCATGCAGGAGACAGCCAATCAATGATTCTCTCTCATCATTGATGTTTCTATCTCTCTCTCTCCCTCTCCCTTCCTCTCTGAAATCAATAAAAATATATATTAAAAAATTAAATTAAAATATGACACGTAGCCTGGCCAGCATTGACCCAGGAACCAAGAGGTCCCTGGTTTGATTTCCAGTCAGGGCATATGTCCAGGTTGCGGACTTGATCCCAATAAGGAGAGTGCAGAGGTGGCCGATCGATGATGTTTCTCTCTCGATGTTTCTATCTCTCTATCCCTGTCCCTTCCTCTCTCTCTAAAAATCAATAAAAACGTATTTTTTAAAATGTGACAGGTAAAATCGGGCAACACAGGGGACAGGAAGAAAGGTGGGAATCCTAATCTAGGGAAAGAAAGGATCTGAAAAACTTCAGTGAAGGTGCATGGGACCAGTGACAATGGAGGTGTCAAGAGCCGGGTCCTTGATCTACCTCTTCATCAGACAGATCCTGCTGCAGGCGGCGCTTCTTGCCAGCATAGCGCAGCAGGGAGGTGAGCGCACGGAGGCCAAAGTCATAGTGGTCCTGCCTGGAGAGCTGCTGCACAGCCAGGGAGTAGAGTGTGTACACCTTCTTGGCCAGAATCTGGGGAATGGAAACAGAGGAGGAAACAACCTATCTCTCCACAAACCCTTCTGCTTCATTTAGGAAAAGTTACAGATACAAGAAGCTAAGTCCCAGGACTTGAAACAGCTGGGAGTTGCTCTATGGACAATCCTAATGAGGTCTTGTCAATTGCATAATCATGGACTTGTAACTTCACACAGAGGGGAGACCTCTGCCTCCATATCCTATTGACAGGGCATTCCTTACAGGATAAACTGACTGTGGGGCCTTCAGGAAGGTCCTCTGTCCAGGGAGTAATCATGGAAGGAAAATAAAATAATTGGGGAAGAAGAGATTATCGGAATACCTTGCAGTTGCCAAAGCCCTCCCCAAAGAGAATGATTTCTGCAATAAGAGTTGAATCAGGCACCACCATGGCAATTGGACGGAACATGGATTTAAGATTATCAGGAAGCTCTGTACGACCAGCATAGCCTGGAAAACAGAGCCATTGGTTTAGAATCTATACTGCTTCCCCAAGACTCACTTCCCCATCAGTCCCATGTTCCCCTCCCCTCGCTCCATCCTAACTTTCTCTCCCCAACTCCACCTCCAAGATTTCTTCCATTCTCGTCTCGGCCCTGGCTCCTCCCATGCCAATCTGCTCCTCTTTCCTATCTCTAGGCCTTTCCTTACTTTCTGTGGGGCCTTATTCCAAACTCAAATCACAGAGCTGCCAGGTTCCCATCTCTCCAAGTTCCATTTATAATGTCAGTCCTAATAGAAATCACAGCTGCATCTCTGATTCTTTCGGTACCTAAACCCTTTCCTGTTTTCGCCTAGACCCTTCTGTCAGAGTTATTCCTAGAGAACAGTAATGAGAGACCCTACTGCCTCACTTTGGGGAGAGTCTCCCATTTTCAACAGGGATGGAAGATAGGACTCCTGGAGCTAGTTCAACGGGAGAAGATAGTTAAGTACTCTCAAAGCCTAGGGCTACCTATACAGGGTTTACAGTTGTTCGTATGGAAAAATAATACCGTAATCTATATAAAAGCCTAAGCGACTGTCCAACCAGTAGCTATGATGTGCAATGACCACCAGGGGGAAGATGCTCCAACCAGTAGCTATGATGCACACTGCCCACTGGGGGCAGACGCTCAATGCAGGAGCTGCTGAGCAACAGCAACTTTGCAGAGAGCCCTCTCGCACTCCAGGACCCCTTGGGGGGTGTCAGACTGCTGGTTTCTGCCCGATCCCCGCAGGCCAGGCCGAGGGACCCCACTTGCTGAAGGGACCCTGCTCACTCTGCAGACACCCTTCTGGCCCAGTCCTGCCCCACCAGCCAACTTTTAATTAATTTTCAATGTGCACGAATCTGTGCACTGGGCCTCTAGTTAATAAATAATACAGGAATAAACTCTATATGTTGTGTGCTCACAACTATAAACCTACTTTTGCCTCACTTTCTATACACATAGCCTCCCCTTCTCCCAGAAAGTCGTATGTTGGTTCTTCTCTCATACTTCGCTGTCTTTAGCCATATTTTACTTGGCTAAATACACGGGCCTGGCAGGACACAGTTGTTTGCCCTGGACACCCAGTTCTCCCCCTGCCCCTGGAGCCCCATCTATTCCCTGGCCCTTACCAGGATTCATGGTGATGAAGATCCCACAGGACCACACCAGATTTATTTCAAAGCCCTCAAAATAGAAGCGGGCGAGGCTGGCAGCCAGGGCGGATAGGATTGACAGGATCTGCTGGGCCACCACTGACAGCACCTCAATGTTGATGCGGTTAAACTCATCAAAGCAGCCCCAGGCACCTGTCTGTAGGGTGGGAGGCAGATTCACTGGCAGCAAGAGAAGTGCCCCAGGTTGGGAGAAACTAGGAGCTGTGACTAACATAGCCCTGCCTGGAGTGTTCTGGTAGGCGAGGTGGCCTCCAAAATGTAGGGAGGGGGGCAGGGAAGTGGGCAGTGGGAGCATAGTGCTGGTGTAGTTCCTGGCCAGAGCTTTCCATCAGACAGGGACAGTCCGGGGGAATTCTAGAAAAGGTGTGAGTTGGAAAGAGACGGGTAGAGAACTTGGGAACACTGAGCGCATACACTATGCACCAGTTTACAGGCATTAACTTATTTAATCCTTAGAGAATCTTCTGATTTTGCAAATAAGCAGAGTGCAGTTCAGGGAGGTACAATTTTAAGAACTGAAGTGATGTAATGTTGTCAGTTACAAAGCACTAAATCAGATTTGGGTTCCAGCTGATTTTCTGGGACTAAAGATATTTAAGGGGCCTCTGGGACAGGATGGCAGGATGCTGACCTGGGCCAGGCCTGAGTACATGCGGCCCATGGACTTATAGTCCAGGCCCTCGGAACAGTTGACCACGATGACGTAGATGCCAAGGGACTTGCCCAGGTCCTTGACGGTCTCTGTCTTCCCCGTGCCGGCTGGGCCTTTGGGGGAGCCCCCTCGATGCAGGTGCAATGCCGTCGTCAGTGTCATGTAACACCTGAAAATTCAGGACAGGACTCAAGTCAGACTCCTGGGAGCCTTCACTCGGCATTCGCTGCCCCCACCCAAACACCTTGTTCATCCCACATGGCTGACCTGTCTGTAAGGGGGGTGATGACAAGCCGGCCAGAGTTACCCAAGTACTCATAGCCATACTGGAATTGTGTGTTGGTCTGGCGGATGATACAGTCATCAAGATCCTGGAGAAATGGCAGAGTAAGAGAGAGGTGGGCTTAGAGGAAGAGTTAGAGCTGGGCAATGACTGAGAGTAGGGCTGGTGATGCAAGGAGGTCAGAGTTAGAAGATGAGGGGTTCCATTTAGAGTTAGAAAGAGGAAAGAGTTTATAGCCAAGATGGACACTGGGTTCATTGCATGTCAACCCTAGTCCATTGCAGCAGTCTTTCTAGTTCTGGTCAAGTGACACCCATAGTGAATACCAACTGGAAAATGGTTGCCATTTCTGATTTAAGAGACTTGCGACAGAGTTAAGAACTAGATTAGGGCACTGTAATAGGACTAAGGCTTAGATTAGAATATTATTGTATTTAGAGAATAGGAACTTAATTAATGCATTAGGATTGGGTTTAAGGTACAAGAGTGGGGAGCTGGCCCATCTGCACCTTCTCCCAGTAGAAGCGCAGTTGGCTGAGCCACTCAAAAGCATTGACATCCATGAGGCCACTCTTATAAAGCTTCTCCAACACATCTCGGGCATGAACTTCTATGGTCACCAGAGCCACAATTTTAAGCCGCATGATCTTGGTCAAGTTCCCCCTGATAGCTTCTGAATACTTATTCAGTATTGACACCTGCAGAATGAGGTGGCAGGGAAGAGAGCAGATGGATCAATGCAATCAAAGTCAATCCCACCTCATCCCAGCCTAACTCAACTTTCAACCCCAAGCTAATCCCAACTCCACTCTAACTCCAGATCCCCAATATCAGCATAGAAAAAGGTACTTCTATTCCACCCAAACTTTCCTCACTGACTTCTCCCATAAAGCACCCTCATTCTGACCCTGTCCCACCAGCTCATCTCTAATTCTGACTCCAATTTATCACTCCCTCCCTCCAACTCTAACTCCAGGCCCATCCTGTACTTGTAGGGTTCCCCACCTGCTTCTTCTTCATGACCTTGAGGATTTTCTTGTCTCCCCGCTCCTTAGCTGTCTGCAGGCACTTGGCGACATCAGCCGTCCACTGGATCTGACTGGCAGCGATCACCATCTAACACGTGTACAGAGGCCGTGTTCCAAAACCCTGTCCCTGGCTACCCACACAGCCCAGCTCCCATCTCCAGGGACCAGGCGCTACTCTCTCATATGCTAATCTGCTCTGAAGGGTGGGGCACATACTTAAAGTTAGGAGCTAAGGGTCTGGCATGCAGGGTTCCAGGGCCTAGGCCCAGAGCAGGGGCACAAGAAACCAGCATTTTTTTTTTTAAACCAGCATTTTCATATTTAAGATTTTGTCTTTACCTTTGCTGCTCCCTTTCAGCCCTATGTTTCTTGTTCCTTCATTTCTATTGACCCGAGCTCACCTGGCCAGCCCAATCCTTCACCCATTTGTCCCTCTTGTTAAGAAACTTCTTGAGGGCCAGACGGCAGTTCCGGAGAAGGTCCCGTAGGGTTATCCTCATGTTCCGCTCCACATCGCCAAGCCAGGACTGAGGAGAGGTGAGAGAACAGGATGGCTCAGCCTCAGAGGCCAAGACAAGAGTCCCCACGGGAAAGATGCTTAAGCAACAGAACTGCAGGGCATGGACCAAAGATAAAAGTAGAACCTGGGTAGTATCTGGCCTGGGCCCCTGGGGGATATGGAGGCCAGATGACAGATTTTTGGGGTCACTGTAGAGATTACAGTTTTCAGGAAGGGCAAAACGTGGTTAATATCCCGTCACAGAGATGTTCTCTCCTCACAGAGCAAGCAAACTTCCTAACGGGAATAAAATCAACTTGATTCTTAAACCCTTGCCACAACTCACCTCCACAGGCCCTTCTAAAATTACCGAGTGGAGGAAATCAATATATTCGCCATCACCTGAAAACATTCCCACAGCTTCCCATTTGCTGCTGGGTCCCCCAACCTGTAGAAATAAGAAGCTATTAATGGCCTGAACTGCTTACTCCTAGAATCTGCCTAGATGGTGTTTGAGCCCCTTTGAGAGTAATGTCTGCTCCTCTCCCCTCAATATTACCAATTCTAAAAAGTTCTATCCCACATAATCCAGAATCATTAATATCCCCCTCCCATTGGGAGGACATTGTCTCCTTCAAGGCCTTGAATAGCTTGACCTCAACATCCTCCCCTGCCCTTCATCTCATTATAGCCAACTCTATTTACCTTCTGCATTCTCAGAAATTTGATGTTGTCAAAGCATTTTTTGAGGTGTGGCTGCACAGCCTCTGGGTTGCGAGACTGGCCCAGAATCTCCAGGAGGTCATCATTGGACAGGAAATAGAAGCGGGGGAAAATATGGCGTTTGGTCTCTAAATACATATCCAGAGACTTCTGAATATCTTCCAGGATTGCGTTCATTTCTATCAATGAGTCCAGGAGACCTGGGAAGAAAAGCAATAAATGACATTTGATGGCTCTTTTACCACTGTCCTGAGTAGATCCAGGGTATCCAACTATATCTACTCTGCCAGTTCTTGAATGTTAGAGTACAGATTGTCATAATTGTTTTAGGAAGCAGAGAAGTGTCCCCAATCAATCCATCATGCTTATCCCATTCTCTATTAATTCATTATAAAGTATTCATTATATACTATTCTATACATTATACATTATTATATACCACATATGATTCTATTAATATACTACATCTCTCCTCAGTCTTTGAAACAGTTTCATTTCACCAAAGAACTGGGGCTCTGCCAGTCACCCCAAGAGTCTGAAAATTAGAGATTGTTCTACACATATACAACCTAACAAGTCAAATCATTAGAATCAAATACTTAGCTCATGCACACAATAAAAGAGGACTGCAACGACTAGAGTTGTAATATAGCACTGTGAAAAGAGCACTAGACAGGAATTGGCACAAAACATTCAAAGTGCTGAAAAGCAAGGGCCTACAACCAAGATTACTCTCTCTTTTAAAATCAAAGCTATCATTTAAAATCAAAGGACAGATAAAGAGCTTCCCAGACAAGAAAAAGCTGAAGGAGTTCATCACCATCAAATCAGTATTACAAGAAATGTTAAAGGGACTTCTTGAAGAAGAAGAAAAAATATGAGTAAGAAAATATCGCAAAAAGAAATTCTCACTGACAAAGGCAAACACATAATAAAAGTCATAGATTACCCAACACTAAAACTAGTTTAAGGTTAAAAGGCAAAAGTAGAAAGATTATGTGTAATTACAACAGCAAATTAAGGGATACACACAAACATACATACACAAAAAGTGAAAACATGACAAAACAAATGTGGCGGGATCAAGTAAAACTGGTAGTGATGTGTTTGAAATTAGCAACCAGCAACTTAAAATAGATGCCTGGCAACCACAAACATGGCAACCACAAACATGGCAACCACAAACTCAAAGTCTACAGGGTATTCAAGAAATAAAGAAGGGATCCACAGAAATAAAGAGAAAGGCATCTACTGGAAAGTTATCAACATACAAGAGAAGAGAGCAAGAGCCCTAACCGATTTGGCTCGATTCCGGTCAAGGGCATGTACCTGGATTGCGGGCACATCCACAGTAGGGGGTGTGCAGGAGGCAGCTGATCAATGTTTCTAACTCTCTATCCCTCTCCCTTCTTCTCTGTAAAAATCAATAAAATATATTTTTTAAAAAAAGAGAGAAGAGAGCAAGAGAATAAGAAAGCAACAGAGAACTATAAAGACAATCAGGAAACTATTAATAAAATGGCAATAACTACATACCTATCAATAATTACCTCAAATGTAAATGGATTAAATGCTCCAATCAAAAGCTAAATGGAGCCGAAACCGGTTTGGCTCAGTGGATAGAGCGTCGGCCTGCGGACTGAAGGGTCCCAGGTTCGATTCCGGTCGGGGGCATGTGCCTGGGTTGCGGGCACATCCCCAGGGGGTGTGCAGGAGGTAGCTGATCAGTGTTTCTCTCTCATCGATGTTTCTGACTCTCTATCTCTCTCCCTTCCTCTCTGTAAGAAATCAATAAAATATATTAAAAAAAAAAAAAGCTGAATGGATGAAAAAAATGTGCCACATATATACAATGAAATATTACTTAGTCATAAAAAGAATAAAATCTTAACCATTTGCGACAACATGAATGGACATAGAGGGTATTATGCTAAGTAATGTAAGTCAGACAGAGAAAGACAAATGCATATGATTTCACTTATGTGGAATCTAAAAAACAAAATAGATAAAACAAAACAGAAACAAATTCATATACCATATGATCTCACTTATATGTGAAATCTAATGAACTAAATAAACCAACGAACAAAACAAAAACAGAGACATGGATACATGGAACAGACTGATAGCTGTCAGAGGGGCAGGGGGAGGGGGAACTGGATGAAAGAAGTTGAAGGGATTAGCCAAATAACAGATATGCATAACGCAGACACAGATAACAATGTGGTGATAGCCAGGGGGAAGGAGGGGTGGGGCTGGGGCTGGGTGGAAGCAAGCAAATCAGGGGGGAGGGGAGAAGTGAAATGGGGACATCTGTATCAACAAAAATAAAGGAAAAAAAAAAAAAAAGCCCTCATAACCAGGCCTGTGAGGCTCAGTGTTTTTTTTTTTTTTTTTTAAATATATATTTATTGATTTCAGAGAGGAAGGGAGAAGGAGAGAGAGATGGAGACATCAATGATGAGAGAGAACCATTGATCGGCTGCCTCCTGCACGCCCCCTACTGGGGATCAAGCCCACAACCAAGGCATGTGCCCTTGGCCGGAATCGAACCCGGGACTCCTCAGTTCTCAGGCTGACGCTCTATCCACTGAGCCAAGTTGGCTAGGGCGAGGCTCAGTGTTTGAGTATCAACCTATGAACCAGGAGGTCACAGTTGGATTCCCTGTCAGGGCACATGCCCGGGTTGCAGGCTCAATCCCCAGTAGGGGGCATGCAGGAGGCAGCCAATCGATGATTCTCTCTCATCATTGATATTTCTATCTCTCTCTACCTCTCCTTGAAATCAATAAAAACATACTTCTTTAAAAAGAAAATTTTTTTAAAAACCTCATAGACACAGAGAACAAACTGATGATTGCCAGATGAGAGAGGGATTGGGAGGCTGGTGAACAAGGTGAAAGAATTGAAAAGTACAAATTGGCAGTTATAATATAGTCACAGGGATGTAAAGTACAAGCTTAGGGAACATCTATAATAATAAAAGCGTAATATGCTAATTAGACCAGACAGCCAAACAACCTTCCGAACATCATTCTGGAAGTCCTTCCAGATGAAGCCTCCGTGGAGGGAGCCAAGGCAGAGGCGGTTAGGGGCAATCAGGCAGGCAGGTGAGCAGTTAAAGGCGATCAGGCAGGCAAGCAGAGTGATTAGGGGCGATCAGGCAGGCAGGCAAGTGGTTGGGACAATGAGGCAGGCATGCAGAATGGTTAGGGGTGATCAGTCAGGCAGGCAGGCGAGCAGTTAGGAGCCAGCAGTCCCTGTTTCGAGAGGGATGTCCGACTGCCGGTTTAGGCCCAATCCCCCAAACCCTGTGGGATCGGGCCTAATCCAGCAGTCGGACATCTCCCAAGGGGTCCCGGATTGCGAGAGGGTGCAGGCCAGTTGAGGGACCCCCTCTCTCACCCCTCTGCATGAATTTTGTGCACTGGGCCTCTAGTAGTCAATAATCTATAATAATAAAAGTATAATATGCTAATTAGACCAGACAGCCTGGGCTGCGAGGGCTGAGGCAAGCCACCGCAGCTGCAAGGGCCTAGACCCTTGCACAAATTTTGTGCATTGAGCCTCTAGTGCTGCAATAACTATAAATGACACCAGGTGGGTGCAACACTAACAGCAGAATAATACATGTTGTCACTCAACTTTGCATATCCTAATAATACTTACATTTTATCAGAATAATTATGTGGGGTTTCTTATATGTATACTCAATTCTTGGGAAAAGGAAGAATTGTTAGATTTGACCCTAAGCAAAATAAAGAAGTTCTCTATACCACTTGACAAAACTCTCTCCTCAGGATACCCATTGTAGGTGCCAGTCACAAAAAACATGACTTCCTGATTCTTTAGGCCAATATATAGCAATCAACCAGGCCTCACGATGTTTACCTCTTTCCCCATCCCCTACCAAAGTATCTACAATGAAGACTAGTTAATCTGATAACTAAAGTCAATGTTTTCAGGGGTGAGGGGAGTGGGTGGGTGGAGGTGGAAGAGGGTATGGGGGCATAAATAGTGATGAAAAAAATAAAATAAAGAAAAATAATAATAAAGTCAATGTAATAATAACACAAGCTAATAGTAACCAAGGGCTTACTCTGTGCCATTTAATGTGATAAGTGCTTTATTTGCCTGATCTCATTTATCTGCATCATCTCATGAGATGAGTCAGCTAGAGAAGAGGGAGTCCTGCTGGTGTGGCTCAGTGGTTGAGCATTGACCTAAGAACCAGGAGTTTACGGTTCGATTCCCGGTCAGGGTATATGACTGGGTTGCAGGTTCAATCCCCAGTGTGGGGTGTGCAGGAGGCAGCCAATCAATGATTCTCTCTCATTGTTGATGTTTCTCTCTCTATTCTTCTCCTTTCCTCTCTGAAATAAAAACATATTAAAAAAAGAGAGAAAGAGAAGAGGGATTTCTCAATCAGGACTTCCTGAGACACAGTGTTATTAATTGAGCACTAACTTTACAGCAGACCCTCTACTCAGCGTTACATACTCCTGTATAACTCTTGTAAACCCTGAGAAATAGCTATCATTAATCCCTCTACTACAGGTGAGGAAACTATGGCATGGAGGGAGGGAGCTGCCCAAGAGCATACAATCAGTAAAGCATAAGTCAGATTTTGAACTTGTCTGACCTATTCCATATCCCATTCTCTTAACCACTACATTGTACTCCACTCAAACATTTATTGAACTGAATTTACTGAACTATTATTTAATGCTTAGAAGTAGCCATGGTGATGGTATGGCAGCCAGGTACAATAGTCATCTTTCAATAAGTGAACCAGGTGGCCATGACTTCACACATAAAACACAACCGGAGGTTATGTCAGGGCAAGAGGCCAGGGAGCTCAGACCTGGATAGTGGGTGCTCCGGAGAGCATTGCTGTCCTTGCTCATCCGCTCCATGATGGTTTTCCACCTGCTGTTGATCTGGTCAAATAAGGCTGATTCATTGGGCAGCTGCTTACGGATGTCCTCTCCTAGGAAGATATTCTGAAGGGCCAAGAATTTTGGAGTGAGAGCTGTTTCTCACATACTCTCCACACTCTGCTCCCTGCTCCCAGACCATGGGTGACAGTTGAGTAGAAGATAAGGAGCATTAGAATCAAAGGGTCAGAGAGGTCAGAGATCTGGGTCCAAGAAAAATAATGAAAGAAGAACAAGGCTTTTCAGGGAGGGAACTGACGATGAGAGGTAATAACTAGTGCTTGGGTCCTGAATGAAGAATCGCTGTGGCGGTGGGAAAATGAAGCTGATAACGGGGCACATATTAGGTCCTATGCAAATAAGGGAGTGAAAACAAGGTGTAGGAAGAGCTCAGGCTATGAGTCCTGACCTCCAGGTACATCCACTGACGCTGTACTGTGAGCACTGTCTCAATAACTTCCAAGATGAGGGAGAGGCAGCGCTCCCAGTGGTCCACCTCCTTCTCAAAGGCCTTGACAAAACGAGATGCCTTCATGGTGGACAGAGCCACCTGGTTATCTTCCAGTGCCTGGAATACTTCCTCTGTGCCTCTGGGGAGAAAAGCATCAAAATCATGTTCCTTCCCCATCTGCCAGTCCTTGTCCCCGCTCCGCAGCCCAGGTCACACAGCCCTCCCCTCTCTCGCTCCCGAGGCCCTCTCTACCTGAGCCGGTGATAGCCCTTATCCTTGTAGGGTATTAAGTCCAGCTGAATCACTTCCCAGGTCTTGGCAATGTTTTGTAATGCCTGTGGAAAGAAATCGGGGGACACAACAATCAGATATTTAATCCCCAAGGGGAACAGGAGCTGCAAGAAGCCATCAGACGATAAAAAGCTGGAAGCCTTTGCTCCAGGCTTAGGAAGCGGGGGGAGTATGGAGAGGACTCTGTCATACCAACTCTATTGCCAGTTCTTTGGTTGCTGAGGCAGAGATCTCCCCAATCTTCTCCACATGTTGATCCATTCCAAGTTCCACAATCTTCTCCAAAGTAAAACTTTCAGATTCCTGATCAAACTCCCGTTGGATCTCATCCCTGACCTGATCCCAGTGCCTGCAGCCAAGGACAGAGGTCAGTTTAGAGGGCAGAACACCAGGGCCTGCTGAAAAGTATTAGCACTAGTTATTACCTCTCATCGTCAGTTCCCTCCCTGAAAAGCCTTGTTCTTCTTTCATTATTTTTCTTGGACCCAGATCTCTGACCTCTCTGACCCTTTGATTCTAATGCTCCTTATCTTCTACTCAACTGTCACCCATGGTCTGGGAGCAGGGAGCAGAGTGTGGAGAGTATGTGAGAAACGCCTCTCACTCCAAAATTCTTGGACCTTTAGAATATCTTCTTAGGAGAGGACATCCGTAAGCAGCTGCCCAATGGGATATTATGATGTATATTTATTCATTCATGATTTCACCCCTATTTACTAAAAAGGCTCTAACAGGCAACTTAGGCACTGTGGGGAATACAGAGATTGATGTGCGATTCTCAGGAGAAGGGAGTTAAGATGGATCACTACAGTTGTATTATAGATTCTGTGCTGGGCTAAGTGCCCTACATGAAACATCTCACTTAATTCTCACAACCACTCTATAAATCAGGGGTGGGAAATGTCCAGCCCGTAGGCCATATAAGGCCCACAGAATCATTTGGTCTGGTCCTGCCAACGCATTGGGGGTGAGTTCATTAAATGTTAAGTATAGCAGATTAATTTTTAAGGGGATGATTTTGCATGGCCCACGAATGATGTTATAAATATCCAAATGGCCCTTGGCAGAAAAAAGTTTCCACGCCCCTGTATAAATGATGAATTATTGTCATTCCATCTATATATGAAGAAACTGAGGCTTAGAGGGATTAAATAAGTTAAGTAAATAAAGTGGTTAGGTTATACTTAATCCCATACTTAATGGTGAAACATTGCCAAAAACATTATCCCTGGAGGCAATGCAAAAGAAGTAAAATTATTTTCTCCTAAATAGATAGGTAATTAATTACTAAAACACCATTTGTAAAATAGTTTATTCTATACTCAATGGTTTCAAAGGACCCTTCTATTAAACTTGAAAAACAAAAGTAGAAAGAATTAGAAGAAAGTTGGAGAGGATGAATTTATAACTCTGGGGTAAGGGAGGTCTTAAACAAGGCACAGAAGCAAAAACCATAAAGAAAGTTGTTGCCCTGGCCAGTGTGGCTCATTGGTTGGGCTGGTTCAATTCCCAGTCAAGGGCGCACGCCCTGGTTGTGGGCTTGATCCCTTGTAGGGAGGCAGCAGATGGATGTTACACTCTCACATCAAAGTTTCTCTCTCCCTCTCCCTCTCCTTTCCTCTCTTTCTAAAAATCAATAAACTATTTTTTAAAAAGAAAGAAAGTTATACTTTTGGCTGCATCGAAATAACTTTTGTATGGCAGAAGGCATAAAACTTAGCTAAGACAGATGGCATAAAGTGAGAGGAGACAGAGGGGGAAGGAAGCAGAGAAGGAATCCAGAATCCAGGACAGTGGAGAAACAGAGGACCGTGGCGGCTCTAATGAAGGTCTCTTCCAGAAGGGTGTTTGTAGACAGAGGGGCACAGAGAGCTATGATCACCACGGAGGGGACAGGCCAGACGGTCACCCCAGGAGCGGAGGAGACTTACCGCTCTCTAAGAGCGGAGTTTCGCAGGTCTGAGATGAGAGGCATGGTCCTCTTGAACTGCTCGAGTTTTGATCGAGTGGTTTCAATAATTTCCCAGTTTCGGTCCTGAGCAAAAGTGGGAAGTA
Organism: Myotis daubentonii; assembly: GCF_963259705.1. Taxonomy (NCBI): domain Eukaryota; kingdom Metazoa; phylum Chordata; class Mammalia; order Chiroptera; family Vespertilionidae; genus Myotis; species Myotis daubentonii. The sequence continues at coordinate 17,160,442 of NC_081855.1, forward strand.
TCAGAGGAGCTGACAATCTTCCCTGCACAGTTCCCCTTCCTCAGTTGGCTTATCTTCTGCCCCCTTCCCTCCTTTCTTCACACACCTTAAACTCTTTGGCTAGTCTTGTAAGGCGACGATACAGCCCATGGGCCATGGTCTCCATGGTCTCTGTCTGCAGGTTCAGGAACCGACCGGTCTTCCACTGGTTCCAGTTTTCCTCCCAGTCCCGTGTGATCTCCCAGATTTGCTGGAGTGCGTCTAGCTCCTTCGTGGCAGAGAGCAGAAAGATGTAAGTAGCATGACTCTTGCCCTCTTTCTTCCTGACAAACACTCAGGTTCTTTGCTCCTCTCATCTGAGTTTTTCCCTCCAGGCAATAGAGCTGCCTCCTCAATTCAGATTTCTTTCTCTACTCTCTTGCCTACGAGCTCCTCAAATAACAAGCACAGGGGAGTATATTCAGCATCATTAGTCAGTAGAGACATGCAAATCAAAACCACAATGAGACTCAACTTCACACCCACCAGAATGGCTAGGACCCAAAAAAAAAGTGGGGGGCGAGGAGTAAGTGTTGGCGAGGATGCAGAGAAATAGAAACCCTCGTACATTGCTAGTGGGAGTGTAAAATGGTGCAGCTGCTGTGGGAAATAGTTTGGCAAGTCCTCAAAAGTCAAACATAGAATTACCATATGATCCAGCAATTCCACTCCTGGGTACATACCCACAAGAACTGGGAACAGAGACTCAAACAAATACAAGTACACACATGTTCATAGCAGCACTACTCCCAACAGCTGAAAGGTGGAAACAACCCAAATGTCCATTACTTGTTAATGGATAAACAAAATGTGGTAAATTCATACGATAGAATACTAGCCAGCCACAAAAAGAAATGAAATATTGACTGGCACATGCTACAACATGGATGAACCTTGAAGATATCATGCTAAGTGAAAGAAGCCAGATATGAAGAGCCACATATTTGTATGACTCCATTTATATAAAATGTTCAGAATAAGCAAATCCACATGCATAGGAAA